>NW_028327179.1:12217750-12535000 GCF_987537825.1 Furipterus horrens
TCTTGGCTTGACATTATTATAGCAAGCTAAAATAATAGGGGATAAGTGGCTATTACAAATGAACCATTAAAAGCAACAGTAAGCCAAAGTTATCATTGATCTCTCTGTGTCTCTTACTTTATAAAAACTAATGTAGTGAATTGCCATGCAGTTACCTACTTTACTAATAAATCTGTTGTGTCAGGGCAGTGACCTGATGTTTTCTTTTACATATAATTTATAGTCTATTGATTTAATCCTTTGAATATCTTACCCTATTGGTACAGCATAAAACCATTTCTTAATCAAAAGACAAAGGAATCTTGGGATGAAACCACATGGCAGAATATTTTTATTGAAGATTTCTACTTGGTCAATAGCCAAATAAAAATGAGCTTATTTTTGAAAAGACTGAAAAAGGAAATGCTTTGCTTTATCATCTGTTTGGGTAATTGAATTATAGCTGTATTTAGAAATTTAGACTTTTTTCCATGGATGTATTTAGAAATTTAGGGTTTTTTTTTCCATGGACAGGGGAGGGAGGCTTTTGGAGACATTTTAAGAAAACACTAGCTTCTTTTATTAGTGAGTCATAAACAAGAATGTGGAAAATGAACTCAAGTAGCAGAGAGTTTAATGTGGTTACATAAAACATTGATGTTGTGCTGCTAAAGCTTTTCTTTCAACTTGTGGCAGAGAAAGCCAGCACATTATGCTCTTCTAGCCAGTATCTGGCACCTTTCCATTTGGCAACACATGCCAAGAAGCCAGGCGCTACACCACCACAACTCACTGGAATAGAGCTGCTGACTCCCTCTCACTGTCAGTTCTAAATTTCTGGCAGTGAGTATTACCATAGACCTATCATACCTCCTGTCTAACTGAATAAATTTTGAGTTTGATGTGTAGCTCCTGAGCTTTTTTCACTTGTCTCAGGCAAAATCTTAAAGAGTACCATCAGATATTACTGAGAAGCAGCTGAGAAATAGCAAATATAATAGAAAATAAATACAGGATTAATTTAGCAGAAGCTTTTCTCTATTTCTGTCCACTTGTCTGTTTGTTTATTTTTCTTTAGATGTCACAGATCTTACCCAGGTAAGCTAAAAAATAAATAACCATGCATCATTGTCATGTGACAGGCATAACTCAGTTTGGAAGAAAGCAATTTGAGGATGGCTATCCTATTGCCATGTTTAATTTTTTTTCTTCACCTAAGGCAGATAGCGGTAGAGAATATAAAAGAACACCCCTTGAATAGAAAGCAGTGATTTTTTTATGGCGCTCATAACTCATACCATCAATTTTATCTGTGGTAGGTCCATGTCAAAATCAGAGTAATTAAATGGAATGACAATCCTGTTAAATGTGTTAATGCCATTGCATTGCAATAAAGCATGTGCAGATTTACAGTTAAGTCTTGTCTTCCTCCTTAGCCATAGGGAGTTGTGACAAACATTAAGTTGTACAGCCATAGGAACCAAAAGGGTATTCATCAAAATAAAAACACCAGGTGGATACTCTCAGAATTATAATGGCTTCGTATGCAATTACTCTTTTTCACTGCATATTTTTGACTGAGTAATAATTACTTTTGCATGGGGAAAAGGCAGGATCAGCTAGTTTCAACTCGTTTTATTACAACCCCCCCTTTTTAAAATTTGCAAGGCACCATAGAACCATATCTGTTTATTCAGGTGAAAGTATATTTGTTCCAGTTCTTAGCTTTCAAAGGGTAACAGATTCTTTTAAATACAGCACACTGAGCTTTTAATAGTCATTTTGGTGCTATGAAACAGAACATTAAGATGCATATGGATGGTGTGGTTAATTTCCTAAGCTATCACTAGGAATCATCAATATAACAGAGATAAAGGAGGCTTGAAACCTAGCCCAAGCAATGAATTGACAGCCATCTTTAACCACTGTGACCTAAGAATGACCCTGCGCTCTGCTGGTTGGGGTAGTTAGATATGTTGCAGAGCACAGGAATCAGATATCTAACAGGCCTAGAGGCCCCCACTGTGTGACAACTGCAGAATCACTTGCAAGGTCTGATATACACATAGGTGACAAACAGTGATGCCAACTTCATGAGCTTTTATTTTATATTTCAAAATAGAATTGTGTTTAATATCTATTTTAGCTGCTCCCTGCTTTGTAAAGTTAAGAGTCATAAAAAACAACTAACAAGTTTTTATACTATTTCCAATGTTCTACTTTGACCATGTTTTCAAATATTGGTACTGTGTATGTATACATTTTGCACATATGCACATCAAGAATTAATTTTATGACAGTGGAACAATATATTCTAAAGTTCTTAAAATCACACATGGCATTTTATGGTAAAATGTATTCTTTGTTTTGGTAGCTCTTTATTTCTAAATCTTCCTTCCATTTTAAGTTTCTTGCTTAAGTCTTTATAATTTGATCAGCAATGATATGTTTAGGGGAAGAATATATACGAAATTGTAGAGTATAGATTTAGTCTTCGTAGTCATGCTCTCTGTTGCAAAAATGCTATGTATGTAAAATTGTTATTTTAATAAAGCAGAGTTGTTAATTAGGGGATAGACATTTAGAGGAGCTAAGCAATAGGAATTCAGTTACCTCATTAGCTTTCAGTGACTAAAATAGAAAGTTTTGGGTTGTTTTCTCTTTTGTAACACTTATTTTCCTAGGATTTTCATGAATGAAAACTGGATATACTTACCATAAAAATATATAAATAAAATCATTTGTATTATTAGCATATGTATAATGACTAAATGTTTACATATCAATCTGTGAAAATGCAAATAAGGTGATATCTGTACAATCTCCTCCAAGTTTAACCCTCTGAGTGCCAACGTCACTGTGAGCGACACTGACAAATTTTCCCAAAAGTGCCAGCGTCGCTCCCAGCGACTTTTTTCGATGGCTATAAATGTAAATAACAGTGGAATAATTTGTATTTTATGTCTTGTTCTCTTTTTTTGTACCTCAGGTTATATATTGGTATAACGTTTTCTCATGTTGATCCAAATTTTGAATTACGCATGGCACTCAAAGGGATAAAATTCATTTGAAAGGTTATTTGCAAACAATAAATAATCACAGTAATCCTCTGTTTCTCTGAAGTCTCTGTGATTTTTAGTTTTTCAAAGACCACTGCTGTTTGCAAGTAGATCCTGCATTTGGAATTTCTCAGTTGCTTTGTAGGAACTAGACTCCAAGGTCTTTGGGGGAAGTGGGGGGTGTCCATGACCCTGAGGCAGTGCTTAACATTGGATAGAGCTAGAGCTTCCACCTTAACTCCACTGGGTAGGGTGGGGGGTTGAAGCCCTTTGCCTCCTATTTGCCTTGTTGAAAAATGATAGTTTTTAATTTGTTTTAAAAGATTGTATTTATTTATTTTTAGAGCGAGGGGAAAGGAGAGAGAAAGAAAGGAACAGAAACATCAGTGTGGTTACCTCTCATGTGCTCCCAGCTGGGGACGTGGCCCACCACCCAGGCAAGTGCCCTGACTGGGAATCGAACCTGTGACCCTTTGGTTCACAGGTGGCCACTCAATCCATTGAACCACACCTGCCAGGGTGTGATATAGGTTTTGAATAAAATCTTCACAAATACCAAATTTTAACTGAATCACCTTCCCTCGAGGGCCACTACAGGATGCCAAATTCAACTGCCACATTTACTTTCAAGCTAATGCTCCTCCAGGGATGGCGTTTCATGGTTTATTATTCCTTGTTGTGCTTTTAATGAGAGAAACAGGTAGTGATCTGCATATGCTAACTGGTAATGCTTTCTAATAATGGTGTAATCTAGGTTTATGCAATAGTTCTCTGAAAAGTGGGGAGGGATCTGTGGCTAAGGGACGAGGGTTGCCTCCCTGGCTCTGTGACAAATGAGGACTTTAATCTGATTCGTAACCTTTACAAATAGCTCCGTTCTGACCAGACCACTGTATTTGGTGACCTATTCAATTTATTAATGTTTCACATTGGGCCTAAGTGCCTACAATGGGGAAATGACAACAAGTGAGTGCCAGTGACCTCATTAACTTCGCTAACACTGCTAAACGGATGGCTTGGCATTATGGAAGTTTGCCCCTTGGAAACCCTCTACCTGAGGACAGACAGTAAGACTATCAACTGCTGCGGAGATTTATATATTCTGCTGCTTTGCTCATTTGCATGCACCCCACTGCATTTTCTTTTTTAAAGTACTATCTTTTGTGTCCAAATGGTGCCTCCCTGTAAATGGGATTCATCTTTGGCTTGATTTGTTTATCATCACGAATCTGTAATGCTTTAGGAGGAAGTAGAATGTTTCATCCTTCAGTTTCCGGAAGCAGAAACCATTCTAGCTCTCTTAAGAAGAAATTTAAATATAAGGAATTTTGTCCTTATACAACTGGAGCTGTGAGCTCAGGGTTGGGCCTGTAGGGCTAACTCCCAGAATAACGCTGCTGAACAGGCCTGACATTTTAGCTGCTACTTGGCCGGGCAAGTGGGGAAATCAGGAGTCTGCCATGGAAGTGTGGGATTCAAGAGCTTATCACAGTAGCCTCACAAAGCTAGACTAGATGCTGGCATTCTGCTGAAGGAAAGCTCAATTGCTTCCCTCCGCAACCCTAGCTGCCAGCAGCGAGAGAGAGGACAGCAGCATGCTTGCTCTCACTTCCCTTTCAATGGCCAGATCTCATGTGAGTGCATTTACTTGCTGGGTCCTGATCCCCGAACTCCTGCTGCAGGGGAGTATAGGGAAATAGGTTTTTCAGCTTCTTGGTCTCTGTAGTACTGGGTAACACACTAGAAGGGAATTGAAATGTATGTTGATTGCTAATTTATCATTTCCATCTGACAACCTAACGAAGTAAAATGTGTAATAGAATAAGAAATCCATGGGTTTTCTTTCTTTTTCTGATGCTCTTTGATTTCTGTTTAGACAAGTGACTTTTATCACTGAAGTAGTAAAAATAATGACAATTCTACAATATTTTCCTTTTTGTTTGAAGAAGCCTGGCTATTCACAACTCTTTCCTAAGTGTTGAGTGAAGATGTAATAACCCAAGTCTCTGAAGATTATCCATTTTCTTAAATCTTTTGTCTCAATCAGTTGCTCTTGATTTCTCCACTGGCTTCCATTTGTTTTTGTTTCGCTCTGTACCCATTCCCCTTAAATTATCGTTTTAGTGGGATTGTTTCTGGAAACTACCTTTGGGATTGTCCTTGTTCTAAGCTCAGGATCTAGGGGAAACCTTGAGCAAAGTCCCACCCCTGTCCCTGTAACCCCAGCCTGGGTGTGTCACTTGGATCCCCAATTGTCCAGGAGGAAGTTGGGCCAGTAACAGTTATGTTACTTACATGCTCTTAAATTTTTTTGTTACGGCCCTGGTTGGTGTGGCTCAATGGATTAAACACCGCCTGTGAACCAAAGGGTCACTGGTTTGATTCCCGGTCAGGGCATATGTCTGGGTTGCAGGCCAGGTCCCCAGTTGGGTTTGCATGAGAGGCAACCACACATTGATGTTTCACTCCTTCTCTTTATCTCTCTCTTCCTCTCTCTCTAAAAATAAATAAATAAAATCTTTTAAAAAGTTTTTGTTATAAAAATCTTAAACAGAGTTATATGTCAGTTGGAAACATTTAGGGACAGCATTTATTTCCCATTGCTGAGCTGCCCTGGCCTTGCTAGAATTGGCACCTAAATAGTCACACAGTAGGCATACAATATTGGTTGAATTAATCACAGAACTTAATGGCCATGAAGCCCCATTTTCAAAACTTGTTCGTGTATTTATAGGGTCTCACCTATAAGAGAAACCTAGAACCAGAGGCATGGAAACAATGAACAGACTCACAATGACCAGGGGGGCGGGGGAGAGGGGGAGAAGGTGGAAATAAGGAGAAGAGTCTAGTCAGAGAACAGTTATAAATGGCCTATGGACATGGGCAACAGGTGGGATTGACTATGTGAGTGGGGGTGGGTGGGCGGGGCAGGGGATAGCAATGGGGAAAATTGGGACAACTAATAGCACAGCAATAAAAAAGAAGTTATGCTTTAAGTTTCTGCATCTTCCTTTGGAGTGCAAACTTTACAAAGCGCTATGCTCTCAAGCCATATGACAATACAGTGTGGCTTAATTATGAAAGGGAGTGATTAAGCTACATATCAGAGGGCTTCAGGTAATTAATCACATAGCTAAAGGCCAGGGACAATCTTCAAGGACAGTTGGTCAGGGCTCACATGATGTCATTAGAACCTGTCCTCCTTTCTTTCACCTCCAGTGGTTACATAGAGACCTTCTGCTGTATTAAATGTATCGCTATCCATGATGGCTTTAAGCAACTATAAGAACATATCATCCAAATCTCAAATCTAGTGGTAAAGAGTTCACTTTTCCCATAGCACAAACAGAAACGCAAGACCCAAATCTCCGTAGCCCTGATTTGTTTTATTTAGGTCATGTGCCCACTTAGGAACCATTCAGTGGCTGGGGAGATGGAATGCTTTGATTGACGTAGTCTTAATCTTAAACTCCACCCCAAAATTCAGTGATAGAATCATCTTCATCATGGATTGAGAATGGGGCTGGAGTGGATCCCCAAATGTAAATTTAGGAATTGTTATCACAGGAAGCAAAAACAATGTCTACCAGAAGAACAAAGCAAGCTACCTCTACCAAGAAGATGCTGTGTCCCTAGAAATTTAGGGAGGAGATATGAAGTCAAGAACCAGTGTCACCCCAGTAAATTCAGTAAAACCCCTCTGAAATTTCTGGTTGTGTTTCAGTGTTCTGGGCCATAGGTCCAATGGACTCTCTGAAAGCACTTTTTCCCCCTCATGAAACAAAAGAAATCAAAGCTGAGAGCCAGCTTTAAGGACACGAGTCTAGAGTCAAACTGAGATCGCAGTTCTCAAGAACGATTCAGGACTCTGGGCACTATTTGTCTGGATTTCTGTATTTAATTGAAAACTATTTTTGCGATAATATGGCACAAAGAAAAAAATAAAACATACACAAATGTAGAGAGATGGTACTACACACTCCTATCTACTTGCCACCCAGATTAAATCACTGTCTAGGTTTTGGCATTTTCTTCATCCGTCATCTCCTTTTCCTCCTTTGCTGAAATATTGTACAGCAAATCCTAGATATCATGCCATATTACCCTTACCATTTCAGTATCAAATGTTCTTTTTTAATAGCCTTGTTCTTGTTATTTAATGCAACTAGGAATGACTTAGCTAAAATCCAATTATTCTGGAGCATCAGGAGCTTGGATTCCTTTCTCCTAAAAGCACAGAAGCCAAGTACACCTCTGAACCAGTACCAGGCCTATGAGTATTCACAATACTGAAAGATTGCAGCATTGTAAACAATAAGAAAGGAATTAAGAAGATAGGTGTGTTCTATGCTTATATAGACAGGACTCTAGCTGGCTTTCTGTTGACACAGTTAGGACAGTTGAAAGGTACCACAACTTCCAGGTTTGTGAATCTGATCATCTTTAATAGTTGTCTTTTTTATTAGGGAATTAAGATTTTCTCCTTTGAGATTTCAACATGTTTTCTAGAAATTGATCTCGTTAGAAAACTACCTATCAAATGAATGTGAAGCTCAAAATTTATTTTAATGTTACTTATACTATCTTGGGTTCAATGGAGGCACCCAGGCTGGTTAACTTGAGCTGTTTTCTTAAGTATAGGTTGATATGCAGGGATAGTCAAGTTCCAAAAAAGATTTGTGGTTAGAATTATGATGCTAAAAAATTCAGTTGAGATTTTTTTCAGAGAGGTTATAAATCACAGTATAGACATGTGGTGTAGCAGTATCTCTTTAAGTAAAATATCTGTTATAGTTTCTACAAAGTTGCCAGTGACTCTTCTTTCTTAACCTATTATTCAGAAGGTCCCATGAGGCTTTGATCTCTGGCAGCATTTCCATTCCTATTGATCTAGGTGAAATAAGGGAGGGGTGGAAGGAGCAGCAGGAAATAGCTATTGATTTATTTACTTGACAAATATTTATGGAGTTTCTGTTATGTGCCAGGCACTGTGCTTAAAACTGTGGATAGATTAAAGAAGTGACAATGACCCTGGCTACAAGGAGCTTATAGTCTACTGGAGATAAGACCTTAACACAAAGTAAAACATGAAATGTCATAAAAGGAATATGGGAATTTTGAAGAGGAAAAGATTTGTTACTTCCAGATTCTGGCATCCGAGGTGGCTGTGTGGAGAGGTGGCAGTTGCAGACCATTACAGACTATTGTATCTTTTACAGAAGAGCCATCGGGAGGCAGCTGCCATAATTCTTTGAATATAAGAACAAACTAGTCGTATGGCTGCTTCTCATCTCATTTCTTATACATTACTTATGCACTGTGTATTACTAATTGTAAAAGGGAAAAAAGATTACTGTCAAATACATTGATGTGACTATTCTTTATCAGTAGTCTATGAATCTGTTGTAGCTGTGCTTCTGTAACTCCTCAAAGATTTTGGAATGCACAGGGAGCAAGATGTCACTTCCATCAGTCTTTAATGTGAAAGTCAGAGGTGGATTTAGCGGCGGGCGCACTGGGCACGTGCCCTGGCCCTGGACTTCTGAAGGGCCCCGCCAAACCTCAACTTTACACTTCTTTCTAATGACACCAAGTTCGGTTTCATTACTATGCTGCATAAAATATGGTTAACATGTATTTTTATTGTCCCTCTCTCTCTCTTTTTTTAAAAGGGCCCAATATTTTCTTCTGCACCCAGGGCTTCAACCGACCTTACTCCACCTCTAGTGAAAGTACTTTGAAACCCTTCCCAACATGTAAAATGCACAAGAATATAAGTAAAAGGGGACAAGATATAGTAAACAATAATGATTAAGTTCTGTCTCTTTTACCTTTGTAAATCTGTTTGTTTTTCCTCATGTTCACTACCACTATCCAATTCCAGGTCAATAGTTCTCATTTAGGATTCCAGGCTTTTAGCTCTGTTCTCTTTCATTCTATTCTCCATCCTGCAGAGTGAAATTTCTAAACACTGATCTGATAATATTTCTCCTTGCTTAAGAATCCTTCAAAGGCACTGCATTGCTCTTAGGCTAAAATCTGAATTTCTCATTACTTGCAAGGCCCTTCATGATCATTTGATGAAGGATGATTGTGGGATCAAAGAGCAGCTAAATATAACATAAACAACTGAAACCATGGCTGGTGTGGCTCAGTGGGTTGAGCGCCAGCCTGCAAACGAAAAGATCACCAGTTGCGGGAGGCAATGGATCAATGCTTCTCTTGCACATCGATGTTTCTCTCCTTCTCTTTCTCCCTCCCTTCCCCTCGCTCTAAAAAAATAAATAAAATCTTTTAAAATAAAATATATAAGCAACTGAAAAAAAGTTGAATGTTATGTTATGGGGTAACAAACAGTAAAAGATATCACATAAAACATTTACTTTAACTATATCTTATTTGATATTTTATTCTGTTTCTTACATGAGCCATTTAGCTGAAGCATACTTTATGGAATAGATTCTTTTCTCTGTAAAGTGAGTTTCTGCATTTTAAGTTTTTTCTACTCCAAATTTCTTTATAGAATTAAAAATTGAGCCCTAGCTAGTGTGGCTCAGTGGATTGAGTGCCAGCCTGTGAACCACACGGTGCTTGTTCAATTCCCAGTCGGCACATGCCTGGGTTGTGGACCAGGTCCCCAGTAGGGGGTGTGCGAGAGGCAACCACACACTGATGTTTCTCTCCCTCTCTTTCTCTCTCCCTTCCCCTCTCTATAAAAATAAAAAAATTAAATCTTTAAAATTGATATTTCTGTGAGAACTGTTCACCTTAAAAAAATCTAAACTTTCAGGGCTCTGGCTCTGGGCTCTGTCTTCTTCAAAGATGCCTGGATGATCATGTTGCAGCTGCCTGTATTTCCCAGTGGATGGTATTTTGGATGGGAAGGACCTCCCGTGCAGCCTAGGATTGGGCTGGCCTGGAAGAGGGTGGCAGGGTTATTGTTTTTTGGGTGTTCTAGTGGGGACAAGCTCTGAAGCAGAAGCCTGACATTCTTCCAAAATTGTGTAGCATTTGTATCTTATGTTGTTTTAGTTTGCAAACTAACCCTATAGAAGTGAAATAGCTAAAAACTAATGGAGGGGGACACTTTGGCCAAGATGGAGGCCTAGATAGACATGCTGCGTCTGTTTCCACAACTAAGAAGGAGTATAACTATCTCAGAACTAGAGACAACCAGAAGTTCCAGAAAATCGAGCTGCATGGAAGTCCAACAAACAAAGATATAAGGAAGAAATACTCATCTAAACAGGTAAGAGTGGTGGAGTCAGGGTGGAAAGGACGCCATGTGGTCATGGCTGTGGTGGCGGCAGCAGAGGTGGCAGTGGTAGGCTAGCAGAAAGCACAGTCACATGTTTTAAAAAGTAGGGAAGGACACCTGGGGAGCGCTCCCAGCACCAGACCAGACCACACAGCTCACAGTTCCAGTGCCAAGGAAAATAAAGCCTCATTGCTTCTGACTGTGCAGACTAGTGGGGGTTGGGGTGGAGGAAGAAACTGCCTGTCTCCCAGCAGAGTCGCCTTGTTGAAAGAGTCCCCATGGTCCGAGAGCATCTGCAGACCCACCCACTCTAGGAACGATGGCCAGGGCAACAGCTAGAGGGGTGCCAGTCCCATATGGGAAATGGCAGAAGTGCCTGAAAAAGGGGCGAGTGCTGAGCAAGTGGCATTGTTCCCTCTCAGGCCCTTCCCCTCACACAGCACCACAAGGTGGTGAACTGGGTAGCCCTGTACTGATGAATACCTAAGGCTCCGCCCCTCACAATGTAACAAGTGCAACAGCTCTACCTAAGATACAGAGGCAAATGAACATAGGAGCCTGTCAAGATGAGGAGACAGAGAAGTATGGCCCAAAAGAGGGAACAGATCAAGGTTCTAATGGAAGAAATAAGCAATGAGGAGATAGCCAACCTAACAGATATAGAGTTCAAACACTGATGATAAAGATGCTCACAGGCTTGACAGATATGTTTAAGTATGGCAAATGCATAAGGGAAGAAGTGAAGGCTATGCTAAATGAAACAAAGGAAAATCCACACAAAACCAATGATGAATGGAAGGACGCTGGGGTTCAAATCAATGATTTGGAACATAAGGAAGAAAAAAACAGTCAACCAGTACAGCATGAGGAAACAAGAATTGAAAAGAAATGTGGAGATGTTTAGGAACCTCTGGGACAACTTTAAACATGCCAACATCTGAATCATAGGGGTGTCAGAAGGAGAAGAGGAAGAGCAAGAAATGGAAAGCTTATGTGAAAAAATAATGAAGGAAGACTCCCCAAATTTGGTGAAGGAAATAGACATACAAGTCCAGGAAGCAGAGAGAGTCCCAAACAAACTAGACCCAAAGAGGACCACATCGTGACACATCATAATTAAAATTCCAAAGGTGAAAGATAAAGAGAATCTTAAAAGTAGCAAGAGAAAAGCAGAGAGTTGGCTACAAAGGGGTGCCTCTAAGACTATCAGCTGATTTCTCAAAAGAAAGTTTTCAGGCAAGAAGGGACTGGCAAGAAGTATTCAGTGTGATGAAAAGCAAGGACCTACAACCAAGATTACTCTGTCCAGCAAAGATATCGTTTAGAATGGAAGGGCAGATAAAGTTCTTCCCAGACAAGGTAAAGCTAAAGGAGCTCATGATCACCATGCCATTATTATATGAAATGTTAAAGAGACTTATTTAAGAAAAAGATCAGAACTATGAACATTAAAATGACAACGAACTCAAAACTGTCAACAACTGAGTCTAAAAAATAAAAACAAAAACAAACTAAGCAAACAACCAGAACAGGAACAGAATCATAGGTATGTGGATCATTTGGAGGATTATCAGCCGAGAAGGGAAGGAATAGCAATAGGGAGATGGTGCAGGGGACCAAGAAACATATTTGGTTGGTACAAAATAGCGGAAAGTTAAGAATAATATAGTAAAGGGTGAAGCCAAAGAACTTATATGCACGACCTATGGACATGAACTAAGGGGGGTGGGATTGCTGGAGGGAAGAGGAGTAGTGGGAAGAGGGGAGCAAAGGGAAAAAAATTGAGATAACTGTAACAACATAATCAATAAAATATACTTTAAAAAATAACGGGGTAATACTAGGAGAACTCAGGTGTTAGAGTTTAGCTTTAATAGATAGGTTTAAATGATTGAAACATTTTAGAAAAAAATCTAAACTTTAAAACATCATCTGTTTAAAGGAAATGAAAATATGTTAATTCAAATTTAAATATATAATTTACATATATTTAATATATTAATTTAAAGCAGACTTATTTTTATTTTTAATACAATGAAATAAATATTCAAAAGATGCCAATGACTTGATTGAATAAAATAGAGCAGAATTAATGATTTTCATATAATATTAACCTCCAAATCATAATAATCTACAGTAGGATGTCATGTGATTTTTTTTTTTTTTGTAGTTGTGTTTTGTTTTATTTCTGTAACACAAAGATGGAGAGGTGAGGCAAAGGTGCAGGGCTCAGCCACACCCACACAACAGCTTCTGAGGCACATGTCTGTCCAGATTTGTTCTGAAAAGACAATTTCAGGTCTGTGCTTCAGGAAAACTCTGTGAACTGTCAATCTCTGTGCAAAGAGCTTAAAAGGAAAACTTCCCGTCCCTTTGCCACACAGGGATCCAACAAGAGAGACAAAACAAAACTGTTTGGAAAATGCCCCCCTTTACACACAAGGGCGAGGGCTCTAAATATGCATTAACACACAGAACTTCCCAGGAATCAAGCTGGCTGCAACTTCACAAAATCAAAGACACCAAATAACATTTTCAACTGTAAAAATTCTGGACTAAAAAAAGGAGGATACAAAATGCACAGGTGGGGGTACCCCCAATACCTGCCTCTTATTTGTGTTCTGAACAGGCTCATGGATCAGACCAGACATGTAGCTGGGAGACAGGGGTGTAGTTGAAGCTCAAGTCTCTGGGGGACGCAGGGCCATCCCACTGTTTTCCCATCTGCCTGCCTGGCTTCTTTTCTGGCTGACCTCTGCTGATGCCTGGGATCCTTCCTGGGCCCCAGCCGCCAAACACATGTTGCCCAGCATCCCGCATGCCAGGGCCTTTCTGCTGCTTCTGCTGCTGTAGACCCCATGACCACGACCTTTGGGCACCATGTCTTCCCTGACCATGTAGATGATCTCGTCAGAGATGAGAACGTACTCGATGGTACTGCCACGGATGCAGCACTTTGGCATTCGCCAGACTGTGTCTCCATTCCTTGATGTGCAGATCACCTCACGCAGGTTAATGCTCATCCAATTGTCACAGTTTACCAGGTGCCCATTTTACCTCTCCCCTTTTTTAAGCCCTACCAACATGGGGTGATTCTGAGCTATCTTTAGCAGAGACAATGGGAGCATGCTGATCAATAGCATCACAGCGTACAGGTGCCTCTGCTACTGCTATTTGCTTAACCAACGTCTGAGATGCATTCGCATAGTTGCAGGTCTTTCATTTCCAGCATTGAATATTGTTATCACCACCTCCTTTACAGATAGGGATACTGAGGTCTAGAGGCTGAGAATGTTGCCCAACACTAGAGTGTGGTGTTGGCAGGGATCTGACCTTCCAGTCACTTCTGCCACCATGAGATTTTTAAAAATTCTATTTTAAAAAATATTTTATTTACTTATTTTTAGAGAGGAGAAGGGAGGGAGAAAGGGAGAGAAACATCAATGTGAGAGAGAAAGAAACAGCGATTGGTTGCCTCTTGTATGCACCTGGACTGGGAACCAAACCCACAACCCAGGCATATGTGCCTTGATTGGGAATGGAACTGGCAATCTTTTGCTTTGTTGACTGATGCCAACCAACCGAGCCACACTAGTCAGAGTGGCATGTGATTTTCATATTGTGTTTCTTGGCACCTTTAGCAATTGTTGACTTTATAAACACAAGTTGCTCTGTTACAAGAGGGAGTGACTTACAGAAAAATAAGCCAAATGCAATGATTTAATATCAGCAATCACTTCAACAAATGGGATGGTACAATTATTGACAGTTATTCAAAGGGAAATAGATAAGAAAGGAACATTAAAAAGACATTACTGAGACAAAGGAAAAGAGGTCCTGAACTTTTGAATGGTCTGCTGTGGCGATGCTTTCATTCATTCGTTCATTCATTCATTCAAATGCTTATTCAACATTTACTCAAAAATATGTATTGAAAATCTACTCTATACCAGGCACAGTAAATAAGCTCTGGGGATGTAATGGCAAAGAAGTCGAAGTTCTGACCCTTAGAATTTTCAATCTAGTGTGGGAGTTGGTTGGAATGGGTGCATAGAAACAGATAATAAGTCAGCATGTAATAAATAAGAAAGTTAATTTTTGAAAGAGGTAAGTTCTGTGATGGAAGAAAGCCTGGGAGATGATAGAGTCTGTGTGGGGAGTGGTTACTTACATAGGCTGGTCAGGAAAGGATTGTCAAAGGACAGAGCAGAGACGTTTTATGATGAGAAAGAGTTAGAGAAATAAGAGACTGGGAGAAGAATGTTTCTAGTTGAGGGGACATTAAATGCTAAAACCTATGGGTAGGATTAAATTTGTCATGTTTGCAAGAAACTCAGGGGCAAGGGGGATTGTGAGGTGGATAGGCAGGGAAAAGATCACACCAGGCCATGTAAGCTATGGTAGGAAGTTAAGATTTTAATTTTAAATTAAATTAATGAAAACCTGCTCTGCCAAATACTATTTTTTAAAAATTTTATCTTTATTGTATATAGTTTACATTACCTTTTAGTCCCCTTACACCCTCTCCCCCTCAGTCACCACACTGTTGTTCATGTCCGAGTCCTTTTCCCTTTTTGCTCAGTCCCTCCCCACCTCCCCTCCCCTCACCCTTAGCTGTCAGCCTGCTCTGCATCTATGACTCTGTCCCCATTTTCCTTGTTAGTTCAGTTCTTCATTAGATTCCATATATGAGTGAAATCATCAGACATGCAAATTAAAATCACAATGAAATACCATCTCACACCTGTCAGAATGGCTATCATCAATAAATCAACAAACAAGTGCTGGTGAGGATGTGCACTGGTGTAGTCACTGTGTAAAGCAGTAAGGAGATACCTCAAAAAATTAAAAATAGTCCTGGCTGGTGTGGCTCAGTGGATTGAGCGCCAGCCTGCAAACCAAAAGGTCACCAGTTTGATTCCCAGTCAGGGCACATGCCTGGGTTGCAGGCCAGATCCCAAGTTGGAGGTGCATGTGAGAGGCAACTACACATTGATGTTTCTCTCCCTCTTTCTCCCTCGCTTCCTCTCTCTAAAAAATAAATAAAATCTTTTAAAAAATGCATCTGCCTTTTGACCCAGAGCTCCCACTTCTGGGAATATATCCAAAGGAACGAAAAACACTACAGTAATTCAAAAGAACATAAGCACCCTATGTTCATAGCAGCGTTATTTACAATCGCCAAGATATGGAAGCGGCCCAAGTGTCCATCAGTAGATGAGTGGATAAAACAAATGAAATGAGCCAAATACTGTCTTAAAGGAGCTCAGTCTAGTAGTGAAGACAGACATGTAAAGAAATAATTGACAAGTCAATGTGATAAATTTGAAGATAGTTGATTTCTGCCTTCTCTCAGTGGTTTCCAATTATGGCTTCAAAGTAGAGAAAGGAACTACATATGTCTGGGTATCATCCTACAAAAAATTCCTGATTTTAATTGAACTGAGCTAAGGTCGGGCCTCCAGGTGTGTAAGAAGTCATACAAATGATTCTAATGCCATCAAAGTGTGAAATACTGCTGAGGACAAAGGCTTGGTTCCAGTGGGTAGATGTTGGTTTCCAAGCAGGTTCACTAGAGAAGCCACAAATACAGCACCCTGGAAAGTTTCCTGGAAGATCAAGGCTGGAATCAAATAGCTTATATAGTGTCCAGAAGTTCATGTTCATAAAGAAATGTGTTCAAGGGATAATTACAAAGACCAGAGCAGGTAGCTTGATGAGTCTGTGTAACAAAACAAAACAAAAATTAAAAGAGCAGCTTTTCAAGAGGAAAATGAAACAAGAAGAAAATCAGTGGTAACATACATATTTTAGAGCAGAAATAAAAATGAAGCTATCAATTTGGCAGTGAAATTATTGAGTCCCCATGATTAGCCACTATTTGATGTTCGAAATAGTGTGAGACATCTGCCCTACAGCAAGGGAGGAACAAAGGGAGCTATACAAATGCTAGCTTTCTGGAATGGAAACTTGGCAGATGCTATCTTCTGCAATCCAGTGATTCATCCCATGATTTGTAGGACTGTTCTTGGTACATTCCCACAAAATAAATAACAGGGTTTATCAGTCTTTACTTTTTCTCTTGTATTCTCTGAGAAAGCCAAGGCATGACAAATCACATTTGGCTCAGTGTCATGATCCAAAATTAAAATTGAGGTACTACTAACACCATTTATAAAAATACTAAATAAATAATAATACTTCTTAGTGGCTTGAAAAAATTAGAGGCAACACTTCAAGACTTACTTTTTTCCTTAGGGTTTGTGAATAATAGAGTAATGGTTGTATGTGTATGTTTGGAAGTCGTTTGGATCACTTAAACTTATATCCTGCTCATTCTATTTGTATTTCATGTGTTCTCTATTAAATTACTTCTATGTGATAGTTTCTTTTTATATAGTTATTATTATCACATTTTACTAAATTACCTTTGCTATAAGGAAATCTATAAGGAAATATCAAAAATTATGAGACTGTAACCTGTTACCATTATACTGCTCCAATCTCAAATTTTTACTAGTTAGAGACCATTCAGTTGCCTATGGAATTAAATATATACTTTTTTTTTTCCTAGATGATTCTAGGACAATAATTTCTAAACTTTTGGATTTCATGTACTTATAAAATTTTACTTTTAAAAATCCTTACCCAAGGATATGCTTAATGTTTTTAGAAAGAGAGAAAGAGGAGGAAAGAGAGAAAGTTAGAGAGAGAAACATCCATCAGCTGCCTCCTGTAAGGCTCCTGACTGGGCTTGAACCCATAACCTTTTGGTGTATGGGATGATGCTCCAACTGAGCCACCTGACTGGGGCTGTACTTGTAAAATTTTTAAATAAAGAAAGGAAAATCATATGTGGTTGCAAAGTGGCCCAAGCAAGGCCATTAAAAAAAACACTGTCTAATAAAATTATCAGTTTATTACAAGATGTTAACTCCAAAAAAGCAAGACATGGTTTTTAATATTCCTTCTAATCCTAAAGATCTATTTTTAAAAAATATTTTATTAATTATTTTAAAGAAAGGGGACGGGAAGGGGAAAGAGAAGAAGAGAAACATGGATGCAAGAAAGAGACATGGGTCAGTTGCCTCTCGCATGACCCCGACTGGGGGCCAAATCCACAACCCAGGCCCTCACCAGAAGTCGAACTGGTGACATTTTGCTCTGCAGAACAATGCCCAACCAATTGAACCACACTGGTCAGGGACTAAAGATTTAAGTGCTGATTGTATAAGGTGATAGTTGCTTCTCCACATTCCTCTATAATAACCACTATACTTAGCAGAATGCTAAAAACATAGATGGTTCCCAGGAAATATTTTAAAACCAATATTCTGGTTGTTATAGATTCACATGGTATCTGACACAGCTCAATAAGGAATTATTGAATAACTCAGTGAATAAATGAATGCATGTCCTTTGTTAGTATATCCAGAGTTCAGACACTGATTTTCAGCACTTTGAGCCAGTAGATATGATCACCAAACCTGATACATGGATTCTTCTCTATATCTGTCATTGCGCTGCTATAAATAAAACAACCATAGTCAATGAAAACATAAATTTGATTACAAAGAGTTGTGTTTCTTCTGCTGATGACTTAGCTCATTTTATGTCAGTAATTTTTAATAGCTACTTAACATTTTCCAATTTAATTTTTGCTCTTATCTAGAATGTGAACTGATCAATAGCTCTGCAAGCAGTTTGATATCTTTCATCTATTCCATTCTGTTCCCTAAGCACGATAATCTTTTCTTTAACTGCTGGACACTTTGACGTGAAAAGCTGATGAAAAGGTCAGGTAACTTCTTGGGGAGATGATACATGTGTTTAAATGTTTCTCAATTCTGCTTTGATCTGCTGGCTGCATGCATTTATTGACTACGAAATTGGATACAAGTGAATTAGCTCATTATTCCTTCATTGGAAGTTACAGCAGTTCGGATCAAGAAACCACAAATGGATCTAGGTCCCATCCAGTTTTTTTTTTTTAAAAAGAGGTAAAAGTAGTATTGGCTCACTGAAAATAGTAAAATACAAGGGAGTATTTAAAGTATCAAAAGTCCCTCCTGCCCATCCCCTTCCCCTACCTATAAGGGACAACTCTTGTTAACAATTTGGTATTTATCCTGATACACACTCACAGACATACCAAATTTCATAAAATTATACCTTTTAAAAATCGTGGTGGAAAACACATAAAATTTACCATTTTAACTATTTTTAGTGTACAGTTCAGTAGTATCAGTTATATTCACACTGTTGTACAACAGAGCTCCAGAACTTCCATCTTGCAAAACTGAGACTCTGTACCCATGAGTTGTTTCTAGATATTGGCTATTATAAATAATGCTGCAATGAAAACATAGGGGTGCATGTGCAACTATTCTTTCAAATTAGTGTTTTGGGTTTCTTCAGATATATTCCCAGAAGTAGGATCTCTGGCCCAAAATGTAGTTCCATTTTTAATTTTTTGAGGAAATTCCATGCTGTTTTCCACAGTGGCTGCCCCAGTCTGCATTTCCACCAACAGTGCACTAGGGTTCCCATTTCTCGACATCCTCACCAGTCTTGTTATTTGTTGCTTTGTGATTTTTTTTTTTACCAATTTTTAATTAAATCATTGGGGTGGCATTAGTTAATAAATCATGTAGGTTGTAAGTGTACATTTCTATGATACAAGACCTGTATATTGTACTGTATGCTCACCACCCAAAGTCAAGCCATCTTCTGTCACTATCCCCTTCCCTCTGGTAACCATGACTCTCAGTTTTATATCCCACATATGAGTGAAATCATATGGTCTTAGCTTCTTCCGACTGACATTTCACTTAGCCTAATAATCTCAGTGCCCATCCATGTCATTACAAATGACAGTATTTCATCTTTCCTTATGGCTGAGTAGCATTCTGTGGTATATATATATATGTGTGTACCACATCTTTATCCAGTCCTCTATTGCATGACATTGGGGTTGGCTCCATGTCATGGCTACCGTGAATAATGTCACAATGAACATAGCGGTACATATATCTTTGCATTATGATCTTTTTAAAATCCACTTTCCTCTTTTCATTCCTATTTAGATCATAGAACACATACAATTTTGTATTCTACTCTTAAATTTTGTTATAGAATTCATTGGGGTGACATTGGTTTATAAACTCAACGTGGGCTTCAGGTGTACAATTCAGTAATACATCACCTTTATATTATACTGCATGTCCAGTACCCCAAGCCAAGTCTTCTTCCATCACCATTTACCCCCCACTTTACCCTTTTCTACCTCCTGCCACCCCCTTTCCCTTTGGTAATAATCATACTGTCCTTTGTGTCTATAGCTTTTTGTTATTTAATTAATTCCTTCACTGTTTTCACGCAGCTCTCTAAACCCCTTCCCTCTGATATCTGTCAGTCTTTTCTCTGCATCTATGAGTCTCTTTCTGTTTTGTTTGTTAGTTTATCTTGTACATTAGATTCCACATATAACTAAAGTTATATGGTACTTGTTTTCTCTGATTGGCTTATTTCACTTAGCATAATACTCTGCTGTTGAGCATCTTTTCAAATGTCTATTGGCCATCTGTATACTCGCTTTGGAGAAGAGTCTATTCATGTCCTTTGCCCATTTTTTAATTAGATTGTTTTATTTATTTATTTACTTACTTATTTGTGGGTGTCAAGTTTTATAAGTTCTTTATAAATTCTGGATATTAACCCCTTATCAGATGTATCATTGGCGAGTATGTTCTCCCATTCAGTAGGTTGTCTTTTCACTTTCTTGATGGTTTCCTTTGCTGTTAAAAACTTTTTAGTTTGATGTAGTCCCATTTGTTTATTTTTTCTTTTGTTTCTCTTGCTCAAGGAGATATATAAGAAAAAATATTGCTATGAGAAATGACTGAGATTATACTTCCTATGTTTTCTTCTAGGATTTTTTATGGTTTTAAGTCTAACATTTAAGTCTTAATCCATTTTGAGTTTATTCTTGTGTATGGTGTAAGAAGGTGGTCTAGTTTCATTTTTTGCATGTATCTACCCAATTTCCCCAACATCATTTATTAAATAGACTATCTTTATCCCATTGTATATTCTTATCTCCTCTGTCAAATATCAATTGACCATAAAGGCATGGGCTTATTTCTGGGTTCTCTATTCTGTTTCATTGATCTGTATATCTGTTTTTATGTTAGTACTATGCTGTTGGTTGCTATGGCCTTTGTAGTACAGTTTGATATCAGGTAGCATGATTCTCTAATTTTGTTCTTTTTTTCTCAAGATTTCTCTGGCTATTCAGGATCTTTTGTGGTTCCATATAAATTTTGGAATATTTGTTCTAGATATGTGAGATATGCCATTGGTATTTTAATAGGAATTGTGCTGAATCTGTAGATTGTTTTGGGTAATACGGACATTTTAATGATGTTAATTTTTCTTATCCATGAACACGGTATATGCTTCCATTTATTTGTGTCTTTCTCAGTTTCTTTCTTCAGTATCTTATAATATTTTGAGTACAAGGTTTTTACCTTTTTGGTTAAATTTATTCCTAGGTACCTTATTTTTTTGTTGCAATAGTAAATGGGATTGTTTCTTAGTTTCATTATTGGTATACAACAATGCAACTCATTTCTGGATATTTATTTTGTATCCTGCTACTTTACTGAATTCATTTATTAGTTATAATAGTATTTTGTGGAATCTTTAAGGTTCTCTATGTACAGTATCATGTCATCTGCTGTATCCTACCCTTTTCACTTAACATTGTATTATAAACATTTTGACTTTTCATTTAAAATATTTGTATTCATAATTTTAATAGCTGTAAATATTATATTTTTTCTATCATAATTTGTTTAAGGATTCCTTTTCTTGAGCTTTTAGATTGTTTTCAGCATTTTGCTATCATAAACAATTCTGACATAGCTTTGAGGGTAAATAGTGAACATTTTTCATTACTTCTTAAGGCTAGACTCCCAGAAGTAGTAATACTAGATCTCAAAGGGTAAGATTATTTACAAGGCTCTTGATTCATATAACCAAATTGTCTTCTAGAAAAGACCAATTAATATTCCAAAATTAAATGACTATAAATATCCATTTGATTGCATTTTGGCCAGCATTGGGAATGAAAACAAATTTAAATATTTTTCAGTTTGATATTTGGTTGTGGTATTTCATCACTCTCAAATATTTTAAGATTTAGAGCTTGCTCTCTTCTTCCCCACTTGCTTTTATATTGACAAATATATTTTATGTTTATCCAATTCCTTACATAGAATCTAGTGCATATGGGAAGAAAGATAAATTTAGGATCTAAGATCTGTGAATGTAAATAATTTGTCTAAACTTGATGTAAGTAACTGACTAATAGTACTATTAATAAGTTTGTAGCTGGAATAGAGCCTTTGTGTATCAGATTTCCAACACTATTATATTAATTTAATACCTCTTTACCAATGTCTCTATAGAAAAGAAATTGGAATATAGAGATTTAAAAGTATAAAAGCCATCTGAAAAGGCACAACCAGAAAATTTTTGTATAAATTTCTACAATAAAAAGGCTAGCAAAAGCAAGTTTTTAAAAAAAAATAATTTAAATATTTATTTGTTTGTTTATTTATTTTTAGAGAGAGGGGAAAGGGGAAAGAGAGGGAGAGAAACATCACTGTGTGGTTGCCTCTCATTTGCGCACCCAATTGGGGACCTGATGTGCAACCTAGTCATGTTCCCTGACTGGGAATCGATCCAACGACACTTGGCTCGCACGCCGACACTCAATCCACTGAGCCACAGCAGCCAGGGCCTAGCAAGTTTTATTGTGAAGTAAAAACAAGGACTTTCACTTAAGTGGGTGAAAACATTTCCATTCAATTTTAATGTCTTTAAATGATGCATTTCCTACTGTTAATAGCAGTAATCCCCATGGAGAATAATGTTCTTGTTAAAGTCATAATAGATCTCTGTTCACTCATTTAACAGCTTGAAGGTACACTTTTTAGACAGTAGAATGGTAACTAATCTTTCCTGCAATATTTCTGCAACAACTTGTAAAAAAACAGAATTTTTCTCAAGAGTATCATTACAAATGGTGAATCTGTAGAGTTACTACTACGTGTTTTAAAGGAACTTTACCCTTTATTTAGAGATCCCATTTACAAATTTAGAGACATCTTTACCAATTAACAATTCTTGTGTTCACAACTCTAAATCCTGACTTTGGGCTATGGAAACAATTATATGTTATTACACGTTATCCTGTATTTCTCATTAGACATTTATATCAAAATGTTCTGATATTTAGCCAAGTGTTTTAATATATTTCTGTTCTAGTTTGCATTCCATGGCCAACACATTTTTATCAAATTACAGTTTTATGTATTATATTAGAAAAACAGGCTAGCTGCACTGGGCCTCTATAATATATTAGTTTATATTCATTTTTCATTTATCACTAAAAGCTATTAATATATTTTATAGGTATTTTCCTAACTCAACAATTATTATTTGTTTTGAGAGAAACTCAGGTGATAGATGTAAGTGGCTTGTCAGGGTCATAGAGCTAAGAGAAAGATATTAAGATTGCTGATTCAGTCCTTAACCATTAGACCAAACTGTTAGTATATAATGATATATAACAGTTGTTAACCTTTTGGGTCCTCTGGAAAATACATGTGTGCATATGAAAGGGGACATGTTCTAAATCAATACACAGCTAAACCAAGAGTTGATTAGGAGAGAATTCATTAAAGCGGAAGCATTTAACTACTGTATTTTTCATTGAATTATCTCAGCAGACTTGCAAGTGTTATCCTGTGATAAATATCACAATTTCCTTTTCCTTATCAAACTGCAAAAGTAAATATTTTTGAAAAAGTAAAGAACTCCATAATTACATTACTCTGAGTTAATGATTCACTTGTGTATAAAATGCATTGCTATTTGTAGATTGTTTTTCAGGCTTTGTGGACATCCATGATTTTTTGTTCAATAATTGCAATCATCATATACATACAATTTTTACTTGGACTTTTATAATTTTATTTTATGTTAAGATTTAAGTAATTCCCTAAGGACCCATATGATTTGAAAGTTCTTCAACTCATAAACAAAGGCCAGGCATTCTAACAATCTATCATACACTGAGATTATTTTTCAACACATGCTATTTTGTTGCAGAATCATGTAATTAATTCCTTAGGTATAGTTATGAAAGGAGAACAGCAATACAGAAATTCTCAAAGGTGTTTCAGAATAGAGTCAAGTATGAACAGGCCACCTGGGGCAGAAATGGCAGTGTGGGAAGAAATAAGACTGTAATTGAAGTGAGGTTTTGAAATGGTCATTATTCTGAGACTCTGGGTGGATCTAGAGAGGAAGTATAGGCTGTTGGGTTCTCCATTATAGATAAGATGAAAGATATGCCAATCAAATTATATATATCTTAAGAGTCTCATGTGAGGATAATGGTGTTCTTCAACAAGCATGCAAAACACAGGTACAAAGAATTCGGGAGCTTGTGGTGTTTGAAACCCTTGCCTCAGGACTTAGGATCTGCTGCAGTATTCTCTTTCTGAGAGGGGTCTGACAAAGCCTGGCAGGGTCATCACTCCCAGGGACTGAGGTACCAAATCAAATTCTGGGAATGAAGCCATCAAGGATTCACTTACCATAAATGGATATCTGACCTATGGAGTAAGACCAAAGTGCACTTGATAAAACTGGACTGGTTGGGCCAGTCAGAAGTGGTAAATTGAGCTTGGTTCCATAGTATTGAATCATTAAGTCATTATTATCTAAGGTCAGGATTGATTGTAGAGGCAAGGGTCAGAGTTGACCCCAGGGGTGGGAGAGTAGGGGAAGGAGAAGAGGAGAAAGTGAAATGTGTTTGAAATCAAACAGCTTGAATTGTCTGGAAGGATGGAGAACCTGGTGGGAGTAGATGGAATGAATGTGACTAAAACACACTAGATGTTTTTAATATTCTTTACAACTCAAAATGGAAAGTCAGAAAATTATTTTTTGGCTTTAGGGATACTTGGGGTAAAAAATTACTTGAAGTTTTTCCACCAAAGATGCACAAGTATTCAAGCAAAGTAATATAATTGTTATACCAGGTATGTGAAAGCTTCAGTTGCCATTTTTAGTGGCTTGTCTTAATGATCAAACCACCTTTATTTATTTATTTAATTTAATCCTCACTCGAGGACATGCTTATTGATTTTAGAGAGAGTGGAAGGGAGGGAGGGAGAGAGGGAGAGAAATATCAATGTAAGAGAGAAACATTGCTTGGTTGCCTCTCCTACAGGGGACCGAACTTGCAACCCAGGCATGTGCCCTGACTGGGAATCAAGCCCACAACCTTTCAGTTTACCAGATGGTACTCCAACCAGCTGAGACATACTGGCCGCGACTCAGGCCAGCATTTAGTATTTTTCTGAAATAATCTCATTCTTTCTAGATAAGTTCTTGAAGTCTTTTTTATTTAGTGATTATTAAAATGAAGTGCATGATTTGACACATAGCCTCTAGTTTGATCTCCATTCTTTTTTAAAAAATTGAGATATAATTAACTGATAATCTTATACTTGTTTCAGGTGTACATCGTCGGCAGCCGTCCGTCTCGAGAGACGATGGCGTAGCTTCTTGAGAGTCTATCTGCACCGCCGAGAATGGCTGTGCAGTCCGATTCGGGAGTGACAATCCCTGCCGCACTTGGTACAGGTGAAGGCAGATGGCTGTTGTTGCTGCTGCTGACGCTGCTTCCGCCTCGATCTTTTCTGGACCGCCTCCTCGTTGCGCGCAGCCTCCGCGCGTGACGTACCTTGCCTGACCGCGAGCCTCCAGGCTAGGCGGTCGTCTGCTTGAACTTCCCATGTGTTGAGATTGATGGAGCATTGTGTCATGTCCTTTTTGCAGATGTCTTTGAACCGCAGTTTTGGGCGCCCTGTCATCCTCTGGCCTTCTGCTAGCTCGCCGTAGAGGAGGTCTTTGGGGATACGGCCTGCATCCATTCTTTTGACATGGCCGAGCCACCTGAGGCGTCTCTCGCTAAGAACTGCATGCAAACTGCTCATATTGGCTCGCTTCAGCACCTCGGTGTTGGGGACCTTATCCTGCCAGGCGACATGCAGGACGCGTCGCAGGCACCTCATGTGGAAGCTGTTGAGTTTCCTTTCGTGCCTTGCGTAGGTGGTCCACGTCTCGCTGCCATAGAGGAGAGTGCTGAGTACGCAGGCTTGGTAGATGCGCAGTCTGGTTTTCTCAGTGAGGCTGGAATTGTTCCACGCTCGCCGGTTCAGTCTGGCCATAACTGTGGCTGCCCTGGCGATTCTCCGGTTGACCTCCAAGTCGACTGACAGAGAGCTCGAGATGGTGGACCCGAGGTAAGTGAAGTCGTTGACAACCTCCAGGGTGTATCCGTCGATGGTGATGCATGGGGGAGTCCCCGTGCCTTGAGCCATAACATTCGTCTTCGTCAGGCTGATGGCTAGTCCGAACTCCTTGCATGCGTGGGAAAGGCAAGTGACTAGCTGTTGGAGTCCCTCTTCGGAGTGTGATGTCAAAGCTGCGTCGTCGGCGAAGAGCATCTCACGGATGAGCACCTCTTTGACTTTGGTCTTGGCTCGTAGACGGGCCAGGTTGTAGAGCTTGCCATCGGATCTGGTGTGAATGAAGACACCCTCGCTGCAGTCCTTAAAGGCGTATTGGAGGAGCATGGAGAAGAAGATTCCGAACAGTGTAGGCGCGAGGACGCAGCCCTGCTTTACTCCGCTGCTGACTGGGAAGGCCTCAGAGGTTGTGCCGTTGTAGGACACCGTGCTGTGCATGTTGTCGTGAAAGGACATGACCACAGCAAGCAGATGTGGTGGACAGCCAATCTTCCGTAGCAAGCTGAAGAGTCCGCTTCGACTGACCAGATCAAACGCCTTCGTGAGGTCAATAAAGGCGAGGTAGAGTGGTTTATGCTGCTCGTGACACTTCTCCTGCAGCTGGCGTAGGGAGAAGATCATGTCCACTGTTGATCGGCCAGCTCTGAAGCCACACTGGGACTCTGGGTAGACGCGGGAAGCAAGGGTCTGCAGGCGGGCAAGAGCGACCCGGGCGAATACTTTGCCGACGACGCTGAGGAGAGAGATGCCCCGGTAGTTGTTGCAGTCGCTGCGGTCTCCTTTGTTCTTGTACATGGTGATAATGTTGGCGTCTCTCATATCCTGGGGGATGTAACCCTCCTTCCAGCAGAGACAGAGTAGATGGTGGAGCGGCTGTAGCAGGACTGGTTTCCCGCTCTTTAGGATTTCTGGAGGGATTCCGTCGCTTCCTGGTGCTTTCCCGCAAGCGAGGCGGTCGATGGCTTTGCCGAGCTCTGCCGCAGTAGGTGGGGTGTCTAGCTCCTCCATGACTGGTAGGTCTGGGATGGCGTTAAGAGCAGTGTCTGTTACGGTGTTCTTCGTTGCGTACAGCTCGAGGTAGTGCTCGGTCCACCGCCGCATTTGCTGTTCCTGGTCAGTGATGACCTCACCTGTCTTGGACTTAAGGGGGGCGATCTTGGAGGGGATTGGGCCTGTTGCCTTCTTGATACCCTCATACATTCCTCGTGCGTTGCCTATATCGGCGGCTTCCTGAATGCTTCTGCACAGGTTTAGCCAATAGGTGTTGGCACAGTGGCGGGCGGTCTTCTGGACTTTGTTCCTGGCAGCCCGTAGAGCTTGAAGTGTACTGGGAGTGGGCGTGACCTTGTAAGCCAGTAGGGCCTTCCTCTTAGCCTCGATCACGGGTTCCATTTCTTCCCAGTGAGCCTCGTACCAGTCAGCGTTCTTCTGCTCTTTCTTCCCGTAAGCAATAATGGCGGAGTTGTATATGGCGTCGCGGAGACGTGGCCAATTGGATTCGATAATGTCATCTGCCGCCACTCCCTCGCCGAGTGCATCTTCCATCTTGTTGATGAATTGCTGGGTCTTAACTGGGTTGCTGGCACAACTGGTGTTGATGCGTGGGCAACCCTTCATCTTGGAGTGGTGCAACCTCTTCGGCATTATGCGCACCTTGCTTACCACGAGGGCATGGTCCGTGTCGCAGTCTGCACTGTGGTAGCTGCGGGTGAGGAGGGTGCTGCCAATATCCGTTCTTCTGGTGATGACGAGGTCAAGCTGGTGCCAATGACGGGAGCGGGGGTGCCTCCATGACACCTGGTGGATCTCTTTGCACTTGAAGAATGTGTTTGTCACGCACAGGCCGTGGTGACACAAAAGCTCAAGCAGTCGCTGACCATTCTCATTGATCTTTCCTCTCCCAAAGTTTCCAAGGCAGGTGGGCCAGGCCATGTGGTCGGCTCCTACTCTTGCATTGAAGTCTCCAAGGAGATAGAGAGCGTTACTTCTGGGAATCTTGGATAACGCTTCGTCCAGTGCATGGTAGAACTGTTCTTTCTCTTCGGTGGTGGCGCAGAGGGTTGGGGCATACGCGCTAAGAATGCTGACTGGGCCGAAAGTTGTTGACAATCGGAGGGTAAGTAATCTCTCTGTGCCTCCTGTGGGTGGCTCTATGGAGTTAACAAGCGTGTTCTTCACAGCGAACCCAACACCGTGCTGTCTTGGTTGGTCCGGAGACTTCCCTTGCCAGTAGAAGGTGTAGTTGGTTTCTCTGATAGTTCCGTTGTCGGCCAACCGGGTCTCCTGTAGAGCCACAATGTCGATGTGTAGTCGTGCCAGTTCCCTATCGATGACAGCGGTTTTCCTGGCACCCTTGATCCACGGAAGGTCTGCAGTAAGTCCGGGGCACATGGTCCTGATGTTCCAGCTAGCGAGGCGAAGAGCCGGAGGCTTCTTTCTTGTTGTTTGCTTGGAATTAACTGGTGCGGGTGTTTTGTGGCCCACTTTTCGAGAGGCGCCTCTCTGATCCCCACGCACCCAGTGGGGCAGGCGAGCCATGGCGAGACGGTAGCTGTCCAGTGAGGTGCGATGACCTCTCCCACCATCAGAGGAGATCCCTGGCGCTCGTTTCCTTCGCCAATCGGATGAGCTTATAACCGGTATCTGTCTCCTCCCGTGTTGAGTCGGCATCTTGCGATGACGCTGGAGTGTCCTCTCAAGTGAAACTGAAGCTACAGAGCCTGGGCAGGGTGATATGGAGGGTCTGCTGTTGCCCATGCAGCAGACCCCCCCTCTCTTCGCAGCTGAAGGGTCCAAGGGAAAGACAAAGTCAATACAGCTTGGCTTCAGGTGCGCCGCAGGAGTTGCCGGTGTTGACTACAATGTCAAACCGCCTTAGGGACTCCGGCTCCGGATTTTCTGTCGGGGTTTACTCCCTTAGCCTTTCCCCTGAAGAGGTATGCCGCAAGGCAGCGGAGGTTTTTTGGGGTCAGAGTTTTCCTTCTCTGATTTTAGAGATGTCCTTCCTCTTTCCTCCAGGTGTACAACATAATTCAATATTTGTATACATTGATCATTGTGAGCGACTAGTTAACATTCATCCCATATATAGGCATTCTTTTCTTGTGATGAAAAGTTTTAAGACTTACTCTTAGAAACTTCCAAATATAAATGTAGTATTATTTATTATAGTCACCATGCTGTACATGACATCCCCACAACTTATTTTTAAAACTGGAAATTCATACCTTTTGACCAGTTTCACCCACTTCTGGCAAGCACCCCTACCCACCTCTGGCAACACCAATCTGTTCTTTGCTTGTATGTGTTTGGGTTTCTTGTTTGTTTTTGTCTTCTAAGAGTCCATGTTAAAGTGAGATCATACATATTTGTCTTTCTCTGTCTGACTTATTTTACTTAGCATAATGTCTTCAAGGTCCATCCATGTTGTGCAAATAGCAAGATTTCCTCCTTTTAATGGCTGAATAATCCTCCATTATTATATAGGTTACATTTTCTTTATCAATCCACCCACTATGAACACTTCGGTTGTTTCCATGTGTTGGTTATTATAAATAATGCTGCAATGAGCACGAAGGAGCATGGATCTTTTTGAGTTAAGTGTTTCTGTTTCCTTTGACTGAGTGCCCAGAAGTGGAATTGCTGGGTCATATGGTAGTTGTATTCTCATTAGTAGTTTTGAGGAACCTTCATACTGTTTTTCCATAGTGGCTGCACCAACTTACATTCCCACCAATACTGTACAAAGGTTTCCTTTGCTCCACATCCTCACCACTTGTTATTTATTATCTTCTATTTTTTATTTTATTGTATTTTTTCCATTGCCATTCATCCTTCCTATACCTTCTTCCACTTCCACCTCCCATAATCACTACATTGTTGTTCGTGATCATGAGTTTCTCTCTCTTTTTTTTCTGCTTGATCCCTCCAACCCCCCAAGCCCCACCCCCAGCTCATCTAATTGATATCAAGATAGTTTCAATCAGTCAGTTAAAATCTACAACTATTGTAATTAATGATTAAATTGTTAAAAGTAAATTATAATTTTATCTCAATGCATAATTTAATTGTTTAGTTCTATTGCAAATTGATTTCTTAAACCTGCATAGCATATTTTGAACTCAAAATGTGTGTAGATAGAAATTTTTCTTCTAGAACACACTGACCCACACTTTCTAGAAGTATATAACTTTTTTTAGTGTGATGATGAGGTTAGAGTTATTATTATTTTTATAACAGTTTTATTGAAATAGAATTCCATACTATGCAGTTTACCCATTTAAAATGTACAGTTCAATGGTTTTTAGTCTAAGAAGTATGTAACTTGAAGTAACAAGAGGGACGTAATAAAATGTGCCAAATTCAAAATTTCCCTTTCTTCTACACTTAGTCTGTGTACTTTCTTTTTTTAACTTCTTGAACTTTCCTTAACCTTTTGTAAGTATTCCTGGAGTGAAGCACACTTACAAGCCATAGAATTTTAAGGTGGCAGATAATTGCAAAGAGATATACAGCACACACTAATGATGACATGTAGCACTTAGGCAGTGCCTTAAGAACCTTAACCAATTAACTCACACAGCACCCCCCACGAAGCAGTAAGTAGCATTCAGTCTCCTTTCACAGTAAGAAAATGTACAAGCAGGAGATAGTTGACTTTCCTGTGATATTAAGGCCAGTGGGATCTTAACAGAAGTTAAAACTCTCTTGTATTTGTCTGAAACAGGCTCCATTTATGATAGAAGTTTATTTGGAGGATCCTTACAAAAGGTATACTTTTAGGCTGTCTTGCATATGTTTATATTATTTATTTATTCTGCAAAGCATATTATTAAAATTGCTTTATTCAAAAAATAGAAATCCTTTCATTGGCCAAATGCTTTAAATTAAGTGATCTTTCATATCAATCACAAGAAGGTTATTGTCCTCAGAAGTGGAGCTGTGTGAAAAGACTTTAGTTATAATAAAATGAGATAAGGGTCATAAATTAACTTATATTAGTTTAAGGATTAATGTTGCTATTTTACTCTTATAACCAAGTACTGAAATATCGGAACTTTTCATATCAAAATGATTCACAGCTCATGTAATCAGTTTAATTTCTTAATAAAAACATTTACCAGCGACTCCACTACTAGGATTATACCCGAAGAATCTTGAAACACCAATTCAAAAGAACTTACACACCCCTATGTTCATTGCAGCCCTGTTTACAATAGCTAAGTGCTGGAAACAACCTAAGTGCCCATCTGTAGATGAGTGGATCAAAAAACTGTGGTACATTTACACAATGGAATACTATGTAGCAGAAAGAAAGAAGGAACTCCTGCCATTTGCAACAACATGGATGGAACTAGAGAGAATTATGCTTAGTGAAATAAGCCAGGCAAAGAAAGAAAAATACCATATGATATCACCTAATACAGGAAACTAAAGAACAACACAAACAAAGGAACTAAATAGAACAAAAAGCAGAATAGCAGTCAATAGGGGGGAGGGGAGAGGGAGAGAAGGGGGATAAGTAAGGGAAGGGTTTAGTCAAAGAACCCGTATAAATGACTCATGGACATGGACAACGGGGAGGGATATGATTGCGGGAGAGGGGGTGGGTTGGGTGGGGGAGAGAAATTGGGGGAAAAGGGGACAACTGTAATTGAAAAACCAAAAAAAAAAATTTTTAATTATCTATTTGAATGGTAGTAAATATCTTAAATTATTTTGGTCTCTCAGCTTGTCTGATTCTCCTTGTAGCCATGGGAGAGATGACTTGCTGGAACAAAATATGAAATTGTGACTAGAACAGGGTCAAAGTGCCTTTTTGGGGACTGAGCCTTTGCTTGACCTCACTTCCTTACACTCATAAGCTGAGGTCATTAGTCACAGCGCCCACGGCAGTATGGTACAGTTTGGCAGTTGCTTCTCAATAAGTCAGTTATGTTATTGGGTCACTAGTTTAACAAACATTTTTTGAGCACCTACTACATGCAGGTAATGTGCTAGATACTGGAGATAAGAGGTAAAAGAGACACACTTCTCATCCATGAAAGATTTAGATGATTATCTATAGCTAGCAGGTAATTTCTAAATCCCCGAGTTGTGAATCAAAAATGGGATTTTATTATTAGCTGTATTTTTATTTTAAAAGGTATCAGTGCATGCCCATAGACAAAATAGCCAAACCATTCTCTAGCAATGAGCAACTTTGTCACCTTGTCACTGTTTCTCCTACCGGTGAACTGTAACATGTGTGTACCAAAGAAATAGTGCGTTTTGACAGAGTAAGAGCTGGTCTAGCTTCAGTGAATTTTTGTTTTCTCTTAAAATAATGTCACTAGCAGCTCATATCCTTGACCCAATTGGGCACTTGATAAGGCATTTAAATCAGTTAGATGTGAGTGGACAAAATCAATGAAAAAGCATATTAATAAAATTCATTTAGGATAGAGGAATGGTATAATCAAATGAAGCAATTTTCTTATTCATGTGCTCTAAAAGGAAGATTTGGGTTTGGAATAAATTCAAAAGCTAGATTTCTTTCTTTCTTAATAAAAACTATTCTCTATGTAAGTTAAGTCAATATAGATATTATTAGAAAGAGAACAGGAACTACAACTTTCAATAAAAGGTGTACTTTAAAAAGTACACCAGATATATCTGAAAATGAGAAGCAAATACAGTATCCCCTCACTAATCATGGGTATTACGTTCTAGACCCCCTCCGCCCCCGCAATAGGTGAAAATCCGCGAATTAGGGACCTTACATTTAGTTTAGTATTTATATATATTTTAAGGCTTTATAAACCCTTCCCACACACTTATAAACCATTTCCAGTCCCTTATTAACCTTTCCCACTCCCTTATTAACCTTTTCCACACTTTTATAAACACTACTTATGTTCTTAAACATATTCTACACTCTTAAACCTACATAACTTTAACAACATACGTATACAGTACCTCAAAGTCCCGCGATATAGCAAAAAATCCGCGATAAATAATTAAATATAATATTTTAAAAAATCCCGCGATACAGTGAGGCCGCCATAAGTGAACCGTGCTATAGAGAGGGACTGCTGTATTTAGAGTTTTATATTTAAGGTAACATAAAACCACTTACATTCAAAATGTGACTTTATGAAATGAGATTTCTGATGAAAAGAAAGTAGACACTTTCTTTCCTCTCCTCCTCCTTCTTCTCTTTAAAAAAAAAAAGATTTCCTCCAGTATGGAAACATTTAGTAGCCTGAACTACATTTGAAAAACTTGTTAACTTTGGAATTTGATGATGACCTAGAAAAGTACTTAAACTTGCTGAACACGTGGACAAGGACAATGTTTTCAAACAGAACAACTTCATTTAAAAAAGCTAAGGTGAAAGTAAAAGGTATCTTTGGATTCTAAAATACTCCAAAGATAACATTAGCACTTACATGTCCTACGTAGTGAGAAGACAGGCCTGCACAGCGGCGGACGACATAGCTGAGCAACAAAAAGGGGAAGGGTGACTTTTTGTCTTCACTGGTTAAAATAATTAAGGTTATTTTTGAGTACAGGTAGAATAAATCTGATGAAAATTTTTTCTTGGTTGTCTAACAAGATGCTTAAAATATAACATGCCCTAATTTAATTAGTTTATTTTTAATTAATAAAATGATGAATCCCAGAGCCTATATATAATAATGAAGTAATGTCATCTAAGGACACAATGCTGTTCCAAGTTTATTTTTTTTCTTTTCAAAGTAATATGTACTTATACAATATTTGGAAAATGTAAGGTAACATGAGGAGGAAAAAAATACTCATTATCCTCTTACTCCCAAATATCCATTATTAGTATTTTAGTGTATTTACTCCTAATCAGTATTTTTGTGAGTAAATGTTTCTTTTTTACATACTTGTCAAATTAAATGTGCAATTTTGGTACTCATTTTTCTTTAATACTACATTTTAAATATTTCTCATGTTATTTGTTATATCATCTTTTAAAATAACTTTTATGATTGAAAAAGGTATATTTCATTGAAGCAATTTTTAGTAATTTACTTAGCCTTCTTTCTTGGATGATTTAATTATCTCATATTTTTTTCCATTATAAATATTGACTAATGTTTTTAAAATTATTCTATGTTTGCAGTTTTTCCTTAGGATTGATAACTAGAAGTATAATTAGTGAAAAAGAAAAAATGAAAAAATTTAAGGCTCTTGATAAATATAATCAAATCACTTCCAAAGAATGTGTTGTACTTAAAAAATATATACTTTCACCTTTATTATTTAATGTGATGGCATGACAAACTTGCTAGGCTGGACAGTATTGTTATGCTCATTTGCTAGATGGAGAAATTGAGGTACATGAAGTGTGAATGTCTTGACCCAGGCCTACTCACCTAATCATTAACAGATTTGAATGGGGCACTGTGGGAAACACAAAATGAATAAACTCAGAGTTGAGTTGAAGAGATATATAGAGACACCAATTACTTTTTTAAAAGTGACCTGGACGAATCTGCAGAGGAGGTCAGAAGGGCAGTGAATGGGTGGCCGGAGGGTGCCCGGGGTTATGTGGAAACACCCTGGGGTGGTGGAGGTGTGGTGTACAGGCACAGGTGGAAATGGAGGGGTGCGGCAGGGTACTCCACAGAGAGCCAGCAAATGGATGGGGGAGGCTGAAAGAGGTGATATTTTAAGAATAACTTTTAGCTAAATAAGCAATGACTTTTGTGTTTTAAAATATACTTACCCTCTTCTTAGGCTCTATTAGAAGGGCTTTGCTAAAAATATTGTCTCATCCTAGCCTGTTGTTTATAAATCGACCCCCAAGCATGATGCTGACACTGGGCTCATCTGGGTGCTGGGTGACAACTCGGAGGTTCTGAACCACCTCGACTTTTCTTGAGGCACCTGAAAGGCAGACAGTCACTGGCACCGGGTGTGCTCGCTCACAGAAGCTCGCGGTCTAACAAGTGCTGTCAGGCGGCGGTGCATTTCAGATGTTCGTTTTGCTGAAGGCAGATAATTTATGCTACATCCCATAGCACGGATCAAGTACATAAACCCAGAGAGGAATGTTAATGGAAAATGGTACAAATTCTTAAAGTGACAGAGTTTTGAATATTTAACTGATTAATCAGGTTGAAACATTATTGGATCATGTGAAAATTTGAATGATATGTAGATAATGATAATGATGAATGGAAGAACGTTTGAAGAGTGAATAAATACAGAATATTTTATTTAAAACAAAGGGCAGCATCTGGCACATAGTAGGCATTCAGAAACATTTATTGACTGAATAAATGAATGGGTGTATTTATATTTTCTGATGTGCTTAATATACATTTTAAAATTGTGCTATTAATGAATTTTACTGAATTGGCAAATTTTTAAAATATGCAGAATAAATTATTATAAGGCTTATAAACCTTTAAGCAAAAATTTTTTTGCTGGAATTTCTGAGGCATTTGCCTCGTTGCTTTTATGACCATGACTTAATTATAAAACACAACACATAAATATAGGCAGAATATTAATCACAGCTCCCAGAGACAATTCACATTTTTCAATTACCTCAGATAAATTTTCTGCTCGGTTTAGCTGAAGCATAATAATGAGAGCCGAATTGCATGGTGGGCCAATCCAAAAGTATTCCGATACCCAGGGTAAATTACTTCTTTCTAGGAAAGACTGATAAATTTTCTTAAAAAAGAAGGTTGTTTCTGATGAGAACAAGAACTGACTCCCAATAAAGAGTGTATTTTCCTTCTTTACTCTGAGAGGTGGGCTTTAAATTTAATTAGCAAACAACGCTGTGATTCTTTTTTTTTAGGTGAAGGAAACAGTAGCTTCAATGATTAAGCACTTCTCACATGCCAAGGCTGTACTAAGGGCTGTACTAAGACATGCATTGTCTCATTTTATCTTTACTCCAACACCGTGAAGTGGATACTATTACTATTACCCCATTTTACAAATGTAAAACAGAGACCTACAGCTTATGAGTCCTGTCCAAGGTCAAAGAGCTAGTGAGAGGAGGAGCCAGAATCCAAACCAAGCTCCAATTCCAATTAGTCACTGGGATTTGCTCTCTTTCTATACAGATGTTCAACCTGTTATCTAAAATAGCTCACAACACAAACATGTGAAACTTTTTTCAGTTACCAGTGAGTACGCAAGGTCTGTTCCTAAGATGTCACAGGAAAGTTTTCACTTTCTTCCACTCTAATTTCCTATTCTCTAAATCTTAGGAACTGAAGTTAGCTAGGAAACTTGCCTTTTGAGACAACACTATAATACTAGCCAACATTTCACAGCACCATATGCCAGGCACTTTCTATTTGCTTTATAAACATTATCTTATTGAATCACTGCAGCATCCTGAGGAAGGTACTATTATTAGCCCCAGTTTTATACATCAGGAAACTGAAGCTTAGCCATGTTAAGCAACTTGCACAGGAAAGCACCTCCAAATCACATAGGTCAAGTACGTAAACAGAGGAGTTGGGATGTGAACTCAGGCGGTGTGACTGACAATCGGCTTACCTGACTGCCTCGCTCTAACGATTTCTTAAATCATAAGCAGTGGGCCTGCCTCCGAGCAGGTTCAGACACCACCTCCCCTCCCTGGGAAGCGTGCCTCCTGCTGACATTCCCAGTCCAAGTGAGAAGCCTGCAAGAGTCAAACTCCCATAGAACATTGCTCTGAGCTCTATCAGGCCTCCACATGTTGGAATGTTCTATATAGATTTTTTTGTTTTCTCATGGCTAGAACATTGACAGCCTTCACAATTCCCCTGAAGGAAGACAAACTTCTTTGTGACATGTGAGCCTCTTTCTGACTGCAGATGGAGGGTGTGGATTGCCTCTGTCTTGGGGCGGTTTCTCTCTCACTTACCAGCTGAAGTGCCCCAAGCACTTGCCTGCTTCTTTCGTGCTCCCACGATTTCTCACACTTTTTTTTTTTTTAAAGGTAAAACAGCTCTTTCTGTTTCATGTAGCACCAGCTGTCTGGTTTGCCCCTACACCTTCTACCAACAGTTGGAGCAAATGGAAAAGGAATACATTTGCTAGAATGGAACTGACCCATGCTGCCTACCCCTGTTGGCTCAGTGGGCACCCTCTGCAGGGGGGACAATGTGAGTTTTTGTACTCTTGCAACTCTCGCTGGGAGGTCTTTTAAGGGTTGAGGACCTAGGGATGTTTTTCTATCAGGTCATTGTATTCTTTTTTTTCACCTAGGTTTGAGCTTGCATTCCACTTGCATACTGCCATGGAACTTTACAGTTTGCAAACTTCTTTTCTATTTATGCTCCCATTTAACCCTTACAATCCCCTGGCGGTGTTATTCACAGAACTGGGGATGAGCAAAGGGGCTTAGAAAGGTTAAGTCAGTTACCCAAGGTCAGGAAGTCCCAGGTCATTTTCCAGGGGATTCCCCAGTCCTTTCTGCTATACGATGTTACAGTAGCGTTTAAGTAGCACGATCATCAAGTTGAGTGAGACTCCAAGAGGTGCTTTATACCACGGAAGCTCTGTAGTGCAGAACGTGTCTGAGTGCCAATAAATGGTTGAACTGAGCTAGCCAGACACTGTCACTAACTTGTAATGTGCAGTTTAGCCTCAGGCACCCCTTCTAATCTCCTTTGCCTTTATTTATTTACTTATTTTTATCTGCCCTGCTGAAAGGATCAAATGAGATAACATACAGCTTTACAGAGTGGTATAGAAATGGAAGGAATTAACTTTGTGGCATTGTTCTAAATCTGCATTTCCCCACACTTTCTCTTTTCTCTGGGAATGCAGCAGTCCCTCTCTGTTAACGTATTGCGGACTCACTGTATTGCGGGGTTTAAAAATATATTATATTTAATTATTTATCACGGGTTTTTTGCTATATCGCGGGATTTTGCGGTACTGTATACGAATGTTGTTAAAGTTACGTAGGTTGAAGGGTGTAGAATATGTTTAAGAACATAAGTAGTGTTTATAGAAGTGTGGAAAATGTTAATAAGGGAGTGGGAAAGGTTAATAAGGGAGTGGGAAAGGTTAATAATGGAGTGAGGACAGACACCAGACCATACACCCACTAAGTGGTAGAGCTGGCATTGGGGCTAGTTAGCTTTGCTCCAGGGCTCAGGCCTTTGCACTTCCCCTTCTGCCTTCGGAATCTGAAGCGTGAAAGAGGTAGTACATGGGGTGTCCTTTAAAAAATTGAGGAAAATGCTTAAGGAGAGAGTATTCAATCATACTATAATGTAATTCCTCTTTAGAATACTTTTTGATCACTTTTAAAACATGGGTGCAAATCAACAAAAATATATAAGATTAATAGATAATATTTTGGAGGATTTTCAGCCTGTTCCTCAACCAGAACCAACCCTAGCTTCTTTTACTGATGCTTTACTAAATTTTATTTTTAAATTTTCTGATAATTTATTCTCTCTACCAGACTACAGATGCTTCTTGACTTACAATGGGGTTATGTCCCAGTGAACCCATTTGTAAGTTGAAAATATTGTTAAGTCAAAAAAGCATTTAATATACCCAGCCCACTAAACACTGTGGCTTAGCCTGGCCTACTTTAAACATGCTCAGAACACAGTATACAAAAATGCTGCAACACTGTACTCTGTAGAGGAGGGATTTTCAACCGGTGTGCCTCAAGAACTTCTAAATCATGCAATACCTGACTGTTCGTCTGGGGCACTGACCTCTTTTTCCTTGGATTGTCAAATAAAAAATTGACAACAGCCAATATAACAAAGCCATCCAATGTGAATGAATGAAAATTATACCTATTTTTTGGTCAGGTTGGCAAAAAATATAATGTATTTTTTGGTGTGCTGCAGAATTTTAGTAATTAGTTTATGTGTGCCACGAGATGGAAAAAGTTTGAAAATCTGCTGTAGAGTGTGGGTTGTTGACCCTCGTGGCCATGCACCTGACTGGAAGCTGCGTCTGGCTGCCGCTGTCCAGCGCCACAAGAGAGTGTCATACCACATGTCACTAGCCGTGGGAAACATTAATGCGCGTATAGCGTTCCCACCATCATAGTCAAGCCACCGTAAGTCAGGGACTGTCTGTGCAGTGCCTATAGCCTGACTAAGAATGAGACTATCTTCATACTTTCTTTCATTTAGCCCCTTTGCGCCAAATAAAGCTACTATTTCTTTCTTTTTAATTTAAAACTTTGAATAGGCAATATGTCATATAGTTTAAAAACAAGTAAAAAAGTATAAGAAAGTATATTATGAACATTGGCCTTCTCACTCACCTGTCTTTCACCGTTCCTAGTCCCTACACACACCCCCAACTTTGGTAACCGGTGTCTGGTTTTTAATGTATCATCTCAGTTTCCTTATGAATATAGAAGCAATCATAAGTGTTTTTCCCTTTTTTAGTACAAAAAGTAATACTATTCTGTTTTTTTCTTATTTTACTTAATATATCTTTGAAATCTCTCCATACCAAAACATAGAGAATGCCCTCAGAGTTTTCCTTCCTTCCTTTCTTTCTTCCTTTCTTCTTCTTTTTTTGCATAGTAATTTATTTTATGGTGTACCATAATTTATTTAAGCAGTACACTGCTGATGGACGTTCGAGTTGTTCCAGTCTTTTCCAAGCTGCCCTAGTGAGAGGATGTGGGGGGCAAAGGTAAAACTAGTACAAGAAGCAAAATCTAGAAAATCTCCAGATAAGAAGCTGTGACCTGGGAGGCAGGGATAAAAAACATTCTGGCTGCTCTGTGACGGAGCACATCTGGAATGCCAGAGGCTTGCATTTTGACTACACCTGTCCTAGCTGGAGAAAGAAGGAAAACAATCTATTCTTGTGAAACTTCAATACATCTGAGCTTGGTTTGCTGCAAAGTCTCAGAGTGAGAGGACAGATTGACAGCTGGTGTGTGAGCTGCCCAAAGGTAAACTCCTGTAATAAAGAAATTGATAGCATGATAGATAGAGGCGCGATAAGGACTATTATCCACTGGTAAAGTTCTTTCAACAGGCTGCTACCAACTCTCATGTATAGCTTGCAATAGAAAAAAATTGTTCAACAGCTCTATTCTTAAACTTTTAAGTAAGCTCTGATACCTTATCAAAGAGCAGGAGAAAAGATTTATCTTTGTATCTTGGACACATGTCAAATAAAAAACCTCAGTAAAGGGTAAAGTATTTAAAATAGAAATGATTTATCTTAAATGTATAATATTTATCAGTTTACTAAATGCTTGTTTTTATGATGAGATCAAGAAGCAGTTTAATCTTTTGCTTTTAAAGTTAATTACCATGCATGTGTGATTTTATGTTATAGTTTTGATATGGATTCATGGTTTTCATCTTTCAATAAACAGTAAAAGCTTGTAAGCTGATACCACAGATTGTCACTATAATTAAAAAATGAAATATATCAAAAATACAAATATATAATGTATGTGTTACATAAACATTGTTTTATGGAATGTACTTTTTAACTTATTATTGTTGAAAAGAATTTCCTGATTTGCATAGTCAAGGAAGAAAACAATATTACTACTGACTCTTCTCCTTTTTAAAAGTCTATTCTGTTTTCTTTTTTAAATAACCAGGTGAAAGGAGAAAGAAATATCAAAGAAATATTGCCTTCAGTTTTATAAATATTGGTCCTGAGTGAAGATGATAAGGTAGCTACAAGAAAAAGGAACTTAAGTATGACAAAGGCATGCAATCAGATTTCTCTAACCTTGATTTGCTATAGAAGACTTCAGAAGTGCATGCTGTGGACATAGCAAGGTTCTTTAACATTTGGAGTTAATTAAATTGTAAGGAGCTTTTCAGGACCCATTCTGTGTTCTTTGTTACTTTGGGAAACTTTTATAAGGCTCATTGAGGAAAATGTTTTAGAACTCCAAATAATTGTAAAATATGAGTAACTCTGGAGGAAAAACAAATTGAGTAACTTGTTTCCTCTTCTCTGAAGATCGGTAAAATTATTATTTCACCAAAACAACCTTTTTCTTTTAAAAAGGTTGACCAATAACTAGAAAAAGTTTTAAAATATAATTTAGTTTAATAATGTTGTACTTTGAAAATATTTTTTAAAGATTTGAAGGTGAAAGTTTCAGAAACATAAATCAGTATCTTGCTTATTTTGAACCAAAAGGTTTTGAATCCATGATGAAATAGATCAAGTTGTGTCTTCCTAAGCAGTCCACTTGGGCTGACACGGGCAGACAGTCCAGTTTTTCTGAAAGCATGAACCATTTGCATTAGGGTCACTTCGGGTCTTTAGGTGTGACTATTGTATTGTAGTCATGTTGAAAAATAAAATAAATTTCTTTCAGAGATATAAATTGAAGTGTTAATGGATAAAATGTTAAGGTACCTGGATTTATCTTCAAAATAAAATGGTGATGAAGGGTAAATGGGTGGGCTAAAGATGAAACAAGACTGGTTTTGTGTTGATTATTTACTGAAGGTGGGTGATGGGTATGTGGTAACCTTATACTATTCTAATTTTGTATGGCTTAAAATTTCCATTGCAAAGAGTTAAAACAAGAATCTCCTGTGATCTTGTTAAAATCCAGATTCCTGGGTTCCACCCCCAGATTACCCGAGTCAGAGTCTTAAGAGTGACACCTAGAAAATGGCACTTTGTGTAGTCCACCTGTGCGCACTGAAGCTTCAGGACTTCTGGGAAAAGGTTACCTGTACCCCTGGTTCAGTGTATTCATGTCATCCATGCGTGCATTCCATGTTTTGCATACACAGCCTACTTTAATTCACAGAATGCAATAGCAAATTAAAGCAGTTACTTTAGGTAGTCCCAACTTTGAAATTTAGTTTCACAGGATTCATTAAGTGAAGCGAAATAAAACCAAAAACACATCTGCTTCTAACTGAAATATTTGGGCAATATTAACTTTCTTTCACTTTCAGCTGAGAATAGATTATTTTTGTGAATGTCTTAAATTCCTTTTATGACCAAGGCATTAACATCTTATTACAAAGTTTATTTGCTCTCAGTAGTAGTTTCTTACATTTTCTCAAATGTACCATATTACCTGGCACCTTTAAGATCTGATTGAAACATTTCTCACGCCCCTCTTTACTTGGTTAATTTCTCTACTTTTACCCCACCCCTACATAGGAAAGCCTTTATTGTATTTGTAAGGATGGTTAGAGGCTCTTCCTTTGTGGTTCCATGGTCTGCTATAATACCACAGTGCTGTAATGCTAAACATATTGTCATAGCACTTTATACTTTGTGAAGGCTCTAGTTACCTGTCCTCTTCGCTCCTTCACTAGCTATACATTTCTTTTTTTTAAATTTATTTTTTATTGTTTTCCTATTAAAGTTGTCCCATTTCCCCAACTTTGCTGTCCCCTGCTCCACCCACCTCCCCCCTCTGCCACAGTCCATCCCCATTTAGTTGTCCATGCCCATGCGTCATTCACACTAGTTCCTTGACTAGACCCTTTTCCTCCCCCCCCACTCCCCTAGGCTATACATTTCTATTGGTTAAGGATTGTGCTTTGTTTATGATTATATCTCCACTGTAGGAAATATTTACTAAGTACATGTTTGGTGAACAACTGAATGAGTAAAATACCTTGGTACTGTTTTCTAACATGCCAGAGAGTCTTAGGGTGTCACAGTCATTTTTTAAGGAAACAAACAAACATACAAACAAAAACCTTTCTGGATCTAGAAAGCACTTCTTGGCCATAAAAAAAAAAATCTTGGAACAAGTTCTCCAAAAGAAGGCCAAGATTGCACCAAGAATTTCTGTCTTGGGTATAATAATATTGATAATCCCTTTGCTTCTGTTTGCTTTTTTCATACGTATTTATTAACTTACCATAATTAAATTATCTCTTAACTCCAATTTAAAAAATATTTTATTTTAAAAATAAGATACAAAGAGGCAAAAGAATTGCACAGTATACCCAAATATCCACCACTTGAATTCTACAATTAAGATAAGGTGTACCAAGGACTTCCGGCCAAGATGGAGGCTTAGACTGACACGCTTGGTCTCCCTCCACAACTAAGTAGGAATACAACTACCTCAAAACCAAAGATAACCAGAAATTCCAGAAAATAAAACTACATGGAAGTCCAACATATGAAGTTTTAAATCAGCAGTGCTCATCTGGACGGGCAGGAGGGGCGAAATCAGAATCGGGACAGAAAGGTCGGGCTGTGCTGCCCACAGTAGCAGTGGGGATAGTGGCAGGACTGTGAAAAATGCCAGGGGAGCAACCCTGGCTGCAGTTGAGACCCGGCAGCTCGCAATTCCAACACTGGGGAAGGCAGACCCCCCATTGCCTTGGATGGTGAGGCCATGGGGAAGGAGGCTCCCAGTCTCTCAGTGGAGAGTAATGGCAGGAATCCATCTTGGACCCCCGCCCCCACACAAAGTGCCACAGAGTGGTGAAAAAGGTCGCTGGTTGCTGGGTAGTGACGAATGCACGGGACGCCGCCCCCTACAGCCTGCCCAGGAAGCAAAGGTAAACAGAGAACTGTCAGGATGAAGCAGACCATGATTGAAATCCCCGTGACGCAGCTGACCAGGCAGCAGATGAGGGACCTAACCGATGAGCAAATAAGAAATCTTTCTGAGGCTCAGTTCAGAGCTATAGTCATAAGGTAGCTTATAGAATTAACAAAAGATTTGGAACGAGATGGGGAAGGAATAAAGCTAGTCATACCGAAATGAACGAAAACACATACAAGACAAGTGATGAGGAAATGAAAACCAGAGATCAAATCAACAAATCGGAACATAGGGAAGGAACAAACAGTCAACCAGTGCAGAAAGAGGAAACAGAAAGGGAAGAACATGAGGAGAGGCTCAGAAACCTCTGGGACAGCTATAAGCGAATGAACATTCAAATTATAGGATTGCCAGAGGGCGAAGAAGAAGAACTAGAAATAGAAAAATTATGTGAGAAAATAATGAAGCGAAATTTCCCAAACTTAGGGAAGGAAATAGACTTACAGGTCCAGGAAGCACAGAGAGTTCCAGAAAAACTGGACCCAGGGAGAACCACTCCAAGACACATTATAATCAAACTGTCAAAAATTAAAGATAAAGAGAGAATCTTAAAAGTAGCAAGAGAGAAGAAAAAAATTATGTACAAAGGGGTCCCAATTAGACTACCAGCTGATTTCTCAAAGGGGACCCTGCAGGCAAGAAGGGACTGGCAAGAAATATTCAAAGTAATGAAATTCAAAAACCTACAGCCACAAATACTCTATCCAGTGAAACTGTCATTCAGAATAGAAGGGCAGAGAAAATGCTTCCAGGACAAAGTAAACTGAAGAAGTTCATTAGAGTCAAACCACTGTTATATGAGATGTTAAAGGACTGGTTTAGAAGGAGGATCAAAATTATGAACATTAAAATGAAAACTGCATCACAACAACCAACAGAAACTAGGGAATAAAAACAAAGGCAAACTAAGTAGGCAATGAGAATGGAAAAAGAATTATAGGTATGGGGAGCATATTTGGGGGAGGTCAGCAGGGAGGGGAAGGGGGAAAGGGAGGGAGATGGTACAGGAATTAAGAAGCATAGTAGGAGGGAGTGGAGTAGACAGGAAGAGGTTGAGAAGAACTATATGCGCAACCAATGGACATGTACTAAAAGGGGGGGATAACTGGAGGGAGGGGGGTCACTGGGTGGGGGGGAACAAAGGGAAAAGAAATTGGGACAACTGTAACAGTATAATCAATAAAACATATTTAAAAAAAGGATAAGGTATTCCAAAAATGTTAGTGCAGTGTTATGCTTTAATAATTTCAGAGTATAAATACTACAAACTTATACAAATATCACTTAAACATTTATTTTGTATGTATTTAATTTTGGGAATTTTAATAATATTTTAATTTTGGTGGTTTTTTATGCTTGTTTGGAGGGACTGAAAAAAAAATTAAAAGTTTATTGCCAAAAATTATAAAACTAAATACATAAGTCAAAAAATTTGAATAATTAAACTTCCAAATGATTTTTTAAAAATTTGTAGCATTAAGTTATTAAAGCTTAAAATTGCAATAAGGGCACTACCAACAGACTGAAAATGCAATGCACAGAGTGGGAGAAAATATTTGCAAATCATATATCTGACCAGAATATATGAAGAACTTCTACAACTAAATAATACGTAAAACCAAGAATCCATTAAAAGGTGGACAAAAGACTTGACTAGATCATTCTCCAAAGAAGATGTACAAATGACCAATAAGCATATGCAGAGATGCTTAACATCATTAATCATAAGAGAAATATAATTCAAAACCACAATGAGATACAACTTCACACCTACTGGGATTGGCTTACTTAAAAAAAAAAAAAGACAAATGTTGATGAGATTATATAGAATTGGAACCGCTATGCATTGCTCATGGAAATGTGAAATGGTACAGCCACTGTGGAAAACAATGTGGCATTTCCAAAAAAGTTAAAAGTAGAATTACCATATGACCCAACAATTCCAGGTCTGGGTATATACCCCAAAGAAGTGAGACAGGAATTCAAAAGCCATTTGCACACCCATGTTCACAGCAGTTATACACAATAGCCAAAAGGTGGAAGTGACCCAAGTGTCCATTGACAGGTGAATTGGGTAAACAAAGTATGGTGTATACATACAATGGAATAGTATGCTACACAACATGGGTGAACTTTGAAGAGATTATGCTACCTGAAATGAGCCAGGCACATCACAGAAGGACAAATACTGTGTGATTGCACTCATATGAAGTACCTAGAATTGTCAATTCACAGAGATAGAAAGTAAACGAGTAGTTGTCAGGGACTAAGGGAGAGGGACGCCTGAAGACTTATTGTTTAATGGATACAGAATTTAATTTGGGGAAGATGAAAAGAGTTCTAGAGATGGATGGTAGTGCTGGTTGCACACTATTGTGATTGCACTTAAATGCCACTGAACTGTACGCTTAAAAATGGTTTAAATGGTAAATTTTATGTTACGTATTTTTACCACAGTTAAAAAGTGCTGTTTTGAAGATGCTGAGTAACTATCATAATTGAGTAAAGCAAATTTGTCTTTTGAAGTATTAATATTAAAAAAAATTAATTTTTAAAGCAAGTTAAAAGGGAAAAATATTGCTTCATTTTAAGGAAAATGTTGCAACAGAAATGAAATTGTCAAGCAACTGAGTTTGGTTCACTCTGTGACCATTTGCTCTGGTAAAGTGAATACAGAAAGAGTAATAAGGAAAATTGCTGACTCTGGTAAAGTTTTTCCCATATATTTCCATTAACTTATCTCTCTCTCTCTCTTAACTTTTTTTTTTTTGTCAATTTGAATGTCTTAGATATAAATAGTTTTCCATGGATGCAAATAACGTAAGCACTTTCCCTGAAGGCAGAATTTGTGCATATGGTAATTTAGAAAAGAGACAATTTAGCTCTTTAGTATAAATTGCCATGACTACCATGGATATGCTTCTTGGAATTAGGGACAGATAAGATTGAGATTATTATGAAATCACTAGTTTTGGCCTTATTGAATTAGGTTTATCTGAAAGGATCCAAAATTGAGTTTATCATTTAGCCTAATTGGAGAATAGTTAACAAGAACCCCTTAAAATCTCCCAGAAGTCTTTTAGTGTGGACTAACTGCTACAATGGTGATGAGCTGCAAGGACAACGGATTTGGGCACTGGGAATGTATGTGTTTATAATGTTTGTGCTTTCTAAAAATGAAAGATCAAGAAGACTAGAATGCAAATCATGTATATGGAATCGTCTTAACCTGACTCCATCAGAATAAACACTGCCTTTAGAGATCACTGTCACATTTCCGTCAACTTCAAGAACCAATGATAAAAAGTGATGTGCTGTCTTCCTGCCATAGACGGCAACAGGAAATACAGATATTTTATACTATTTAGGCCTCCAAAAAGAAGGGAAAATACCAGAACATTAATGGTTAACTTGGCCTTAACATTTGAATATTGTCCTTTCCTGAGCCATTATTTTTTACTAAGTCCCAAAAACCCATTTCAAAAAAAAAAAAAAACAAAAAAACCACCACCAACAACAACAAACCCCCCCCCCCAGACTTTTATGGCAAAGGGAGTGAAAAAAGGGAATTGGATAAGAATTGTTTAAAAATATATAAAATATCCTTTCTTGCCTGTGAAAATCCATATGAAACAAATTCATACTGTACAAAGTTCTATTTTCTTCAAAAAATGCTTTGAAATTAGCTTCTAATGTGTATCTGTAAACTCGGATGTATTCCCTTTGTTTTTATGTGTCTCTGAATTGGTTTGCCACCTGCCTTGGGCACAGGACACACCAAATTGCTTGCGTCATCATATGTCCAACAGGCTTTTGTCTTGAAGTAGCTATTTTCTCCTTCTTTTTAAAAAATAGATTAGAGAGAGAGAGAGAGAGAGAGGAAGGGGGAAGATAGGTAAACATCAATTTGCTGTTCCACCTATTTATGCATCAGCTGATTCTTGTATGTGCCCTGATCAGGATTCGAATGTGCAACCTTGGTCTATCGGGATGATGCTCCAACCCAGTGAGCAGCCCAGCCAGTGCAAACTAGCCATTTTCTTGCATCCCAGAGAAACATTTGTGGTTTCAGTCACATCTTTAGTCCTGTGACTCAAAACAAAACTTTGAACTCAAAATTCCTTTTAAGTGGTAAGGCTCTTTAAAATGAGTACGGCTGTTATGATGCTGTATATACTATACTAACATAGAGAAAACACATACATATGTATACACACATATATGTAATTCCTAAAAGACTCTCACTGTTCAAAAACAAAATCTGAAATAATGTATCCCTCTAGGTTTTATGTGGAATTACTAACTAACTACAGACCTCTTTCCTTTATGGGCTACAATCCCTGAATGCGCTGAACCCTCCTTGAAGAGCACAGTGGAAAACCCCTGAGTGTCACTGCTCCGTTATTGATGTTAATGGCAGAGCCTTCCAATTCTAACCCCTGCTGAGTCTTTAGAAATCCTAGTAGATTGTTAACATGGTTTGCAGGAGTTCATGAACTCTGCTCTGTGTAAATGCAAAATCCTGAGGACTTTGATATGGAATTGGCATGAAAAGATTTCTCTTCATATTTCTGAAAAATTTTTAATAGGTTATATTTTAAAAGGATAAATTTATAGACCCTTGTTGGGTTTTAATATTATACTTTCTACTAGATATAGTGCATTTTCAAATATAACATGCTTAGAGAATTGTTATAAAGCTCATTTTTTGGGCAATATGCTTATAAACCTCCCCCCAGCCATTAAAAAACAAATAGCAAATGCTTTTCTATATACTAATGGAGCAGTTTAGAAATGTTTAGTTATATACAAAAAGGAAATGTACGGTAGCAATGCAGTGGAAATCAGTCATTTGGAAATGATTAGAACCTATAGTTGTTAAAGAGTGTATTTATTACTCACATAAAATTAAGGAAATATCTAAAGGGACAATCATTACATTAGATTTACAGTTAAGATACCCAGTTGTATGTGTTGTGGTTGTAAATCAAGTGTATTTTTCCAGAGGGTATTTGAGTATAGAGGCTAGAAAAATTTCCCAGTGGCCATTTTAAACATTTCTCTGCTTGTCAGAAATGATCTCAGCTAAATAAAGAAGGGAGAAAATGAGGCAGAAATACATAGAGAGAGAGAGGAAATATGAAAACTGGAGAAAGAAAAGCTAACATGAGTGAGAAACTAAGTTGTTTTTTTACTTTAAATTTCCTACCAACTAGATACTCTTTGCCTGTATATTAATGTATTCAAGTGCTTTTCAGTATCTACTGAGAAGAGAGCACTGTAGAAAGGTTCTGTTTAGTCTTTAACATTGTAACCAAGGAATCAGGTCTCTTTTTCTATGTGGGAAAAGTACACTGAATCATCAAAGGAGTGGCCATCAGTTCCTCCCCCCCCCCCCCTTCTCCCTGTCACCTGCCCTCTCTCAGTCCCTCTTTTTTAAACTGAAGGAAAATATCCTGATCTGGGCTGACTACAGGGGCCCGAAGAGCTCTCTCTGGAAAGGGCAGGACTTCCTGGAAGGTCCTAGGGTTCTTTCTTTGTGTGGAAGGCCGATTCTCTTGATCCCCATCAACATTTATTGAGTGTTCAGTGAACAGCTGGGGAACTAAAAGGAGTAAGATCTGAAGCCTGTCTTCCAGGCGCTCACAGCCTTCTTACGTGTCCAGGGAGGTAAATATATAAACCACTGCTTGCAGTGCATCCTGAAAAGTGTCCTGATAAAGGACCAAAGGTCCTACAGTAGATGTAAGTAATTTTGGGGCAGTGAGGGAAAGCTTTACAGAAAAATGACATGTGGGCTTAATCTTAAAGAAGGTGGGGAGGGGGCTCCTCAGGCAGGGAAAACATTTCATATAGAGGGTAGCAGCAAAAAACCAAGGATCACGTGTTTAGGGGAGTGACAAGTAGCTTGGCATGGCTGAACTACAGAGCTTGTAATAAGGGTTGGGGGATGTAGTGGGGGGAGGAATTGCAAGAGATAGGGGTATTTAAAGAGACTGAAACAAGATTATGAAGAACTTTACATTTTTATTTTTGGAGGCAGAAAGGCTCTATCAGAGGTTAAGTTTATTAAAAGGGAAAGTATTGGATTTATGCTTTAGGAAGATCTCTTTGATACAAAGATTGTCCAGAAAAGGTAACAGAAACAGAGAAGTTACTGAGGTCAGGTGGGAGAGGATGAGAGCTTTATGTAAAACGGTGGCAGGAGCATTGGAAGAAGAGTATAGATTGGAGAGCGATTCATGGAGTAGAGTCAATAGCGCTCGGCGAGCGGTTGGGTTGAGAGTTGAAGAAGAAATAAAGAATGACTTCAGAGCTGCTTTTGCTTTGGGGACTGGTAGACAGGCTGTGGATGGTGGAAAGAGGTGTAGGAAAAGTGGAGAGAATCGCTTTGGGGGGTTTGGGAAGAGAGACTGGTTTTAAAGCTGTGTATTTGGGAGTCATCATTATTTAAGGGGTAGGAGGAGCTGTAGGAATAAGTTCAGTTGTTCAGATCAAGCTTCTGGAGTGAGAGCTCTAAGGAGTGAACTCTGGGCACCAATGAGGGAGGAGGAGAAACAGAAAGCCAGGGGCTGAGGAGTCCCGAGAAGGAGGGAGCAGTCCGCAGTGCTGCCCACCATAGGCCCGCTGCCCCCGAAGTGCCTGCCTTTCGCCAGGCTGCCCAGTGAAGGCAGGCTCTCCCTGAGGCTGGGAGGAGGGGAACTGCTTCCCTTGAGTAGGCGTTTCCCTCTTTTTCCTTCCTCTTACCTGCTCTCTCCCATTCCTTCACTCTTTAAAAAAAGAAAACCGCGGCTGCTTCCTGAAATGAATCTGGGGGGGCCTTTCCTACCACCTATCCCACTGCCTTCACCGTGTGCGTGCGCACGCACCTGCACACACACGTGACCAAAAAAACCCAGTTCACAGTACTTGTGTTCCTACTTCACAGCTAACAAACGCTGGATTTGAGCGATGATTTATTTTGCTTTGAACACAGAATGTATTCTCTATGGATGCAGTTCAGACTTCTCTGCTCTTGAAACTTGCTTTTAGGAAAGCGGGCGGCCGGAGCCCAGGACCTAGGTCGCCTTGTTAGGAAGGAGGGTGTCCACGGCCTGTCCCAGAGCTCAGGCCAGGCTGAAATCTGTCCAGTGTCTTGGAGCCTCTGCCAACCTGCTGTAACGTTGAGAGGGAATCCGAGCATAACTCTGTCTCACTAAGAGAAGCCAGGAATTCTTTTCTCACTCCCAGATTCCCTGAAACTTCCTGTTATGAGAATGGTTCTTCATCACGTCAACAGCAAACTTAAGTCTTTCGGGATTCAGATGACCCTGAAGGCCGTCAGCCCTTTTGACTGAACAACCCGTTTACCCGAGGGATCAGAAAATCTTTCTATCCAAGGTCACTGACCCATAGAAAAATGAATAATGAAGTAAAGTGCCTAAAGTTTTAGCAGATGTGGATGAAAGTTAAAAAGAAGAAATATAGCCCTGGCTGCTGTGGCTCAGTGGATTGAGCGTCGGCCTGCGAGCCAAGGGTCGCTGGTTCGATTCCCAGTCAGGGCACATGACTAGGTTGCATGTCAGGTCTCCAGTTGGGGGCGCGAGTGAGAGGCAACTGCACAGTGATGTTTCTCTCCCTCTCTTTCTCCTTTCCCCTCTCTCTAAAAAAAATAAAAATAAACAAATAAATAAATAAAAATTATAAAAAGAAGAAATATATATGGAAAAAAGAAAAGCAGGGGAAGAAAAGGGTGCTAACACATTTTTAAGCACCCGCTATGAGCCAGACACCAGCTATGCATTTTATAGTACCTGATTCCACCCTGATAACAACTCCATGAGGTGCCATTCTGTCCATCTCCCGGATGCAGAAGCTGAGGTGTCGAGGTGCTCGGGAAATGACGAAAACCACACACAATACATGATGGGCTAGATTCAAACCCTGACACTAGCTCCAAAGCCCGTGTTCTCACCACTGAGAAGATAAGGTGGCAGAAGGACTAAAAAGAGAGAAAGATATAAAAATGGACTAGACAGGAACAGCAGTATTTCCTGCCTTCTCGGCTTACACTTTTTGGTAGCTCCAGTTGAAGAACTTTCAATCTTTTCCTTCCTTCTTGTCAGCTGTCAGAATCTTTTCATTTTGTTGCTCAAGTATCCCCACCCATCAACCTTGTATCTCCTTTTACTGGTTCAGGCTGGGATTTACCTTTGCCTGCATCTCCTCATTCCTCTTTGAGCCTGCTGACTCAGAGGATTGTGCACATGTCTGAAAGAGAATTCCCCCAGGAAGGGCCAGAGCAAGCATCTTGCTGCAGGAACACACATCCCTGCTGTTTGCACAGCTGCATTTGTTGCTCTTACTGGCAGAGAAGGAAGGCTCAAAAGACACTTGGTTTTCGAAAACTTTTCGTGGTCTAGCTAGAAGAAATTAAACTGAGGGCCAGAGGTTTCCCATTGCTTTTTCTAGAGGCCATGATTCTTTTCTTTTTGAATTCCCTCTTGTCAGTGAGGAAGCATTATAGCAACTACTGTATAAATGGTCCCAATTGATGAGATTTGCCTGAAGGATGTTTCTCCATAAAGAAGTTATTTTTTCTCTTTCTAAAAAAATATTGCAGTTCTCTTTCTAAAAGGAGTATTTATGACTTTTTCTTGCCCAGAACTAGGCCATTGTATTCAGTGACCACACTGCTCACGATTGCTGAACCATCCTGTTCCTTCTGCCTCCCCCAACAACTCTGGGTCTGGTTTTCAACTTAAGGTAACTGTTCATACCATGAAGGAAATCCTACCATGAAGGAAAACATTGTGAATCAGAATGCTTTGGGCCAAGTCCAAACTTCAGAAAACAAAGGCAATAGTACGTGCAAGAAGTGATTTGCCCCGTGATAGCAATAAATCTGTTATTTGTATGTCATAAACATAAATGGGTAAATAGCTTCCAAGGTCTTGCTTGAAATTAGTTACATGGATTTTTCTGTGCATCCATAACTGATTTAGTGACTATTCACAGAACTGTTTTTACTTAGGTTCTAATTACTAGTAAGCTTTATTTAAGAACCGAAATAGGGAAGAGGTATTTATTTGTAGTAAATGTAGTGTTTCATCAATATTTGTGCTACATAAACATTTACATCTTTTGGGGCAGAGGTGGTGATACCTTTCCTTAGGTAACTCAAGGACAGACTGAGTGATTAATAGTGAAAATATTGGATTATTTACTAAATGGATGTTAATATTGCAATGACTAAAAACTTATTGGTGTCTTCATGCAATGTTATTGCAAAGGTTCTTTCCAGGTGGGTGACCTGTTTATGTGCCGACTCCGAACTAAATGGATCCCAAATCAGATTCTGTGAAGTATAAACCACATTAAAAATTATATTTGGACTAACGTACCGTCTCCTTTCCATAGGAGTTACAATTTTGATCAAATCAATGCTGAACAATATTACTGTTTCTTGGTATGGTGTATCTAGAAATGGTTTGTGACAGAGTCTTTTTATAGCTTTGCTTTCAACATGCATTTTCTTTTTAATGATACATTCTCCGCCAGTAAAAATGTAATTGTAGCACACAGAAAATCAACATAGTTTAAGCTTTCTGAGTGTATTTAAACTGTCAACAGTGTGCTGTCTGACATACAACATTACTCTGTTTCCGCCTTTAATGGCTAGGTTGTTTTCTGAAGACAGTCTAATGACACAAGACTCCTAAATCCTGTCGGACAATGTGAACTAAGAATGACCTGAGTGGATAGGGATGCTTTGGCCATCTGTCATTGATAGCTATATTGATCTGGAGATGGTGGCTGAGGGCACTGTGCTACTGAGGGTATGGCAGTTTGCTGAGGTGATGATAACCATCTCTGATACCTTTGTGACTGGCTGGATTTCTCATTGTCTCTTCCCCATCTATGGAACCCCAGGGCAGTAAGTAACCTGGTTTTAAAAGTACACTTCTAGGTCAAAAGGGTACATCAGTCCCCATACATTATTCTCCTAGGCCATCCTTTTGCACTGAAGTACAAAGAAGAGCTTCTTTAAATTTTTTTATTTTGAAAAATTTGAAAGCATACAGGAATTTATATCCTCCACTGAGATTCATTAATTGTTAATATTTTGGCTTATTGCCTTCATCTATGGAGTCATTCCAAATAAAGTTTCATGTATCATGACAGTCAACCCTACATACTATAGAAAACACTCCTTAAAAGAAAGGAAATTTTCCTACCTATCCACAATACCATTATTATACCTAAGAAAATGAGCAATAATTCTCACATGTCATCCAGTCGTAACCTATCCATATCAAGTTTCTCCATTTGTCCCCCATATGCCTATAGTATTTTTTCAAACTAGGATCCATTTATGGCTAACATCTTATATCTGATTGTTACGTCTTTTAGGTCAAGAGCTCTTTTTTAATGTTCAAAAAGCATGACAAAAATAAAAAAAGAAATTCTTTTTTAGAAAACAAATATTTTATTTATTTATTTATTTAGAGAGAAGGGGAGGAAGGGAGACAGAGAGGGAGAGAAACATTGATGAGTGAAAGAAACATTGATCGGTTTCCCCTCACACGCCCCTGACTGGGCACCTGGCTGCAACCCAGGTATGTGCCCTGACCAGGAATGGTACCAGTGACCTTTTGGTTTGCAGGATGATGCCCTACCCACTCAGCCACACCAGTAAGGGTGAAAAGAGAAAATCCAATCTCAGATTTTATTATAGGTAGAAATAGATAATTGTTTTGTTTACACACACTCTACCCCCTAAAGCCTAAAGCAATTTAGATTCTAGCTGATGAAATTCTGATCAAGTTTAAATGTTGTAATAAGGCCTCTGTCATCTCTCTTTTAAAAGAGATTCACTTCTCTCTTTGGGACAGCCTTTTTTTCAATCTGTTCTTGGTGACCAGAAGTTAAACCCTTGAAAACTGCCTTAGGTAGGTTTTTTAAAAATTTATTTTTGACAAATAAAAATTGTATACAGAATTATGTTTTGATATATGTATATAGTGTGGAGTGATTACCATAATTAACTAATTAACAAATATGTTACCTCCCATAAGCTATCGTTTGTGTGTGTGTGTGTGTGGTCCACTCTCTTAACAAATTTCAAGTATACAAAACAATATTATTACCTGTAGTCATCATGTTGCACATTAGGTCTCCAGAATGTATTTATTTTATAACGGCTATAGGTATTTACATATTACTAAGTACTCAGGGAAAATTGAATGGCCACATATGTGCAATGAGTACATTATCAATATGATGAAAAGTCATAATTGTGAGTGATAAATCATCTCAAAAGTAGTACTTAGTTCTAAAATTTGATACATAGTGACTTTAAGTTTGCATATACAGTAGTCCCTCTCTATATCGCCGTTCACTTATCACGGCCTCACTGTATCACGGGATTTTAAAAAATATTATATTTAATTATTTATTGTGGATTTTTCACTATATCGCAGGATTTTGCGGTACTGTATACGTATGTTGTTAAAGTTACGTGGGTTTAAGAGTGTAGAATAAATGTAAGGTTCCTACTTCATGAGGGGGTCTAGAATGTAATACCCGTGATAAGTGAGGGAATACTGTAGTGGCAACAGGTTCATGTGGATTAATATAGTAAGCAGGTGATAACAAGTATAGGATAATTAGGTAAGTGGTAATAAACACAAATGTGATGCAATATGCTTTTTATATATGGGAATGACATTTGTTTTTTATCCATGGTCTTTCTATGGTTTCATAAAGATGTCTCTCAGTAGATAACACTCTATACTATTGTCTTATGTATTAAAAAGAGCCTAGAAAAGTGTTGTGTGTTTATATATTGAACACTCGGTAAGTGTTCATTGTTGATGACGTACAAGCCTCCTTTTACCCTCAAAGATTTATATAATGTATAAGGGAAATAAACATTGAAGGGATCCAGGAAGATAATACAACTTTTCAATGGTTATGTTAATCTACATTGGAATTCAAAACCATTTCCACTTATTAACACACTTTATTCAGGATCTGCTTGTTTTTTTTAAAGATCTTATCTATTTGCTTTCAGAGAGAGGGGAAGGAAGGGAGAGAGAGAGGGAGAGAAACAGCAATGTGTAAGATACTGGGGACCTGGCCTGCAGCCCAGATATGTGTCCTGAGTGGGAATCGAACTGGTTACCTTTTGGTTCACAGGCCAGCACTCTATCCACTGAGCCACACCAGCCAGAGCAGCATCTGCTTGTTAAGAATTTTGATGTATCAGATGTTGTGTAGAGGCATTACACTAGAAAACTCTCTTTATTATGGAAAAATTCAAACATACACAAAAGTAGAGAGAAGAGTATAATGGATCCCTATGTACCCTTCATCCAGCTTCACTAAATCATAACATTTTTCCAATCTTGTTTTATATATTCTTCCCACTCCTTGGGAAAGGCAGTAGTGGAGCAGTATTTTAAAGCAAGCCCCAGATATCATAACATTCATATAAATACTTCTTTCTGAATTAGACTATGAAGTTTTATGGAGGCCATGAAGTTTAGCTTTCTAAAACATTTTAACTAGAAATAGATTAGTAACTTTAAAAGATTCAAACCCTATAGTTAGTACTTTATCATTGACCAATATTTATTTAATGAAGATATTTGTTCTATAGCAAAGTTGAATACTTTGAAAAAGCGTTATATGTTTATTTAAAATATACAATGATGAAATGTTAATAATAAACATTTTCATAGAACTCAGGTTACAAAATACTCATTAATATATTGATTTAAATAATGTAAGTTATGGTTTTTATGAGGGTATTTGTGTGTATGTGTGTGATAAGAACAGCATTAAATTTAAGACACACACACACATATATATGGCAATGTGGTAACAGTCTATAAGTCTTTGAGTCACACACTCTGCAGTCTAGAAATAGTAATAATTCAGGATTCTTATATTATTTATCACTTTCTGATAAACTTATGATTCAGAAGAAAAGTCAAGAATGGTGCGACTGGATGTAATCAAGGAAAGACAAAGAAGCAGAGGCTCAAGCAAGGTTCGACTCAATGAGATGACTGTTAAGGGCAAAGGTGGAAGAGGAGGACCCTGTCTGCTCACTCCCTGATGTGCTTCCACTGTGTCCTGGGACAGGGCCACGGATGGGTTCATTGCATTGTCATACTTGCATGCAAAGCCTATTTCTGAGTTTGCGTTGCTCCTTGAGTTCCAGTCCTTCATTTTATAATAGAATCATATAATATTGTACCAAGCTATAAAGCACCCAAGGAAGCAATTGGTCTGACTAACTTTCTTATTTTGGAGAAAGATTGCTGAGGCACAAGTTTCAGTGACTCGCAAACCTGCAGAATCAGGACTAGAGTCCAGTTTTCCTGATTGCTGAACTAGTGGTTTTTCTACTTCACCACGAAACTTCTTCATATTGTTTTATATTCACAGGCAGTTTAGTCTTGATATAAATGAGATAACCCTCTGGTGCCTCAAAATGTGCAAAGGTTTCTCCAGAATAGTACTTCAAAAGCAGTAGAATGAACATTCCCCATGGTCTAAAGTGAGGGACAGAGCACTTCATCATTTCAACTAGAGTTCACTTGTGGTAGTAATGTCTTTATTTTATAAACATGCATATAATTTCAAACTTTTTAGGGAGGTAACCCGAACTTACTTTAAGAGTGATTACTTACTTTACTGTAAGAATGGTTTGTACGACCTGAACTCTTGCACAACACTGACTGTTACATGGACTGAGCAACTTGTAAGTGAATTTAGCTAATCAGAACGGACACACACACACACACACACACACACACACACACACACACGTGCATGCTCTGTAAAGAGGTGTTACCCTGGCTTGTATGGATGAGAGGACTGAGCGTCGGCCTGCGAATCAGTGTCACTGATTCAGTTCCCAGTCAGGGCACATGCTTGGGTTGCGGGCCAGGTCCCCAGTTGGGGGGTGCATGAGAGGCAACCACACATTTATGTTTTTCTCCCTCTCTCTCTCCCTTCCCCTCTCTCTAAAATATATATAAATAAAATATTTTTTTAAAAAAGAGACGTTAACTACCAGTTATTCTGTTCTCCTTGGAGAGTCAGGGAAGGCAGTGCCATTCATCTGACATTTCAGCTGAATCTTGAAAGCAACATTTTGCCAGGGATATGTGGGGAAAAGTGTTCAGGCAGAGGACACAGCATGTGGAAAGGCATGGAGGCATATTTTGTTCAGAAAAAAGGGAATCCTTTGACCCTAAGGATGTCAGTTGGTTTGGGACACTCTCGGAGTTTGAGTCTGTTCTGGATGGGGAAGTGTACGGCTGTGGCTAAGACTCCTTTTTCCCGCCTTCTCATCCTACCCAGCGATCTTCCCTACACTCCACTTGCTCGCTTCTCTTTCAGATGGGGGTCTTGGGCAACTCCTGCTAACAGCCCCTTGACAGCCCTTCACCTCAATGTGAATTGGAGTCTGTTTAGCTCCATTTTCACTGTCTTATCCTTTTGCACTCAACTGACCACAGTGGTTTTCACGAAATATGGGTAGGCCATAGAGGTGATCTAAATAGAATTTTTCTTAACAATTACTAATAATCCTCAAAAATATATCCAATAACATTTCATTACAGTTTTCAGTGTTCTTACAAGTTGCCAGTAGTTAGGGGCATTGGAATCACACAGATTTTTGGTTTGAAACTTGCTTGTGTTACTTCCTAGATTTATGACCTTGTTTAGCATACTTATTTAAAACCCACGAGTCTGTTTCTTCAAGTCAAGCATCCAGCTTAGTGGCCATCATACCCTTTGCTCTCTCCCTCCCTCTCAAAAGTAACTTTCCAATGCTGTTCTCAGGGGGCTCACGTGAGTCCCCGAAGGAAGAGGTGAGAGGTACAATATGATATTCATTTGTACTCAGGCTGTTCTGTGAATGATTTCTAAATACACTTTCTTATGCCTTTTCTGATTTTCAGATGAACTGTGAGCAGTTCAAGGTTAGAGGCTGTGTTTCTCCTGTTTGTTTTTCTCTCCGTATAGCCATTAGGCCTGACTGTGCAAAGGAGTGAGCAACAGAAATATTTTTGATTAGCTGACACCCTGGACTTCCCAGGGTGTCAAATCATCCAAGGCATCCTGGATGTGCTTCTGGCCTTTGCTCTCCCACTGAAGCCATCCTCGTCTAGATTTCATCCCATGGCAGTAATTGATAGTGAAAATAGTGGATTATTTAGTAAATGGATGTTAATATTGCAATGACTAGAAAATTGTTGGTGTTCTCATAAAATGTTACTGAAAAAGTTCTTAAAATTCAACTATGTGCAAGTCCTGAGGCTTTGGAATATGACATTTGGATATTTGTGTGTGTGTGTTGTTTACATATATATGCATGTATATATACACATACATAAGTACACACACAGATATATACATATTTTTTCATACATAGCATAAGATCTGTCCAGAAAGTATCCAGCTATGTACTATGAAAACTAGAGACATTTACTGAAGAAGATACATGATACAAGAAACACTCTACATAGGACAATGATGCCTCAGTCCCCTTCAAAGTAGGCACCTGGGGACCTCACACAGTTCTCCCAGCATCTCTTCCACGGTTCAAAACACTGCAAAATCCTTTGTTGGAATTGCCATCAGCTGCCCCATCGTATTTTCCTGAATCTCATTGAAGTTCTGAAATCTCTTCCCTTTCAAAGGTAATTTTAGTTTTGGGAAAAGCCAGAAGTTGCAGGGCACCAAATCTGGGGTGTAGTGGGGCTGAGTCACCTGGGTAATTTGACTTTTCACCAAAAACTACTCATGAGATGTGATGCACGAGCGGGCGCATTGTTGTGATGAAGCTGCCAATCACCAGTTGCCCGTAGCTGCGACCATTTCATCATATTGCATCTCTCAACTGTTGAAGAACATGGAGGTTGTACTCATTATTAACTGTTTGGCCCGGAGGGGCATGTTTGTGACACCTTCACAATCAAAAACACAATGATTAACTTGGTCTTGATCTTGCTGTGACTTTGCTATGTGTATGAGAGGTAGCCGATTGATGTTTCTCTCTCACATCAATGTTTCTCTCCCTCTCTCTTTCTCTCCCTTCCCCTCTCTCTAAAATCAATAAGTATATCCTCAGGTGAGGATAAAAAGAAAGTTCCACAGCTGTGTCTCTTACTATAATATTAAGTACTCCAATCAAGTATTTTCTCAATTAAATAATCTTTATTTCTATAAGTCTTTGAAAATTAAAAATCTTTTTAATATCTATTTTCTGGCATAGGTACTAAATGCTTGCTAATGAATCAACAAATGAGTACTATCAACTCAAAACGGGCCTATAAGGTAGACATAATAAGTATTAATGTTGAATATCATTATTCTCATTTGCACATGAGAAAATTGAGATTTATTGAGTTAGACCATCTTGCCCAGAGTCATACAACTAATAAATGGTACAGTTGGGACTCAGCTTAGGTCTTCGGGTTACCAAATCAGTGGACTGTCTGTTACTATCACTGATTATGGAAAGACATTTTTAAAAGTCTAATACTTAGGGAAAGATCATATTATTACAATCAATTCTCCTATTTACACACCAGATAATTGATACTTCTAATTTTGGCTTCTGTATGATAACTTTCTGACTAAATACATCTTTAACTGTAAGCTATTTCATGCCTCATGAAATATTATAAGAAGAGAACACAGCTATTGATCAAATCCAATGCCTACAAAATAAGGATTCAGTTTGTATTAATTCTGTTATCCAGATAGATTAGTATACATGCTACCTTCTTAACTAACATCTGTCTCTCATACTTCACTGAAATTGCCAGTGAAACTATGACTAATAAAATTGGTTTAGAACCAAAATTCAATAAAAGCAAAGTTAATTATGTGTGTGTAAGAGAATAAGCATACAGTTAGATCAATATGCAAATTGTGACCTTCAATGGTCTTTTCTGTCTGCTTTTAAGCCCTTAGGCTTGCAAAGATTAATTTACTACCTAGAACTTCATTTTATGAAGCCACTAGGAGTTAAATTACTACATTTTTAATTGTTTACAGGTCAGCGATATGTATGTATATCTGTGTCTTTATCTCTGTATCTTTGTGGGTGACCCCTGTTCATTTTTTTTTTCTTTTAAAGATTGTATTTATATTTAGAGGGAGGGGAAAGGAGGGAGAAAGGGAGCGAAACATTGATGTGAGAAATAAACATTGATTGGCTGCTTCTTGTATGTGCCCCGACTGGAGGCTGAATCTGCTACCCAGGCATGTGCCCGGACTGGGGATCAAACTGGCTACCTTTCTCTTTGTGGGATTATGCCCAACCAACTGAGCCACACTGGTCAGGGCAGAGGGAGACCTGTTCTAAGAGCAGAAATAGTGCATGAGGCAAATAAATATGTTCAGCTTCATGTTAACAAAAGAGCAGAGCAATTTAGAAAATTAAGCTCACATCAGCATTTTCTGGGCACCATTTTTGACATCATGGTTGACACCATGGGAATTACAAAGCTAAGCAAGACATTTTCTGACCTTTAAAGAGTTTATAATTTAGTAGAAGAGATAGTAGTCATGTTCACAAATAAGTAAAATATAACAGCGTTTGCTTGTTTTTAAGTAGTTACAAAAACAATAGAATGGAGACACAGATCAGGAGATTTATTCGGTGCTTGGGAAGGCTTCACAGAGGAGGTGGCACTTGATCAGATCTTGTGTAGGGTTTTCATTGGAGGAAATGGGAAGGCAAGTCTAGGTAGAAGAAGTAACAAAAGTGAAGGCGCAGAGGACATAGTGGAAGCATAACTGGGGAACAGTGAGTAGTACCCACCATGCCATCCAGACATAGGGCAAAAACGACATCTGGCCCTGCACCTTCATATCCTGACATTGGGTGGTGAATTTATTCTTGAAAGTCATTCTTACGTTGGGAACAACCGGTGATAACTTATAGATGGGAGTGATTTCAAATCACGTATATATCTCACTAAGCCCAAACAAAACATATCAGCAGCTTCACTTCCCCTTGAATCTCAAAGTGTTTGTCGCCACTCTGAGATCACTCCATCTGAGAGTAAGAGTGATGGAAAGGAAGTCGGAGCGGAAAGAGACAGTGCTCTTACCTGATTGGGGGTAAGGCTCTTATTTTTGTAAATTTTACAAAAATGTATGACGGTGTAAGCACATTGCTGGAAGCTTAAGCTTCATTAGTTTTACTGTCAATGAACTCGCTTATGACCCTTCTGCTCACCCATGAAGTGCTCTTTCCAGAGGTGCTCCTTAAACGCCTGCTAATAGGTAAGAGGAGCAGCTTTCTCAGCTGTTGCTAAAGATCGAGCCGCACAGTATAGACAAAAGCATCGGAGCACGTAGGCAGGAGCGAAGCAGGAGCCAGCAGGCGTGAGCTTGCAGCGCTCTGTCTGCCCTCAAGCTTCGGAAAGGTCTAGTTTGAACCAGTGTAGAAAACTGCTTATTTGTATTCTTAGTTAAGAGTGGGCCACATAAGAGAAAAAGGTGGGGAGCTGTTTCTGTTGCATTTTGTTTGTGCCTGAAAAGCTGAAATGGCTTGTTGAATTACCAGATAACTTAAGATTCTTTTTCTTGGCTCCTTTCCTCCGTTTTGCTTTTTCTATTACTTTCTTTTTAAACGAAGGAAAACTTACACTTGGTAGCTTAAGATTCTAAGGTCATTTTTCTTTCAGTGCCAATTATGGAATATGGAATAAAGAACTTCTGTCTTTTAAGGCTGTTAACTGAGACCCTTTGTGTTATGGAGAAATGTTGCATTTTGAAAGAAACCAGTTATCTTTGTGAACTTCCTGCTTACTGGCCAAGACAGACTTCCCACTAGTGTCCATTTAGGCCCTGTTGGCCTGCAGGGTCATTCTACACCCTTCTGCCTGTAGCCATCAAATGACTTATGCTAAGTGATCTGGGACAGTTACATTGAAAAGAAATGAAAAGGAATTCATTAGTGCCATAAACATTTAGTGAACACCTGTTTGAGGTAGGTGCTATAATTCGGTTCTAGAAATAAAAATATGAAGAACATACAGTCCTTGCCATCGAGAAACTCAGAGTCTAATAAACAGACAAATACAGTGTCATAAGGTAAATCAGAGAGAGGAGAAAAGCGCTGAGCATGGAGTAACTTTCCTTGCCTGGCGGCAACAGGGCAGGCTTCACTGTGCTGGTGTGACTAAAGCTGGCTCTGAAAGAATCCATGGCACTTTGCAAAAAACAATAGGTAAGGCATTGTAGGTGGAAGGAATAAGGTGCACTAAGATCCCTTTTTTGGAAAAGTGCCCCAGAAAGTGAGAAATGTCGTGTGACAGGAACATGTGGGATGTTTGGGGGAATAGTTGGAGGTATAGCCAGAAAGTTAGGTGGAGGCCGATTATAATTAAAAAGGTTTGATTATATTCTGTATGAAATAATACAGTGTGAAAGGCAGAGAAAACATAAACCTGAGGATTATTTTTACATATTTGTTTGCAGATGATCCATTAAGTTTCGATGCACAGAACTAACATTTGGTCACTTACAATGTAGCCTTTGAGTGATGCTTTTGGGTTAAAATTAACTACTGTATTGCATGTTTTCAGGTTGTCTGCAGTTCTTACAGTGTGAAACATATTGATTGTAGGCTTTAAAGGCCTTAGATAACAAAGCACAACATTCTCTTATTTTCCTTAGGTTAGGAGAATAATTACACATATGAATTGTTACAGTAACAAAAAGCAAGCTGAGGTGTTTTGAAAAAGGAGTAAAAAGTCTTAAGACAGAAACCCCCTGATTTAATTCAAGTTCCATATTAGATCAGGTGCCATTTTTTGATGGATAAAGTAAAGGGTGTGTTTTCTTTTAAACCATGGACAAGTACTTATAAAGAGGTACCATTTACCTGTCTGAGAATTTTTTTTTAATGGCTCTCTTTTCTCCCAAGCCACATAGTGAATATGCAAAATAGAGAATAAAACAAGTAAAAGAGTCTAAAATAGTTTTTATTAAGTACTGTCAGTGGCTACTAATAATCAGTAAGTGGGAAATGGACTAGCAGCCTTTCTGTATTCATGAAAACTTTAAAGGTTGTAAAACAAAAATGTCATCACTTTTCTCTTATTAAAATAAGGTGAATAAACATTTACATGGAATTCCACATTATTTGAAGCCTATTAAAATAAACTTTCAAGAATTATAGCTGTCACCTTTTATCATCGGTCTTATTAGGCATAAAAATATTTGTGTAAGTAGTGTTCACTGAGTGCTTCTTCTGGGCATATTTGGTGCTATGAGGGTTTTTCAAAGTGTACTTAAATAAAAAAATTAACTACTAGTGTAAGACACTAGAAAACAAATCACAAGATGACTCAGAATTATGTGCCAAAGTTGGGGGCACACATACATGCTGGTACCCAAAAAGAGAGTCCTAAAGATGAGTGTTAATATTGTTTTATATAAATGACATTTTACATAAATGATATCACAAGGTATGTTCATTCTGTAATTAATTTTTTGACTCAGCAGCGTGTCTTAGAGATCTTTCCATGTGTGAGCATAAAAAGCCCTGTCATTCTAAAGTTGCATAATATTTCTTAGTATGTATATACCATGATCTCCAGCCATCCTTGTGTAATGGCTGGCATTTAGGTCATTTCCAATGTATAAATGAACTTAAAAAGGTCTGGAGCATCCAGAGGGTTGACGTAAATTTTATCTTTGTTTGTTAAGTTTGTTTGTTTGTTTATAATTGTCACTCAAGGATGCATTTATTGATTTGAGAGAGGAAGGAAGAAAAGAGAGAGAGAATGAGAGAGAGAGAGAGAGAGAAATATCGATGTGAGAGAGAAACATTAATTGATTGCCTCTGGTAGGTGCCCCAACCAGGCATTGAACCTGCAAACCTGGGCATGTGCCCTGACTGGGGATCAAACCCACAACATTTTGGTGTACAGGATGATGCTCCAACCAATGGACCTACCTGGCCAGGGCTATTGTGTTTATTTTTTAAATAAAAAGGATATATTATTGTATTTTTGGTTTAACTAAAAGTTAAACACTTTAGCCCTGGCCAATGTGGCTCTGTTGGTTGGCGTGTCATCCCATAGCCTGAAAGGTTGTGGGTTCGATTACCAGTCACAGCCCATGCCTGGGTTTCGGGTGTGGTCCTGGTCAGGGTATGTGTGAGAGGCAACTGATCAATATTTTCCTCTCACATTGATGTTTCTCTTGCCCTCTCCCTTTCCCTCCCTGAGCACATCCTAAGATGAATATTTTTTAAAAAATCAAACATTTTAATAACGCTTATTCTGTTGCAACCATTTAACGCCCGCCTGCACTCCCATCATCTCTACAACGAACTGGTCTACCTGCCCTACCCATGATATGGATAGTTAGCTAATCGGCCAGCTTGGCCAGGTGTCTCAGCTCTCCGCGGGACACTGGTATCCATTGTGGCCGAAGCTGTCCCCAGGTCCCCATCCCTCTGGCTGAAGCTTTGTTTCCCTTGCGTCCCTGCTGTCAGCCTCTGTTGCTTCAAGGAACCAGTATTTAACTCTCAATGTGGTTGGTTTACTGAAAAGTAAGTGTTGATTTTAAGTGTCTTTTGGTTATATTAGATTGAGTTTTCTATTTCATCTCCTTTTTTTCAAAACAAAATTAAAAGGTAGTTCTTGTTTTATAAATTTTAGTTTTCAACATAAATGTTAAGTTTATTTGGCCTTTATAGAATACTATGAATTAAATTTAGTATACGTCTGTATTTAATAGCATATTAAGGAAAGAACAAAATAACACTATAAACTAAACAATGCAGTTGCAATTCAATCTTTTGGGCCAGTCTCTTTTCATACTGTTTTTTCCAAGTCATCTATTTTCCTGTGAGGTAAAGATATGCAGAAACCAAAAGTAGTCATTTAAAAGAAATAACACGTATGAATGTTTCTGAGCTCGTCCGACATGTCTTCAGAATAAAACCCCTTCGAAGTCTGTCGTAATCCTTGTTAAAAAGAGACAATAGCTGGTGCCTTTACTTTAGTAAATTGAGATTAGCTAGTAAGATTTGGAGTATTTTTTCCAAGTATAAGATAAAACGGTCTCTGTAAATGGGATTTTGGAACAATGTTATTTAAAATTGCCTTCAGAGTATTTCCAAAAATTAAATTTTATTTACACAATAAATATTTGAGGAAGTTCAGCAGTAAAATTTATAAATGAAGTACTTAAAAGAATCAGTACTGCTCTTTTGCTGTTTTAAGAGTTGTTTCAGAAATGCCCAAGTCACCACACAGTGAAAGAATATTCTTCACGTGGCTCAGGGTTTAGCCACAGTAGTCCTGACAGTTTACGCCACAGCTTTTCCTCCAAATATGCTCTTTATAAGCTATTTGGTGTCGTTTGTCATAATAGGAGCAGATTGTGGGAGGCTTTTGCTACTCAGACACTAGAAAAATATTCCTTCCGGTTTATGGCTGTGGGAGTTGCAGGCAATGTAATGTGTTTCTAACTTTCACATTTCCTAGCAGGATAAATTTCATTTCTTGCCTTCTTGTTGCTGTGTTTATAGATAAAACAAGGAAGCGGGTAGAAAGGGACATATATGCGGTAACTAACCTAAATAAGAAATACATGGCCATTGAAATCTTAAAGGCAGGGAGGGTTCGATCTTCGGGCTTACCTATAATTTGTGCACCATAAATGTAGAAGGAAGTCAGCAGGGACTTTTTAATGACAGTGCTGTCTATAACAGTATCATCAAGCCAGACATTGGCATAAATCATTGGCACTTTGCAAAGTGTCACTTCTGTCAACCTTCTAGTGATGTGATCTTTAGTCTTTCAGATCCATAGACTGGCATTTGGATCAGCTAAGCATCTTACATCTTGTCTTGAATATTAAAGCTGTTTTAGCCAATATCGAAATGCTGAAGTAATGCTTATTCTAAAAATATTTGTAAGCAACTGACCTAATAACTAAACTTTGCTCTTGCAGAATTTCCCATTTGCAAATGCAAAATGAGGCTGTTACTCATTTTAGGAAGTTCCCCAGGGGAAAAAAAAAAGATAATGAAACTAGAGTGATTTTTATATCACTTCAAAAGGACTTTTATTAATAAAGCTTTTATTTTAAGTTCAAAAGCAGCTTTACTTTTGGTTTAAGTTCAGTTTATAAAATAAACTTCTTATTAAAGTGACTGATATGCAGTAGGATGAAGTTTATAAAAACAACAATAACAACATGGATAAGCGTAATAAATTACCCTTGCCTAGATGAAATGAAATCAATCCGCATTTGTACATAATAAGATGGAAAATCTGTATGCTTTACTTCGATTTAATCTGAGTGAATGCTGGTACTCAGCAGCAGTGCTATTTGTACCCATGGAGTTCAAGTCCTATAGAACTTGCACTGGTGTTTAGTGATTATGAAAAACTGAAAAATATCTTAAGAGGCATGAATCATATTCCTACCTCCTTATTAAACTTGCATCATCATTTTCTCCCTATTTATATGTCTGAGTACAGTGTTTTAAGAAGACTAAATTTGGGGGTAGTAGACGTCTAGTCATACTAGCTTAGTGATAGAGTTTGGGGAGCCAACAGTGATGTTAATTTCACATTATATTCTTCCAGACATAGAACTTTATCGCCTTTGGAACTGTAAAACGTGCTCCCTGTCTTCCCAAAACGTATGTTCTTACCACCATCATCATTGCTCTCTACTCCTTGGTTCAGCACGCCAGCAATCTAATAGCCTTTCAAATCTGTACTGTGAATTCACAGTATCCTTGGAAGAATCAAATTCCCCTTTATTCAGCTCCCCACAACCCCAGGAATAGTAGAGAAGGATCCTGTATGAAACTTTCAGCGTGGCTTAGACAAGAGCAATATAGACCAAGACCTGCTTTTTCTACCCAAACTAAAGTAGCTTCCAGACTTTTCCTGGATTCCCAGAGTATCACTAAAGCAGCCAGAATCCAGCTGACTCAGTCACAGAAGACACAGAATGAGAGGCTGTGACATTCCCGGGGGCCCATTCACTTCCTAGGGGCTTTTTAATAGAAATACCCTTTAAAGTGCTGCAAGACTGCTAGAAAGACAAGACATATCCTCAGAAGTTGCTAGGTGTTTCTTTTTTTTCCTGCCTGCTTATGTGGGGCATCTTTTCATTTGAACCTTGGCTGCCCATCTCCAAAGGGACTGAACACGAGCAGAAACTATACAATATTGGCTCCTCTGTTTGTAATTTTTGTTTGTTTTCTTAGCATGGGTAGAACTATTACTTTGTTCAGAGAAAATGCTGGCTTTAAAGGAAACAATCAAACCACTATTTCCAAAGCTGAGTTTGGCACAAGAATAACTTATTGGACAAAGCACTGCATTCCCGGTTTTAGTTGAACCCGGTCACGGATCCTCTGCATAATAAAATGGAGAAAAGGTGAAACAGCAGAAACAGTGCTGCAAACAAAACAGGTCTTTCCTCCAGTCCTTGCCTGAGATCTCATACAAACAGCTCTATTGCAGCCTTCCTGTTATAAAATGGAATGATCGTTCGTGTTTACTACAGAAGGTACTTATGAAAAAGGTTTAAACAATTCCAAATTAAAACAAATCTCAACAATCTGCTGATTTTACCCAGACCGAACTGTGCATCGAACTAGAAATAGTTCTAAAGAGGTCGCTTATTGTGAAGATCTGATCGCCCCAGATTCATCTTCCCCCCGCATGGCCTGTGTTGGAGGAGGGCAGACCTCTGCAGGCTGAACCGGTGAGGGAGGCTCAAGAGAGGAAGAAAGAAGCCACCGTGTGTCTCTCTTTTGCTCTGCCTCAGGCACCAACTTTCTTCACCTGGGGTTCTAGCTCCTGGGAGGTGACCCTACCCACCAGGCTCCAGGAAGGGCCTCCTCTCTTGGCCGTCTAGGCTAGGGGGTGGTGGTGCAGCTGGCTTCCTGCTCCTTCTTATCTTGGTCTGCCTCACTGTCTCCAGTTTGCAGCTTAACTCTCCTATCACTTTTGGTAACAATTCCCTCTGTTTCAAATACTTCGAGTGGCTTGTTTACCTGATTAAACTCTAAGTCACATATCTGCGATAGTGAGAATAATAATTCTACTTCATCCTTCTTCAAGAGACGATAAGGAAGGAGACAAGAGGTGAGGAAAGAAGGAAGGAAGGGAGGGAGGGGGAAAGAGTCTTCAGTGTGTTTTTCCTCCTTAACTTTCCTCTTGCTCTGTCCCTACTTAAAACCGTAGGGTGCCCTGTTTGTTAGTATTGTCTTCTCAGGACCGAGACCAGGCCTGAGATGTAAATAGACTGGGGGTGGGGGTGGAATGAGAAGGAGTACAAGAATCACTTGTGAAAGGATCCCAGGTGAGCCCAGGTTACTCTGGGACTAAGAGTCCTTTGATTTCTGATGAGATTCAGGCTCCTCCCTGATGGCTCCATTTTTCCAGCTGCTCATTTCTTTTCTGTCCTATTGCCTACTCACGTCTCGTAACTTTTCACTGCCCTCGCTGTGTTTTTTAAATAAAGTTTTAATTTGAAAATGGTTTAGATTTATAGAAAAATTGCATGTTGTAGATTCCCCTATTATTAATATCTTACATTATGATGGTACCTTTGTTGCAATTAATGAATAGATATTGATAGGCTGTTATAAACTGAAGTTCATACCTGATTCCCATTTCCTTGGTTTTCTCATAACATCTCTTAGCTGTTCCAGGATCCTACCTAGGATACGATACTGCATTGAATCACAGCTCTTCCTTAGATTCCTCTTGACGGTGACAGTTTCTCAGGCTTCCCTGGTTTTATTTTGTTTTTGATGATATTGACAGTTTTGAAGAGAGCTTACTGGTGAGGCATTTTTGTAGACTGTCCCTCACAGTTGCGGTTTGTCTGACGTTTTGCTCATGATTAGACGGGCACTATGTGTGTTTGGAAGGAAGACCACAGAGATAAAGAGCCATTTTTATTACATTATGTCAAGGGTATATATTATCGACATAACTTATCACTGCTGACAGCCTTCATTACCTGGCTGACTGAGTGTTCATCAGGTTTATCTCCTGTAAAGTTCATCTCTTTCCTCCTTTCCTTACCGTATTTCCTGGAAGCAGGTTACTTTGTACAGCCCCCGCTGAAGGAGAGGGGAGTTATTCTCCTTTGAGGGTGGAGTATTTACATAAATTATTAGGAATTCTTCTAATCCAGAGAGATCTGTCTATTCTCCTGTATTTATTGATTTAATCATTTATTTATATTAGTATGGACTCATGGGTATTTATGTTATTTTTTGGTTATAATTCAATTCCACTTTATTTCTCAGGCTGTCCTGGTTTGGGCTATTGAGGACTCTTTCAGTTGGTTCCTGTGGCTCAGCGACACACACAATCTTATTTTCTGGCACTACAAAGCTGCTCCCGACTCATCTTGTATATTTCCTGATACAGTCATAGAACCAGTCATTTTTCCAAGGGGCCTTGGTTCCTTTTATTGGGGAATGGTATTAGAAACTGAAATCTGGGCACCACATGTGCTCATTGTCCCCACACCCCTTAAATCTGTCTGTTAGCATAGTTAACCAGTAATTCTTCAATACAAGCCTCTAAGTTCCTTTTGCTTTCTTTATTCCTGAAGATAGTTATAATCTGCATGGCAGTAAAGCTCAGGATAAAAAGGCAGGAAAAAATAGTTGTTCAGGTTTAAATTGGGTCACTTTGGGGAACATCATAGAATAGGAGATTAAACCAAATGGCCTCAACATTCATGCCCAATACGAAGGTTCTATGATATCTTATTCTAATGGCTTGATGTGGGATACAATTCCATTTATTTTCCAGGTGGCCCAAGGTATGTGAGATGGGAATGTGGATGGGGATAGGGCATATGTTAGTCTTACTGGAATATAAAATAATCAATTAATTTATTTCATTATTTTTTTCTTTTTATTGAATTTATTGGGGGTCACACTGGTTATCAAAATTCTATAGGTCTCAGGCACACGATTCCACCACATGGAGTAGAGAGTTGGTATAAGCAAGCGCTAAGAGACATGGTTGGAAGGGAGGACTGGGACTGTGTGTCGAGGGGCCTGGCCTTGACTACCAGCCTACGTTCTATGAGCTGTGGTAGCTGTTTTATGTAAGAAACCAGGTTTCTTTGTCCAATGTTTTGTAATATATATGAGAAAGGTTATTTAGTATGAGGCTGGCCACGCAGAAGCAGGGAAGTATTAGTGATCTGCCAGGCAGGTTGTTGACTCTACTAGGGGTCATGGCGGGGGAGGCCAATTTCCTTTCTGTTCCTTAACACATATTAATCACTCTCTATTCCTAGTGGACATAGATATTCAGATAAGTAATAGGAGCATTTTAAATACACTATATGAAATTAAGTCTGAGGTAGACTCTACAGACTTATTTTCCTTCATCACACTTTTTTCCTATTAGATTTCAAGCCCTGCTAGGAAACCCTAGCGGAAAGACGAAAGTTGTGTATGTAACCCAGTTGTCTCACTGGGTGATTGGTTGTGTGTGTATATCTCATTGTCAGAGACTAGAAAATGATAGGGGAGTGAGAACAATTTTGAAGCTTTGGGCAGGAAATATTAATATGTAGGTCTTGGTCTTTAAACAGACATGAAAAAATATTGTACTGGTTGCCTTTTCCTTCTGAGTTTGTTACTTATTAATTTCCCTGTCCCATGTCCCCTGAACTTGAACATTTCATATATATTTTTTCATTGTCATATATATATTTATCCCCTTATGAATCATCCTTCTGTATCTGAGTTTGGATTAGGTGGTTAACCTATTTAATAAGGTAATCACTCTCTGAAAGGATAATAATTCATACAGAGGCAGTTTACCTTGCCCTAAACCTCCACTGAATTGATAACCTTGAAGAGAGAATGCTAGTTTTCACTTTTTAAATTTTTAAATATTTTCTGACCTGATCCCTTCCTTCCTTTTCTTAGCTCTGTAGTTAACTTCCTTCATCTAAACCTTGATCTGAATATTTGTATTGATCATCTGCAAGTGATAGATGTTCAGAGAGCAGAGGAGTCATTATTTTCACTAAGAAGGCCAGTTCTTAGGTTTTTGATCCACTCTATAATTTTCCTTGTTGAGATGTGGATACTTAGATGGTTTCCTCAATACTGTTCAGAAGACAAAAACATTTTAACAAGCTAGTGCTCTTTTTCAAATATTTTAGGAACATTTTACAGTGGGGTTTTAAAAAAACAAAACAGAACATCTCCTTTTGCTTCTGGTTTATTTCTAATAAAAACAAACAGGATTAAAATGAAGAGAGAGAAGTAATTCCCCAGAGGCAAACCAGAGCACCAAAGGACTGTGCTGTTAGGCTTACTGGGGAGCAGAGGATGCTTCTAAGACAAGAAAAATGGATTTTGGAAGAGTGATAGAGGATTCTGACTTGGGGGGGTGGTTGCCTCCTCTTGCCTTTGCTGGGTAATGCCACGAATTAAAAAAAAAAAGAAAGTGGATTATAAGACCAAAATACTTTTGGGGGTTCAAAGTGGTAGGGAGGGAAGGAAAAAGTCAAGTCCATCAAGTCCAGTGATGAGTTTAAATTGTGTCAGGTCAGGACAAAGATAGGACCCCCAAAGGCAAATTATTCATTATTTCTCATTTGTTGATATACATGCATATTTTCTGAAGCTTTCATTTAAAAGTTATGATTACCCACTTTTTTTTTTACTGATGGGGAATGGGTGCCATTTAACCTTTAACAGGTCATTGGGAAAATAGGGAACAGAGAGACTGATTTTTAAATTTGCCCGCAATGACCAAACTTCCCTCCAAATGATGGGTTCCCTTGGTCATTTTCATTATTGTTTCTACAGGCTCAACAAACCAGTGGGGAGATGGCATTTTAAGTGGGTGTACGCTATGACTGGAAAGGACTACGCGTTTTCATCACTTCTCACCTTCCTGAGCATCACAATGTAAGTCTTTGCCAAATGCGAGGGGAAAGAAAGGAGCCACGCGGACATTCTCCGGCTGGCCCCGGACAATGCTGACAGCACACGTCAGCCACTCAGCACTTTTCCAAGTAGCAGCTCGTGCCCGGCTCCTCAACTTTAACCCGGGAGAAGGAGGTCAGCTCAGGAAAGGAAAGCGTGTCAGAGATTGTGATGGTGGTCGGCTGGGGGAGATCATGGCCTGCTGGCGATGGTCGTGCTTTAAGATCTCCTTCAGCTCACTGTCAGCACCCTCTTTGGGGGTAGTAATGTAAGTGCTTCTCTGACAAGGAATGAACTATATGTAGATTCATCATTGCTAGCTGAGGGAAAGAAAATAGTTTTTATCTCAGAGAACTGGAAGAAATCATAATAATTAAGAGTTTCGAGCATTTACTAAGTGTTAGACACTATGCTTAGTGTCTTACATAAATTGTCTTATTTAATCCTTAAAATAATCAGAGCTACACCTCATTTTTCTGCTAAGATTAGCTTTTTCCTTTAGCAGACATTGTGATTAAAACACCACTTGTTTAAAATTACATCCTGTCTCTGACCTAGACTTTATAATAATTGCAGTATATTATGAAAATTTTGTTTCTGACCTTTCACTTAAGCTCAAATATGCCTTCTTTTTCTGTATAGCTTCTCTTATCCCATCGTTTATTACCATTAATTATGAAGATAGAAAATGCCCATTTAGTCTCTGTCCCTTGCACATTCAGAGCCATGTGTGTGGTTGATAGGGCTTTACAGCTACACTTGTAGGAGAGTCCAGCTCCCTTCCTTAACCTCATCATTAGTCCAGACACCGCTAGCCTAGTGTAGTAGTCTAAACAACTGTTCCCCTGTATGTCCATGGCCTGACCCCAGAAGCCTGCGACTATTACCTTATACGACAAAAGACACTTTGTAGAGGTGATTAAATTAAGGATTTTAAGATGAGAAGATTTTCCTGGATGATCAGTGTGGGCTCTGTGTAATCACAATGGTCCTTAAGAGGAAAGCAGGAGAGAGAGAAGACCATGTGATGATGAGAGAAACAGAAGTTGGAGTGATGTGTTTTGAAGATGGAGGAAGGGGCCAAAAGCCAAGGAGTACAGGTAGCCACTAGAAGCTGAAAAATCAAGGAAATGGGTTCTCCCTCAGAGCCGCCAGAAGACACCAGCCCTGATGGCAGCTTGCTCTTAGGCCAGTGAAACTGATTTTATGACTTATGACCTCCAGACCTACAAGAGAATAAATTTATGCTGTTTTAAGCCACTAAAATTGTGACAATTTGGTACAGCAATACCAGGAAGCTAATATACCTAGATACTGTAAAATTTAAGTCTTGTGAGAAAATAATTATATGGAGCAACTGTAGAAATTGTTGTGCACACAGAGCAAAGCACAGGACATCTAATTCTGAGTTCTCAAGATTACATGTTTCTGGGTAGCACCCCACGATAGGACCTCTTGTCCTTGTCCTCCCTCACCACTGCTGGCACGTCCCAATCCCCATACACACACACACACACACACACACACACACACACAGGAACAAACGGCTTCACTCTGGGTGACTAGTTAGTCTTTGTTCTCAGAACAAGAACCATTTTACATTATTTTAAAGATGGTCTCATGGAGAAAAAATATCTTTGATTAAATCTCAGTGGCTCTTAGAACCAACTTTGTCTTTGCTGAGGGTGTGCTGAGGGAGTCATTCAGATAGAGAGCTGGGATGCCAATGGTAAGCAGAAAGGAAGACCTATTTGTTTTGCCCTATGTTGTCTTAGGATACTAAAAATAATTAATTTATTTCCCTTTGGGGCATTATTATGAGTGAAACTTCAGAGTGCTTGATATTTAATACTACTTGGAATTTTTGAATGAGGAGCTAAACAGAAGGCTGTGGTAAATTCTGTGGCTGGTTAGAGAAGAATCCCAGGCATCGCGGTACAAGGAGAGTGAAAATCTCAGTTGGAAGCAACATCTCAAGAAATACATTAAAATAATAGAAGAAAAAGAGGACTTTTAATTGAATATCAACTACCAAATTTTAATGAGCATTTTATTACAAACATCATCTCTAATAGGCAGTTTGAAATGAGAATGTTTTCTATATTAAAATATTCATAAATTGACAGTAGCTCTATATCAACAACTGATTTTCAAAGAACATAATAGATTAAAATTTAGTGAAGGCTGAAGCTAAATTGCACATAATTTATTCAAACTTCAGCGATTCAGATCTTATACAGGATTATGTTATGCACCTAATATATCACTGAAGTGTAAAGGAACAGAGAAAAGCGTCTTTACATTTCTGCCCCTGACCGCCACCAGTAGCAAATTTAAGTGCATTATTGGCTCTGAATAATTTCAAATGGTGAAAAATATTTCTTTATCATCACTGTAGTTAGCAACTTACATTGATGTAGTAACCTTTCCTCAGAAAAGAGTATATGTGGGTTATAGCAAATTTCAAAAGGAAAGAGCAATTGGAGTAGAATTATTAACCTTTTCAGAGTCTGTCCATGACTTCTCCTCTTAACCTCCATCCTTCACAGAGGGTTAAAACAGTGAAGTTGAGCTAAGGAGACACTTGTAAATTTTCAATAGCATCTTAATTTGAAATTGCAGTTTGAGAAGACTAATATTCACAGTGCTTTTAAGAAATGTTCTGTGCTACATATACTCAATTAAAACGCCTGCATTTAGGCCAAATCACTGCGTTGTGGTTATATTCCTGGAAGTGCTCTCATTCCCCTGACCTAGTATTTCCAGGAATAATATTACAGCTCTGGCCAATCAGAGAAGACAAACAAATGATAGAAGTATTTCTGCTAATTGCAATAAACAGTTAAAGAAAACATACGAAAAGTAAATGACAAATGTTTACACTGAAAGTGAGCTAGTAAATGAATTCCTTTGGACAGCTAGTCCTCCTAAAAACTCTATTTAGTATAGTTCAGTCACCAATCATTTAGTTATTGAATGTTGGAAACTGAAAATCTGTAGGCATTGGAATTGCACTGATTCAACCTCTTCGGGAAATATGAAATGGAAAATGTTAGAATAAGCAGCATATATTATATACAGGAAATATTAGACAGTAAACTATATAGGCAAAATTCTCTGTCACTTTTTATTACCTCTTGCATGGAAATAAATATTTCTGAGTATACTATTCTAAATAAAACAAGACCTGCATTTAAAAAACTCATCTTTATGGTTTTCTTCTTCAGTAGTATTAATTTTCAAAGTAACACGATATGGAGATTAAAAAATGGTAGAGCCATATTATCACTGAATATTTTAAGGCAGAAGATAGTTTCTGTGAAAATCCTGCCAGTTATGAAGCTTGTCTGTACAGAGAATGTCATCCATATCTACTGGGATCATTACTGGGGGTTTGACTGTAAATGAATTCTAACATTAGACTCATTAAAAAGTCTAAGTATTTTTGAGAGGTGTTCATTTAACAGTTTTTTGTAATAATTCTCATCTTTTATTATAGAGGTTTTTTAAAAAATGGTTATTTAGAAAATCAGTCTGTTAAAATTGATAGTTTTTTTAATAAATGACTAATTCAATTTTATTTTATAGAAATATAATAATATATGAAATACTATATGAATGAACATACAATATAATATACTTTAAACTTTTGCTCTCAGATGCCAAAACAGTAAGTCTCTTTACTGAGCTGATTTAGCATTGCCTTTTCAGATGGTATCATTGGTAATTGAGTCATTCTGTAGTAAGACAGGCAAATTAAAAAATGTGATTTATATCTGTGTCTTTCAGTTTATTGCTAATTTTAGGGATAGATATGCAGTAGTCTACTTTTACATATTATTTTCAACAGTATTGGAATGATCAAAGTAACAGCTGTTACTGAAAATTTCTTGAGGGACTTGAGTAATTTAAAATAATGTGCCTAAAATACAAGCTTTCCCACTTAGCTTGCCTTGGTAATGATCCTACAGGCAAACTCTACATCTGTATTTCAAAGAGAGAAAACAAGTTTATGTTTTCAAATGCCCTTTCAGCTTTGACTAACACACTTATATTTTAAGTGAGCTGAAGAGAAAAAATATTGTTCGTGTTCACCATTGAGTTTTAAGAAAACTTAAAATTAACATCATGTTTTTCTCCTCCTGTTAAAACAAACCTCTGCGATTTCCCCCTCGGGCTTTGACAGTTAACAATTAACAAGAGTTAGAAGAATGCTCTTACCACCATTTTCCCTGGAGAACTTTGTAAGGTTTGCATGTAAATGCAAACAAAAATTTCAAGGCTTTTGATCTTGGGAATTTGATGAAATCTCCAAATCTCCAGAGCAAATTTAAGGATTACAGGCTACGACAAGTATACATATGAAGGCATGACAAATTAATGGGAAATATGTAGTATTGATCCCAAACAGAAATATGATGGATTTATTTCTTATGACGACATTCTTGTCTGAGCCACTAAAAAAATAAATGTCACTGGGATGGGTGGGAGTGGGAGGAAGATGGCAGAAGTCTGTCTATTGACAGTATTCGTGTTCATTTATATGCAAAAGAAAGAACACAGCTCACTCAAAGGCTTCACTTACTTTCATCTTTTCCTTCTTTTTTTTTCAAACTTGTTCTAAGCAGAGTGAAATTCAATTTTGATCAGACCTGAATCACCAGGGAGTTGATATCCCAAAGGCCTTTTTGTTTCCCTTGTGTCAAGATGTGAGCGAGCTGGTATTTAGCTGGGGGAGCAGAGGAAGCCTCTTGCTAAGCAGGACAATGACCAGGGCTTGTGGAATTACCATAGCTCTACATAGTAATTGTCATTCTGAGAGGTGATCTATGCATTCCCTCTCCCACTTGGTAGCAATGGTGGCAAGTTGACCTGGTCATCCAGGTTCAAGTGTCATTGATGGGCTGATGATGGACAAGGCAAGACACGAATCTACTTTATATTTATTTCACTCAACAAGCATCTTAGATGTATTACCTAAATCAGTCTTTCTTTTTCCTTTATTTTGCTCACAGTTTAGCAACATTAGCATGCAGGGACATATCACCTTGTTTGTATCTGGTAGTGACTCAAGGAGGAAAAAAATGTCTCCTGCAATCTTATGTAGACATTTCACATTCCACAAGTGTTAGAGAAGTTGATTGAACCATAGCAGGAACTAAAAATGATAAAAAATGCATGTAGTTGTCTCAAAAGAAGAACAGAAAATGAACCTGATCCTATTTCTTTTATACTAGGGTTTATTGTTGCTTTCTTTCCTTGTATGTTGTAAATACTGAGGGAATGAGACTTAGCAAAGTCAGAGTACCTATTTGGAGATCCCCATGCAATTTACACATATCTGAATATGTGAAACTTGAGATATTTCTTTAATTTCAATATATAAACCTTGTGAAAAGGAGCATATTTTGTTCATATGCTGGGTGCATACTTTTGTTACTTTCTAAAAGCTTTGATGTCTAAACTGAAGTAAAGACTTGCCCAGACTCAGTGGTAGATTATAAAAATGACAAAAAAATGTGGAAAATGAGATTTATAAGGAAATGATAAGGCAACTCAGGATAATATTTGGAAAGAGGCCAGAAGCATAAGCAGAGGGAACTTCTCAGTGAGATGGTAATCACACTCTTTGGCTTGGGCCTAAAGGAGATACCTATGGAAATGGAGAGACTTTGATCTCAAGTTCTGTACCCACTGTTCTGGATGATGTGATTAATAACACAGAACAAACCAGGTAGAATTCACACCCGTACATGTATCTTCAGTTTTCAAAAATGCACATGAAGTCTTGCTATGTTGATTTATATTATAAATAGGTTTGCAAAGAAAATTTCTTGAAAATTGTAAAAAATATTATCCACAGTATTTCTCCATGTGATAGGAGAAAGTTCACAAGACGAAAAACTTTCAACACAGTAGTTCACAGCTGAGAGTTGTTTCTGGTTTAATTTTCTATTTAACCTTGGCTAAGACCATATTTCAAAACTTTCATCTTAAATAGGCATTCCCAACAATTCTCTCTATGTAATGCTGAAAACTTTTAGAGGAATTTATTATGGATATTGAAATTAAAGAATAGAAGTAGACAGATACCTAAGTGAGCAGTCAAATTGAACACATACTAATTTATGACTAAATAATGAACCTGAGGTTAATGCATTGTATATAGAATGATATTTATTACATAAATGTCACCCCTAGCACTTAGGTCAGCTATGGTGTCTCTTCATCCATTTCAGTCATTTGCAGTGTCTGGGGAAGAACTTCCTTCTGGGGAAGGAACTTCTCAGGTTAGCTTCACAACTGGCATAACTGGAGTCACTTGGGAGTTTGTGGCCGTTTTCTTTCTACTGTGTAGATGAGGACATGTAGATTCCTAGGTAATACTCAGGCCACGACCTGGGAATTGCAAAGGCATAATCAGGCAAGTCTTAATTTTTAGCCTATTGAAGACTTCTGATAAGGTTAAAATCCGAGAAACCCAGTGACTATAGAGCAAATGGACAGCAATATAAACCAAGTTAGGTTACAAGTGATTTGGAAGTAACTAACGGTTTCTGAGCAATATCATATTGTGGTTGATTATATCATTTTCCCAGTAACTTACAGGAGAACGAACATCTTTCTGTAAGCAAAAGTGCTATTTGCCAGATCCTAGTTTAAGACACACTGTATGTCTCCAACAGCTCTTGCTCTTCTCCCTCTGCCATCGGGATGAGATGACCCCAGGCATGGACCAGACACGACCTCAGCCTAAACCTAGGAGTGAAGACTATTGGAGCAAAACCACAAGCAGTCTGTATAGCTCACAAAAAAGTAAGCAAGAAACCATCTTTTTTCTTGTAAGTCCTGAGATATATTTTACAGTTGTTTTTGCTGAATAATACGGTAAAAGCTGACTGGCATATTTATCAAAAAGAAAACGTTAAAAAAGTTTAAGTAAAATTCCTTTGTAATCTTCAGTACTCATTCATCCGTAAATTTTACTGAGTGCCTCCTGTGTTCCACGTACGTGCTCGGTCCTGGAAATACAATACACCTCACGAAGTTTCCATTGGGGGTGCTTTCAGGGGAGCACAGAAACGAGAAAAGTAATGTGACTGGAACAGTCGCATGGAGGAGGTCAGCAGCGTGCTGTGAGGGGTAATAGCTAGAGATGGAGGTTCAAGAAATCGACTTCATGAAGGATGGCAATGGTAGATATCCGTAGGAAGGTGATGTTCAAACAGAGACCTGAACAATGAGAAGCTGTCTGTCTGAAGAACATTCTAGGTCAGGGAACAACAAATGCAAAGGCTCCGCGTCTTTCTTCAGCTTCCAGCCTGACCAGTCTCTAAGCTACTAATCGTATTCTGAGAGATTGTGCTATAAATCACATCAAGAGATAGACCTGAGTTTAATGCACAGGAACGCATGGGATTGCCCAGCCTTCCTAAAACAGAGCAGAATCTAAGACGCGTCTTCTCATTGGCTTAGAGCATCCTGGGTAGGACTATATAAGGAATAATGGTGGCAAGTGTACAAACCAGATTAAAGAGTAGTTTTAATTTTTCTTTCTAAGCAATAGCTACCTGTGAGCCATTTCCTAGTTAGTTAGAAACTTTTTGTCCTACCAGGACTACTCTAGAGCAGGCCTCTTATAGCTCAAAACTGTATCAATGAAAAAATATTTATTGAGTGTCAACCCTGCCCAAAGGCCCCATTCCAGCATGGGTCTAAACATTCAGGGTTTGGCTCCAAACTGGACTGAGAGGAATGGACCGCTATTGCACTGGTATTCTGCTAGATATTAATAATTTTATCATGTCACACAAATGCTTCCAATGGAAGCATGTTCATGCTGCATCTGGACCAGAGTTGGAGAGCTGCCTGATTACCTAACCTGATTTCCAAATTCTAGGTTCCTTTTATGTTCACCCTGATATGGATCAGTGGGGACACAGAGGACTCTCACGGCCACCTGTCCAGGCAGAGAGATACACAGGGAAAGCAATTAAGTTCATTTCAAATGACATGAAAAAAAAAAGCAACCGCCCTTTTTCTCTCCCCTAAGGCAAAAGGTGCAAGAAAACAATTCTTGACTTGGTGTCTTTAAACTCTAAATTCTGCATTTCTGTGATTCCTAACTCGACAAGTACATTTAGAAATCAAAACTCAAAGCTGGGATGGGAAAACAGCCAGTTCTTTGCCCATTGCACCTGGTTCCTTAAAAGATAATTTACATGTGAGGCAAAGAAGGCATTCTCTCTAAAAGGAGAAAAATGCTTTTATCTTTTACAGACGTAATCCATAGACAGCAGCAGAGAATTTATATGTATAATTCCTCAATTTGATGTAGTAGTTAAACTATTTTATCTGGCTTTTGCAGTGATAGAAAACACACTCCTGTAGAGCTCACATACAACTACATAAAGCAGAAGTGGAATATAGACAGATAAAATTGCATAATGCTCTCAGGATGGTGATTTGAGAAGCAATTGCTACATTTCATTTAGAACAGGTAGAGTGCCTGCATTCTTAGGAAAGCCATTCTAATCTAATTAGGAATGCAGGTAAACACCCCTCGCCATTCTGATTTTTCAATATTATTTTCTAAATGAATTCAAGGCACAATTTAAAAATAGAGTTAGTATTAAACGAAATAGCAAATTTTTTTCCCTTTAGAAAGTGGATGTAAAAGGGAATAGTTTGTAAGCGACTTCCCCAGCTAAAATGCTAGTTGCCACAAACTGATCATCATTTGGGTGAAAAGTGTTAAAACTGAAAAACAGAATACCAGTGTAAGTGTGTTAGGGAATAAAATTGCAAATTAAGCCAGCTTTAAATTGATTATCAAATATCAGTATAAATCCTCAAATAAAAGCCCTGTTTACAATTCATAAAAATTCTAGGACATTTAAAAATATGTGCCAGGTTTGTGTGACTTTGAAAGGTAATACTAAGAAATATATTTGGGAGGTGTCTAATTACTAACAATATTTTCATTGTTTTATTTTTTATAATTGTAACATTAATGTGTTCATTTTACATTTGTTTATGTTTTTTAGCTAGACCCCAGAAGTGCTCAGTACATACCCTTCTTGAACGACCTATTTAATAAGATAGTTTATTCTTACATTAACAATCTTATCATATTATCTTTCATAATGTAAACATCCTTCTATTAGGTCTTTTAAGTAGTTTCATGTGATCAAGTGAAGTACTTACTATTTAGATAAATTCTTCTTAGTAGTAATTATCTAAAGAGTAGAACAGTGTAAAGGAATTTTGAGTACTTTAAAAACAATCAGTTTTTAAAAAATCCCTTCACTTTTACTTACTAACCTTAAAAAAAAATCTATATTTCTCAAACAACTTACAATTCTTCAATTCTGTGTGTTCATAAACATTGTTCAAAAAACTTACCTGGTGAAGCATACCAAACAATCATAAGTCTATGTGATAACTTTTCTTTTTGGGAGGGTAACCAATCACATTTGGGTTTATTTTTTTAATCATGTTATACATGTACATAATTTAAAAATTAAATAGTTCTCCAAGCTTTACTTTGAAAAAAAGCAGGTCTTTTCCTCCCTTTCCACCACCGTAACTCCATTTCCCAATTCCTAGGAGAAATCACTTTTAACATTTGTGGTCATTTCTCTTGGTACTTACCTTTATATTATTAAATATTCATTCTTATGCTAGTACTTCCTGGCTTTTTATTTTTAAGCACTATTTATTGATGTCCCCCTGTGGAAATAAGAATTTATCTTTCTTTTACTCTTGTTGCCACCAATATTCTCATTCCTGCTGTCTACATTTCTACTTTCTCCATTCTTCTCATATAATGACATTGTGATTTTGTTTACTATTCAGTGCTTACATTATTATGACTACATAAATGCTATTCACAACCGAATCACGTAGTATACTATAATAATTTTTCTTCCTTTACCATTATTTAAAAGCATAATTTATTTGAATAATGCTCTTGTTTTTCATTTATTTAGTTTTCTGTGAACTTATAGCCAATTTGTCCCACAATCCTTTCCAAGTTGTACAAATCTCCTTTCAGTATATTCAAATATTTCAGTAACTCATTAATTTTATTATTATTATTTTTGGACACCTCTCTCCTATGGCTTTCTGATTTGTTCTAGTCTGGGCCATTTGCTGTGTACACTTGCATATAACTATTATATTATTCCAAGATATTCCTTCATCATCTTCTCAGGCAAGGCAAACTTTTTCCATAGAGTGCCAGATAATAACTATTTTGGGTTTTGGGTGCATTGACTCAATTTTGCCATTGAAGCATAAAAGCAGTCATAGACTGCCCATGGATGAGTGTGACTCTATTCCTATAAAAGTTTTACAAGCACTAAAATTTGAGTTTTATATAATTTTCACATGTCACAAAATATTCTTCTCTTGATTTTTAAAAACAACTTAAAAATGTAAAAACCACGAACTAGACAAAATAAGGTGTCAGGATGGATTTGGCCCATGGGCTATAGCCAGAAGCTATTTGCTGACCCCCTTTTCAGATAATTCTCTTTGCTTCTCTTTTGGATCTCCTGGTTTCCTGGATTTCATGTCTTTCTTTCTTTCTTTTTTTTTTTTTTTTCATATTCTTAATTTGATAGATATTTTTTATAACAGCTTCCCGAGAAGTGTTTGAGATCTTGAATTATTGAAGTCTATTACTCTACGTTCACATTTAATTGTTTAAAATTTAAAATTTTGAAGGCATATTTTCTTTGCTAGCTTCCATTATTGTTACTAAGAAGTCTGATGCCATTCTGACTCTTAATCTTGTGTGTATGTTTTTTAAATCTAAAATTTTATAAAATCTTTTTTCCGTGCTAGTGTTCTGAAATTTCATAATTATATATATATATATATATATATATATATATATATAATTAAATAAAGGCATGTCTATTTTTATCCAGTGTGCTAATTATTCCAGGGGTCTTTTCATTCTGTAAACTCATGTCCTCCAGTGCTGAGAAGCTTCTTGAATTATTTCTTCAGTGATTTCTTCCAATCTCTTTTGGACCTCATATTAGCAGATTTTGGACTCTTAGATAGGTCCTCTTCCATTTTTTCACCTTTTCTCATTTAAAAAAAATCTCTTTGTCTTTTTTTTCTCTCCTTATTTTGGAAATGCTCTCAATTCCTTCATGGGTTTCTGAGTTTTTAATTTCCAAGATCTTTTCCTTTTAAAAAGATTTTTATTGATTTTAGAGAAAGGGAAGGAGAGAGAGAGATATTGATTTGTTGTCTCACCCATCTCATGTATTCATTGGTTGACTCTTGTATGTGCTCTGACTGGGAATTGAACCTACAACCTTGGTGCATGGGGACAACACTCCAATTAACCGAGCTACCTGGCCAGGGAAGATCTCTTTCTTATTCTCTGATTTTGTTTTTTAAAAAAAAGATCCTTTCTTTTTTTTCATAGATGTAGTAACTTCCCATATTTTTCTGAAGTGTGATAAGAAAAGACATCTTGTTTGTGTTTTGAAAGTTTCCTTCTCTATACATAGTCTCTATTTCTTCCAACTTGCTTTTTTTCTTTATTTGTTTTGGGAGTTGTCTTTCATGCTAGAGATTTTTTTTCTTATGTCTTGGCTGTCTATTGGGGATTAAAAATGGTGAGATTAAAAGATTGATTGGAAACTGAGCATGAACGTTACTGTAAGTTGATCTCTGTGGGCTCTTTGTAGGGGAACACTGCAGTATCAGAATCTTTAAGTCTGTCATCTTGGGCCAGTCATATTCCCCCCCCAAAAGAACCATACACTTTCTTTTTAGAAGATATAAATCTGAATGCCAAATTCTAGGAGTAATAAACCTGCAGTCTTCTACTGAGATTGGGAAGGGGTGATTGGCCAGTTTCATGGAATTAAGGAACAGCTTTACATTCACCTCTTCACTTTCGTAGCTGCTGCTGATGTCAATTCCTGGACCTTTTGGGAATTCTTATAAGCAAATTGCGTTGCTTCTTAGCTATCCCCTCTCCCAGTTTATGATTCAGCTTTCTGGAGTTTTATTGCTTGTTCATCTGCTTTCTAGCTTCCAAAATTTTATGCCTTTACTCCCTCTTTCATTGTTGGTCTCCCTGTGGATTTGTCTTAAACATTCTACTACCATCATTAGTGGGTTTGGAGTCTGGAGTGGAGAGAAATTAAAGTTCAGTTTGTCCACTTAAATGGGACAGATTTTATGTGAGAATTTCTTTCTTCATGAAAATATATTAACTCTTAAATATATTTAGTCAGCCCTGGCCAGTGTGGCTCAGTTGGTTGGAGCATCATCCCATAACCAAAAGTTCTCGGGTTCAATTCCAGATCAGGGCACATGCCTAGGCTGCAGATTCGGTCCCTGGTCAGGGCGCATACCAGAAGCAATTGATCAATGTTTCTATCTCACATCGATGTTTCTCTCCTCTTCTCTTCCCCTCCCTTCCCCTCACTCTAAAATCAATAAGCATGTCCTCAGTGAGGATTAAAATATAGTTAATCAAATATAATCTGGTTTATAAAATATTGGGTGTGAAGAAATAGGTTTATTCTCAAGGGATTAATAGTGAGTTGTTGCATATATTTCTGACAAGTGCCTGGAGTTATGTGTCCTAAGTTTTTACATATTTTAAATGTATAATAGTGAAAGTCTATAGGAGTTGTTCTAAAGTAATATATAATGTGTTATTATATTGTTATGAAGATAGTCTATATTTATTAGTAGTAGGTTTGACTGATGTTAACAAAAAACCTCAAATAAAAGTGATTTAAATTATATGAATCTATTTCTTTCTTACATAAATGAAGCTCTGAGGTAAGCAGGTCAGAGTGTATAAGGAGGCCCAAGATCAATAGGAACCCAGATCCTTTTATATTGTTGTACTTTTATCTTCAACATGTGGCTTCCTCCTTACGGTCTAAGATGGCGGCTTGAACTCTAGCCATCATGTTTGCATTTAAGCCAGCAGCCAGATGGAAGGGCAAAGCAAGGCACATCTACTCTCTTTAAGGGCACTTTCCAAAAATTGTATGCATTACCTTGACTTATATGCCATTGGCCAGAAATGTGTCATTTGACTATATCTAGTTGCAGAGGAGTCCAGAAAATGTAACCCTCATTAAGGATAGCCCAATAAAAATTTTTATGTCCTATTACAAGGAAGAAGGGAAGGGTGAATACTGGGTGGTCACTAGCAGCTTCTTTCACAATATCTAAGGTCTTGTATGTAGGAGCTGGGCCTAATAATGGCTTAGGGTCCCTGGAAGTAGGGTGCCGCTGAAGAACAAAAAGAGAAACAAGGAGGAAGAATATAGTCTTTGAGAAAGGGGTGAAGATTAGGGAATGAAGGAAACTGTGACCTGATGAAGAAAGCTCTGGACAGAAGGGCCAGAGACAAGGTGCTACTTTTGCTCCTAAAATTAATTCTGCTCTCTTAAGCAAGTCCCTTATCTCGTTGTACCTTGTTTCCTATCAGTATATTGAAGACCACTGAGTAGTGAATGCAAAGACAGGAGTGCCCTGGGAACTAGTTCCATATCCATAGGTTACTCTGCAGGTGCAAGATCTATGGCATCTAGACTGTATGGAACAAGGGTTTGATCTCCAAAAAACATAAAGAACTCATATGACTCAACACCGGGAAGACAAACAATCCAATTAAAACATGGCAAAGGACCTGAACAGACACTTCTCCGAGGAGGACATAAGAGGGCCCAGAGACATATGAAAAGATGCTCAACATCACTAGCCATCAGAGAGATGCAAATTAAAACCACAGGGAGATACCACCTCACACTGGTCAGAATGGCCATCATTAACAAGTCAACAAACAACAAATGCTGGCGAGGATGCAGAGAAAAAGGAACCCTGTGCACCGTTGGTGGGAATACAGACTGGGGCAGCCACTGTGGAAAATAGTATGGAATTTCCTTAAAAAAATACTAAAAATGGAACTGCCTTTCGATTCAGTGATTCCACTGCTGGAAATATACACTAAGAATCCCGAGTCACGGACTCAAAAGAATTTATGCAATCCTATGTTCATAGCAGCACTATTTACAATAGCCAAGTGCTAGAAGCAGCCAAAGCGCCCATCACTGGATGAGTGCATCAAAAAACTGTGGTACATTTACACAATGGAGTACTATGCAGCAGAAAGAAAGAAGGAACTCCTACCTTTTGTGACAGCATGGCTGGAACTGGAGAATATTATGTTAAGCGAAGTAAGCCAGTCAGTGAGAGACAGATACCATATGATCTCACCTATAACAGGAATCTAATGAACAAAATAAACTAACAAATAAAATAGAACCACAGGCAAGGAAATATGGATCAGACTGAAAGTGACCAGAGGGGCTGAGGAAGGGGGATAAAGGTGGAAAGAAGGGGAAGGGACAAGACAAAGAACATGTATGAATGACCCACAGACATGGACAACTGTGGGAATGGGGGCGGGGCACTCATAGTGCTACGAACTGGGAAAATTTGAGTCCCCCTGGACTAGATAATCTTTAAGATGATCCCAATTGCCTGTTGCTGTTACAGCTTTGAGCCCTATAACCATTCCGAGCATGTGGTTAAAAGGTTGATGTCGTAGGACCTGAATTGTTATAGGAACAGGAAATCTGAACCCTTCAGCTGCGAAGAGAGGGGGGTCTGCTGCATGGGCAACAGCAGACCCTCCGTATTACCCTGCCCAGGCTCTGTAGCTTCAGCTTCACTGGAGAGGACACTCCAGCGTCATCGCAAGATGTCGATTCAACACGGGAGGAGACAGATACCGTGTCACTCCCAGGTCGGACTGCACAACCATTCTCGGCAGTGCAGATAGACTCTTAAGAAGCTACACCATCGTCTCTCGAGACGGACGGCTGCCGAACGAATGAACGACTCAGAGGGATAGTCATGGCTGCTTTGGACTCCTGAGAGTAAGGACAGCCTGGCTCTAACTGCCCTTGTGTAGGGGCTTGTGAAAAGTCTGGCCCCAGTTCATTCTTGGATCTCAATTTGTACTATCTTAGGGCAGTATGTGCCCTAAAGATTTTTCTTCCCATTTTCAAATTTAAAGTTAGGTTCCTGGCTCTCAAGAATATCTACCTCTTGTTGAAGGAGCGGCCTTACTGGGTCATGAGATAGATTTTTCAGCCAAGAGGCCGAGCAGAGATTTGTTCCTGGCAAGCTAAGCTGGAACTTGGAATTCATTTTTATAAGGAACGATGTTATGAATATTTTGATGTAGCTGAGTCCAATTTTAGCATTTATCTAATGTGCAAGAATGCATTTGTGGCATTCATATATTTTTGTATCTTGTAGATAAAACACCCAAGTGACTGACCAAAATCTTTTCTTGAAAATACTTGGTAAACAAACTCATTGTATTATTGAAAAATTCCTCATAGCTCCTTTCCCAAACCCTATTAACTTTATGAAAGTGGCCATCTACCCCAGAGCAAACAACCAGACCAACTCTGGGAAAATCAAACAAGCTTTAATGTCCAGATATGCTGACTGATTTGAAAAAGGAAATTTTGTTTATGTCAAGAAAGCTTTGAATGGTTTAATAAAAATAGTAACAATAATGAGTTGCTAAGTTGCTGTAAGTTTAAAAAGCATTCCTTTGAATTGATTTCTCAATCATGGAGGAACTCATTGTAAATATAGACGCTAGCCTCTTTTATATAGCAGTTCAATCAAAAGAGAAAGATGAAAATTAGGTGTCCTTATCCAGATTATCCAAACAATGCCCAGTGAATCTGGACAGTGCAACTCTAAGGAGACAGAAATGCAGGGCAGATGCTTTTAACATGACGATCTGCTGTTTTTGATTTGGGGCTGGAGTTATGGGTGTTATAAATGGCGCATCTTTTCCCAACTGAATTATTGTGACAAGGATAATTTTTATTACCCATAAATCGGGTTCAGATGTTATTTCTTATAAGAATTTTAGTATTTTTTTTTTTTTGTTCTTTTTGGACACATATAGTAAACCTGGTATTTTCTTATACTAAAAAGAACGACATGAGAGCTTAATCGATAGGTCTGCATATGTCTTGTTATATGTATAGCAATTTTATATACCCCATATTGAACAGAGAATTTTTTTAGAACTACGTTACAGTGAAAATCAAAAGCACAAAATTTAGATCCGTTCTTTAGGGTCTACTCTACTACATATTATGATCTTTGTCAAGTCATTTAGCTTCTCAATGCCTCAGTTTCTTTATCCACAAACCAATAAAAAGTGACTGCATATAGTACATATCCCATTTCCTAGGTCTCAAAATTTCACATTCCCAGTATTCAGGGATTCAGCATAAGCCAGATATTCATATATTTTACTTTCTGGGTGTGTGCTTTCTCAGCCTTTTTCTTCTTAATTTACTCTTTTAGAAATTTCTGGCTGAGATTTAGATTGGGATCTAAAATGCTCCCAGTTATATAAAGGCCATATCCAGTCATGTTGGGCTTGAAGGTGATATGTGCGACTAGGGGTAACAGTCCTTCTGAATACACCCCCCACCCCCCACCCCCACAGTGAGTCTTGCCACACTCACTGGTATGCCTTTAATTACAAGGCTGTTTTTCAAAATTGCAGAAGAAATTGCTTACTCAGCAATTTGTATGGGTAAATGTATCTGATGCTGCTAACCCTGCCTCCGAAACCCTGCCCCCTTCTGTTTCTAACTGCCTGTCACTACTGATCTCAGTAATAACCTCATATCCTTCACAGTTTGGCAACATGGAAGAATTAATGTTTTGGGAGGAAATAAGTGGATTCTAAAGGCCGGAAAAATTTCCAGGCATATTACAAGCTGGACCCAGTTGCACAGAGTTACCAGATCCTTGAAAGAAAATGCTGCAGAATAAGGTGCAAGGCCTACCCTAGTCCTGGGATACAGCAGTACCCAGAAAGATATCGGTCTCAGTTTCCAGCAAAGCAATAAACACGTGTAAAGAAAGAGTGATAAACATTGCACCGGTATGCCTTACGCTAAAGGAAAGCACAGGGATGCCTGCTGAAACTAAAAGGAGTGTTTGAAAAAACAGCAGTTCTCTGCAAATAGTATGCATCGGACTCCTCTAGTATCAGTGACAACTTGGGTCACACGTCCCAGAAGACCCAAGTATGAACACTTTAGCTATCTTGGGATTAATCAAGATTACACCAACCAGGGTGCAATTTTTTTGCTGCGTATGTTTTTTTCAGGGATTTGCCTTCTTGGCTTACCCAGTGGGTTTTGCCTGTTTTTCCTCATTCTTTTCCTGTGTCTTTAGACAGTGCTGCCTCTTGACAGCAGGCTGGATAAATCATCAATTGCATGCTGATGAGCTGGTTTGCCTTCTTTTGCCAGATTAAATCAGGACAGCCTTCCAGTTTAGAAAAGGAGAGGATGGTCTGTGCCATTACTTCTGACCTTTCCTTCCTTTTCTTTTATTCTCTTATATCCTCAATTTAGGATATTTTATTTCCTTCATCTTTTCTGCCAGGAACACAACTGTTTTATTGTCCTGCCAATTTGCTTTTTGTTTATTTTTACTGATTTTACTTTGTGTTCCTTTTAACAAATAAGTACACAACCTTAAGAAAATTTTAATGAAATTCAAAAGTGAAATAGAGTCTGTTCATTGACACTCTGAGCCAATAATCAAATATTTACAGATTCAGTTTTCATATAAGATGGTAATAAGGGAAAAAAGAACTATATACTGGTATTACACAAAGTTGTTTTGAGAAACACATTCCAGTATTTTAATATGCTAATGTGCATTGCAAATCTCCAAGAGGAAATTATGCTGCATTTCCTGAACTCATTAGATGATGAATCATCATTTTCAAAGGATTTTTGGTGGAGTAGTATTCCTAGGAGCACACTCTTGAAAGTGTTGTCATATTCTATTTTCCTATAACTTATTTTATAATTCAGCTTTATATGTAATTTGATAACTAATTAGAATTTCAAAGAACCACAGACTTTATATCGTTTTAATAGTGACCTTTGTGGGGAAAGTTTGGCGTGAGAGTGGTTAAAGATTAATTGTAATCTGAATATTTGAAAAATTTTTAACATTATAGGAATCTTTACATATATATTTGGATAGGAAACCTTCTCTCTTCAATTTCACTTCCATGTTTACCTTAAGAAAAAGAGTAGAAGGAGGTGTGGCTAGAGTTCAGTTTTTTTCTAATGTTATTTATTTACCCTGTGTACCATAGGAAGAAGTAGTGGAAACCATGGATACAAATACTGAATTTTACTTTACCATATGAGTCTTCTGATTTGTCAATATTTTATAACATTGCTCTTGGGGCTCAGCCTGTCATATTAGCATACAGTGAAGCCTCCTTTCTTTCCCCAAATATGTTCTGTATGATGACTATGCCCCAGTCAAGGTCCCAGTCATCAACTTTAAACCCACAAGGTCACTTGGTCATCTTGTGATTACAACAGCAGCTTTACTGCTTGTAATTGTCCTACAGCTGTGGCAGGTCAATGGAAAAATGTTCTTTAAACACCATAAGCATCTGATTGTGCAATACCTAAATGAGTGTCATTGATTATTCACACTGCTGGCTGGTCAAAGCTGGGGAAGTAATTAGGGCTTTTTGTGTGGATTATCCACTGAGAAAAGGTCAAATAACTACAAACAGAGCCAGCAGAGAGGAGCCACCAAGGACCGCAGCATCCGTGATCAGTTAAGAAATGCTAAAGCAAGGCTTAATAATGATGTGCGTATGCCAGGTTCTACAGAACGTGATCATTCTGTCATAGAAATCCAATGAAGCATGAATGATGGCTACTTTTTCCCTGGAAGCTCTGCTTCAGGTCTCTGATGCCCATCAAACAGGTTTGTCAAGGAAACTAGACTGAGAAGAATTTAAAAAGCAGGGCTTCCCCTCCTATGCTTTCTTTAAATCAAGAATAAAGGACTTTCCCTTTTGAAGCATCACAGCAATGCAGTTTTTCATATTTTTTAAATAAAATATGTCATCAAATGGTCTTCATTATGGGGACTTGAAACCATTCATTTGCTGATGTAAATCAGGATCTTGGAAAATTCTCTTTGAGCCAAACTTTTATTTTTAGTAATATAATGCTGCAAACACATTTCAGTGTGCTGAAGGGCCTTCGGTATTTTCCAAGCTTAAGATAGTTCTTCTAAATCCAGTCAGTCATGTTTGGGACTAGCCTCTATTCTCAAAAATACATGAAGTCCTAAGATTAAATCTTCATTGTTTTAGTTTAAATTATAATTATTTGTTTCTATTAAACTGAAGGTATTCAGGGAAAGCCAGCAATTTAGTCATTTTTAACCTTGGTATAAATAAAGCTTTTGCAAGTCAGCTTTGAGAGGCATTAGGGAAATAGTATACAGAAAGTCAAGTAAGTAATTGGGGTTACCCAAGACAAAACATTCTTGGGTTACTTCCTAAACTCTGCTTGGAAATATATTAGTATGGTGGGAAAAATACTGGGTATTAGTTAAGAACACCACCTTTGTGAGGGTTCAAATCCTGGTTCTACCGCTTACTCTGTGATACTGGGCAAATCACTGAAGCATCCTGATCCTTTGTAAGGGCTGGACAAAAATTTTAAAAAGTCTTTTATCAAAATCCAGTGAAATAGCAGGTAAGAGATGAACTAGCTAAGAAAACAGGACCTCTGAAAGCCACCTTGACCTTGTACAATGCAGACTTTCCAGGGTCTCCTAAGAAATAGGAGTTACAACCAATGATCCACACACGAGGACAGCCTTTTGGGCCAAACTGCAAGATTTGGCCTTGGGTTCTCTGGTCTCCCCTACCTATCCCGTTTCTCTTTAGTCCGAGTCCCCAGAATCTATGAGACTGAGGCCACATTTGGTTATGGCTTAAGGAGGATCTACTTTCTCAAACCAGACAGAAGGGTTTTCAAACCTAATGATGGAATTTCAGGCAGTACAACAAATCAAAAGAAAGGTACCACTAACTCAATACCCAGTTGGACAGAGTTCCTACTCTGTTTCAGCTCTCAGTCTTCGCTCAGACCGGAAGCCCCCTGAGTTGGTGGAAGAACTGTAACGAGAATGAAATGAGAAAACACATTGTGAGCTGCCCGCACAGTCCCTGGCGTGAAGTAAGACTCAACTATAGATCTGTGGATGCCAGAAGCCTAGGGGAGGCAGAAAAACGACTGTTAAAATATTAAAGTATTTATGATGCTGAAGTATTATCTCTAACATTCCGTAAATTTGGAATGACAGGGTTGTGAGAGTTGTCTGCTGTTCTGCGCTAATTCCCTTCCATTGATCATTTAAATAAGGGATTATCTTGTTTTCGTTCTGCTTTCTGACTGAGGACTAGATGTTGAAAAGCAAAGCTGGAGTATACGGTGCCTCTGAAAGTTAGAATGTCTAAGAAACACCGCCATGACGTTTGTATTTTGTAAGAAAGGAATTTTTACTGTTCAGCAGTCAGAGGGGGAAAAATGAGAGCAATATGGTTTAAACGGTGAGAAAGTAAAACTAATTCATGCCAAATTGCCATTATCTCTAAGGATATTTTAAAGGCGAAATGAAACGTTTTTCTGTTTCAGTGCACAGACGAGATGTAAAAATTTTATATTTCCTATTTGCATTACTGTAATTTATGAGGAGAATGCTGTCCTAGTCAAAGGCAAGGCAGAGGCAGCCGTCCTAGGGGGCAGAGTTTGCCTCTGACTTCGTTGGGTCCCAGTGGTGGGAACTTGGTAAAGCAACCTTCCGCTGCCCTTGTACCTGTTACTGTGGCTGTGGGCTGGCGGGGCAGGTGAGTGCCTGGGGGTAGTAGGGACAGAGAGACGGAATGGTGGGAGGACCATGGGGGAGGAAGCCGAAGACCTAAATTTCCATCTCAGCCTCGTCTTACATTAGTTTTCTAGCCCTAAAGACATTGCGAAGGGAGAAGGGTTTGTTTGTTTTTGTTTTAATGTAACAGCTTTATTGAGATATAACTAATGTATCAGAAGATTCATCCTTTTAAAGTGTGGCACGAGTGAGTGACATTTCGTATACTCACAGAGTTGTGCAGCTGTAACTCCTACCTAGTTTTAGAACGTTTTCATTACCCTCCGAAGAAACCCTGTGCCCATCAGCGGTCATTCTCCGTTCTTCCTCCCTCAGCCACCGATGCGCACTGGTTTATTTTCTGTCTCTAAGGATCACCCTGTTCTGGACATGTCATGTGAATGGGATCGTATGAGCTGTGTCTGACTTTCTCCCCTTAGCATCATGTTTTCCGGGTTCATCTATGTTGAATATTATATATCAGGACTTCATGTACTTTTCCCTTAATTTATTACTGTGGTAAAATACACGTGGAAAAATTAGCTACCTTAACTATTTTTAACTGTACATTTCAGTAATATTAAGTACATTCATATTGTGCAACCATTACCACAACCCATCTACAGAACTCCCTTAACCTTGCAAAACTGAAACTCTGTACCCAAGAACTCCCTTGTCTGTTGTAGGTAGCATGTAGTTGGATCATTTTTAAAAAATCTATTCTGCCAGTCTCTGTCTTTTGACTAGAGGGTTTAATCTATGCACTTAAAGGAATTCAGCAATATAAAGGGATTTTTGTAATTTTCTTGCTATTTGTTTTCAATGTGCCGTACAGGTTTTTTGACCCTCATTTTCTTATTCCTGTCTTCTTTTGTATTTAGTTTTGTAGTGAGATGTCTAAATTCCTTTTTCATTTCCTTTTGTGTATTTTCTTTGTTATTACCATGAACATTACGTTTAACACCTTAAATTTAATCCTCTCATTTGAATTTATACCTGATTAACTTCAATAACATACAAAAATCCTGCCCTTAGTAAGTTTGTCTCCACCCCTTTTAGTTTTTGATGTCACAAACTACATCTTATATGTTGCGTGACCAAAAACATAGACTAATCATTTTAACACATTAGTCTTTTAAATTATGGAGAAAACAAAATATAGAGTTATCAATCAACGTTACAATTATACTAGCTTATTGACTAATAATTTTTTTAAATGTGTTAGTTTCTTAAATCATGTAGAAAACAAAAAGTCACACCATTGTTACAATAATATGGCTTTTATAATTGCCTGTGCGTTTACCTTTACTGAGATCTTCATTTCTTCATATAGCTTTTAGTTACTGTCTAGTATTCTTTTATATTAACCTACAGGACTCTATTCAGCATTTCTTGCAGGGTAGGTCTTGGGGTAAAAAAACCTCCTCAGCCTTTGTTTATCTGGGGATGTCTTATTTTTTCCCCTCCTTTTGAAGGCAGTTTAGTTGACAATTTTGGTTCATCTTTTTGTTTAGCATTTAGAATTTTTAACCACTGCTTTCTGGCCTTCAAAGTTGCTGACAAGAATTTTGTTGATAATCTTATTGATGAGTTGCTTCTCTCTTGCTGCTTTAAAAATCCTTTGTCTTTTGACAGTCTAATTATAATGTGGATAATGTGGGATTTTTTGCATTTTTTTTTTACTTGGAGTTTGCTGAACTTCTGGAATGTTGATATTCACGTCTTTCACCAAATTTGGGAAATTCTTGCTCATTATTTCTTCAAATATTCACTCTGCCCTTTCTCTCTTTTTCTGTCTCTCTCTTTACTTCTCTATTTCTCTTTCTCTCTCATCTCCTCTAGGAGGAGATGCATGTTGCTCTGCCTGTTGGTGTCTGCTTGTTGCTCTGTTCAATTTTCTTCTTTTTTCCCTTTCTGATCCTCAGATTTTATAATTCTTATTGTCCTATCTTCAAATTTGCTGATTATTCTACTTACTCAAATCTGCCTTTGAATCCCTTCAGTGAACTTTTCATTTCAGTTATTATACTCTTTAGCTCCAAAATTTCTTTTTGTGTTTTTTATATTTTTATTGATATTTCCATTTTGTTCATATATTGACTTCTTGATTTTTTTCACATCTTCCTTTAGTTCTTTGAGTAGTCTCTAAGACAGCTACTTAAAAGTATTTGTCTAGCCCTGACTGGTGTGGCTTAGTGGGTTGGGCGTTGTCCTGCGAACCGAAAGGTCACTGGTTCAATTCCCTGTCAGGGCACATGCCTGGGTCCTGGGTCAGGTCCCCAGTTGGGGGTGTGTGACAGGCAACCGATGAATGTTTCTCATTCATCAATGTTTCTCTCCCTCTTTTTCTCTCTCCCTTCCCCCTTTCTAAAAACAAATAAATAAAATCTTAAAAAAGAATCTATGTAATAGAGCCACCATCAAGTCTTTTTTCAGGGACAGTTTCTGTTGGTTTATTTTGGATCTTTGAATGGACCATACTTGCTTGTTTCTCTGTATGCCTTATGATTTTTTTGTTGTTAAAAACTAGACATTTAGGTCTAAGAATGTGGTAACTCTGGAAATCAGATTCTTCCCGCTTTCCAAGGTTTGCCAGTGTTTACAAAGATTATTGTAGGCTATCTTTGTGTGAAGTATAAGCCTAAGATGTAAACATAAGGTTTTCTCAGGTCTTTTTTGATCCTATAGCTCCCCTTGGACATGCAGAGTGACTTTCTAATTCTTCCCATATATACAGTTGCATTTAAATGTCCCACTCTTTGATTTTGGCTTCCAGAAAGGGGAAAAGAGAAAAATGAAGGAGGGAGGACACTAGCCCTTTGAATGTCCCAGGAAGTCACTCCAGCCACAGGGCCAGGGGCTTGCAACTGTGGGGGGAGGTGCAACAACAATGGTCACCCCTCTTTGGTGCACCTCTGTGATTAGAAGCAGCGATTAGTGATAAGAATATATGCCTATGATATTAGGAGGACAAGGTTCTTTTGCCCACCCTGAATCCTACAAGCTGTGGGCTGTCTGCTCCAGTAACACATGCATAGCTGCCTGTCACTGGACTGAGAGGTGGGTAGCTACTTTTGTGCAAAGAGCTTAAATTGACTGAAATTAATTGCAATTTATCATCCAAGTAATTTCGATCTTCCTCTGGATGTCGCAAACCTTCAATTGATTCCAGAGTTCCAAATAGTTACATCCAACATATTGTGTCAGTGTAATTGTTGTCTGGGTAGGGAGACAGATTTCTGCTGCTTCCTACTCTGCCATGCTCATAAATCCTCCTTCATTCCTTTTTATTGCTAAATAGCATTCCATTTATGAGTATACCACATTTTGTTTATCCATTCATCAGTTGATGGACATTTTCATTATTCCTACTTTTTGGCAATTAAGAATAGTACTGCTATTAACATTTGTGTAAAGTTTGCACAGATATATATATATATTTTTCATTTCTCTTGAGTATATACCTAGTACTAGAATTTCTGGGTCGTATGGTAAATCTATGTTTAACATTTTGAGAAACCACCAAACTATTGTCTGAAGTGACTGTAACATTTTACATTTCCATTAGCTATGTTTGAGGCTTCCAATTTTTCCACTCTCTCATCAACACTGATTATTTTCATTCTTTTTGATTATAACCATCCTAGTGGGTGTGGAGCAGCATCTCATTGTGGTCTTGATTTGCATTTCCTAGATAGCTAATAATGTTGATCATTGTTTTCATGTGGACCACTTTTTGGCCATTTGAAGAAATGAAAGAGATGAGGTTTGTTTTTCGTGTTCTATTTTTTGAAGACTTAATCCCTTTTATGGTGCTATAATCTCTCTAAAGTCACATTTATCAAGCTATATTTTAGGCAGACTCAGTTGATAGCTTGATATCCTGAGACTGCACCTGCATGGACCAGTAAGGGAAAGGAAATAAGGAAGAAGTAGAAGGTCAGTGGTGAAGAGGTGTCCAGCTGTCCATATTATATCATGTAAAGAGCTAAGAAAACTATAAATGGGCCATGATGAATGTTAATACTCAAAGGCTCTGATCAGGTGATTAGGGCCCAGTAGCAGAAATCTCTAGTTAGGAATAGATCTCAGAGTCATTTATACCTCCAACAAATATTTACAAAGCAGTGCTGTGAACCAACCAGAATTTGTCTTATGTGTTCAATTAGCAATACGTTCCCTGGCTTTATATCGCTTATATTCAAGGATCAATCCAGTTGAGAACAGAAACTCAGTCTGTGAGCACAAGAGATTGGCAAAGGCTGGGCAGTGGAACATGTCCAAAATTTTAATAGAATTCTTATTTCAGCATGGGATTCAGATATCACATCAGAAAACTTCAGCGACTTCCAGTCAAGAAGGGTGCAAAGGTAGATGCACTGCATCACCCTTCACAACTAAGAAGGAACACAACTACTTCAAAAATTATAAAAATCAATCAGAAGTTCTAGAAAATTGAACAGAAGGGAAATCCAACTAAGAAATAAAGAAGAAATACACATTCAGACAGGTAGGAGGAGCGGAGCCCGGGCAGAAAGGAGGTGGAGTGGTACACCAGCAGTGGCAGTGACACTGGCACCAGCAGCCCAGTGGCAGCAGCAGTGACAGCACAGTGGCTGGGGCCAGCCGATGGAAAGCACAGCCAAACGTTAAAAAAGGAAGGAAACCTGGGGAACGATTGAAACCCCAGACCAGACTGGGAAGCTCACAGTTTGTCCACTTAGGGGAAAAAAAGCCACATTGCTTCTGACTGTGAAAACCAGTGGGAGTTGGGGCAGCGGAGGGAGCTCCCGGTTCCTCAGCAGAGTCCTTTTGTTTAGTGGAAAAGGGGCAAGTGCTAAGCAGGTGGCGTTGTTCCTTCTCAGACCCCTCTGCACATACAGCACCAATGTAATAGGTACGGCAGCTCTACCCAAGACGCAGAGGCAAACAAAGGAGGCTGTCAAGTTGAGGAGACAGAGTAGTATGGCCCAAAGGAGGGAGTGGATCATGGTCTCAGTGGGGGAACTAAGCGACAAGGAGATAGTCACCTAACAAAGGAGGAGATAGCCAACCTAACAAATGCCAAGTTCAAAACTCTGGTGATAAAGATGCTCACAGACTTGACAGATGAGATTAAGTACAACAGGGAGGAAATGAAGGCTATACTAAGTGAAATGAATAAAACCCATATGAATCCAGTGATGAAGGGAAGGAAACCAGGGTTCAAATGAATGATTTGGAACATAATGAAGAAATAGTCAACAAGTACAGAAGGAGGAAACAAGAATTGAAAAAAATGAGGAGATGCTTAGGAATCTCTGGGACAACTTTAAATGTGCCAACATCCAAATCATAGGGGTGCCAGAAGAAGAGGAAGAGCAAGAAATTGAAAAATTATGTGAAAAAAATAATGAAGGAAAACTTCCTTAATGTGTTGAAAGAAATAGACATACAAGTCCAGGAAGCACAGAGAGTCCCAAACAAGCTAGACCAAAGGAGGACCACACCAAGACATATCATAATTAAGATGCCAAAGGTTCAAGATAAAGAGATAATCTTAAAAGCAGCAAGAGAAAAGCAGAGAGTTACCTACAAAGGGTGCCTATAAGACTCAACTGATTTCTCAAAAGAAACTTTGTAGGCAAGGAGGCACTGGCAAGAAGTATTTAATGGGATGAAACGGAAGGACCTACAACCAAGACTACTCTATCCAGCAAAGCTATCATTTAGATTAGAAGGGCAGATAAAGTGCTTCCCAGACAAGGTAAAGCTAAAGGAGTTAATCACCACCAAGCCATTATTATATGAAACATTAAAGGGACTTATTTAAGAAAAAGAGGATCAAAACTATGAACATTAAAATAACAACAAACTCACAACTATCAACAACTGAATCTAAAACATAAAAACAAAAACAAAATAAACAAACAACCAGAATAGAGATAGAATCATAGATGTCGAGATCATTTGGAGGAGTATCAACTGGGAAGGGAAGGGGGAGAAATGGGGAAATGGTGCAGGGATTAAGAAGCATAACTGGTAGGCTCAAAATAGACAAGGGGGTGTTATGAATAGTACAGGAAAGGGCGAAGCCAAAGAACTTATATGCATGACCCATGGACATGAACTAAGTGGAGGTGGGATTGCTGGAGGGTAGGGGGGTAAATGGGCAGAGGGGAGCAAAGGTAAAAGAAACTGGGACAACTGTAATAGCATAATCAATAAAATACACTAAAAATATGCAAAAAAAAAAAAAAATACAAAACAAAACTGCAGCAGAGGCCTGATCAGAGAAGAAAAACTCCTCACACCAGGATGAAAGACCAGAGGGCCATATGTGGACATGAGAATTTTTACTTTAATGCAGGCAGCAAATTTATTCTACAAGCCAGCAGCTTAGGGACCGGACCTCTTGCTTCTGGGTCATAACTGGTTCAGGAGTGGACTGATGCTCAGCAGATAGTAGGAGGTTATTAGTGTCTGCAGCAGAGATAGACTTCGGGGAGAAAGAAAATGATACCTCTGTTTCAAAATGAGGATTCCTTCCCTCAGAGTCTCTGCAGTGCTTTTTATGGGGACAATAGAGCTGGTAAGAGGCAGAGTTATGAGCCTTCAGGGAAGGAATATTTATAGAAGAGCTCTGAAATATTGTCAAATGGCATCCATATGTAAAGCATTAGAATAATAATGATGATGATTGCTTGTGGCAACTGATGTCTGAGAGGGCACAGGTTAGGGTGGTGGCAGAAGACACAGAGGAGAGGAGGCCACAGGCACATAAGAATCTCATCTCACCTTGCTCAAGGAACCCAAAGAGTTACAAAATTTCAGCATATTTTTGCATCACAAATGTGGTTCTGTCAGAAATGATGGCGTGGCAAAGTCTCTTTGAAGCTAAATCATGCAGAAGGAGAGATGAGAAGCAAGTAGGTAAGAGACTACTTGGATTTACCTTTCTGAATAACCTGGGTTTTAAACTTATAAACCAGTTGGATGCAAAATTCTTATTGCAGAATGCGACTGTTTCCTTTTATATTAGAACCGCAGATCAACAGACTGGTTTCTTCTGGTTGATTATTAAAATCCATGTCCAAATAAAGTACAAGAAGTGGCTTGGCTCCATTTCTCAGATGATTCAGGCAGCGATAAGAAATAAGCAGACAAAGCACGGTATTGGAATGCATTTTACTATAAGAAACAGAACATTCATCTGTAGAGGCATAAGCAAATGGGATTTAATATTTGTTACATGACATCTGGAGGTAGGCAGTTGCCTGTGCGCCTCTAATGACTTCAGGGCCAACTTCTTGGTCATTTTCCTGGCCAGAACACAGCTGCTGTGGTGTTTTAGGACAGAAAGGAGGGCAGGTGGAAACATTTTCCTTGGAGAGTCTTATCTTTTTGTTTAGGAAAAGAGCCTTCCCTAGTGGACTTTCTTGAGGCCTCATTGGCCAGAATTGGGTCATCTGCCCACTCTTTGGCCAATCCCCGAAGAAGGGGAAGGAGATTACTAAAATGGATTTAGACCTATTTTAGCTCGTTCTCTGTGGCTGAGGCAGGGGCCTGACGTTCCTGAAATTCAGGTATCTCTGCCAACAACCTGAATATAAGTTGGAGTTTTTGTTACCAGGGAAGAGAGAGTCAGCTGCAGCTTATACAAGTCTCAGTATCTGGTTCATGTGTGCCAACAGATCCAAAAGGGACTGGCAATTTGGTGTAACAAGATCCACAGAATTTTGCCGTCTTAAGCTAGAAGGGTGACCCTGGCTAATCTTTTGCTCTAATGCATCCATTGTGAGTTCTAGTGGTTCTTTTCTTTCTCACTGTAAATTAGAGATAAAGGATTCTTCAGCTAGTACACACCTCACCACCTTGGGTGGTCTCCTACCTTTTTTTTAACTCTCTCTCCTTGCTGCCAGAGCCTCCTAAGGACTTAAGAACAAAAATAGCTCACATCTGTCAGGCTCCTATTGTGTGCCAGGCATGTGCTGAGTACTTTATATTCTTTATCTCATTTAATCCTCCTAAAGCCCTTTGAAGTAGATACTATTAGTATCATCTTTATTTTATAGTTGAGAAACTATGTTGACCTTGCTAGATGAGGGCCACAAATACCCAGAAACTGTGGACTGCTCCAATTCTTTGGTTTGGAACTAGCAGCCCATCATTTTGTTCTTCCATTTCCAGTAAGCTCAATTTCTATGTCTGTCACTTCTAATATTTCTCATAGTGTCCTGACAAAGGCTAGTATGTCAATATAAACTTACCAGAGTCACACGACTAGTAAGTGAAGAGGCCAAGGTTTGACTCTGTGCTCTGAATCTGTGCTCTGAAGAAATGTGTTAAGCTAGCTACTCTCCACATAGAAGGTGAGTAAAATGGAGATTGAGAGGAAGAACCCAAATATTTAGCATGTGGTGTTAATCTTTATAGACAGCATATGTATATTTAACAAGGGCTTTCTGAAGACATAATGCCCCAATTTAATGCTAATCGGAGAGTCTTCGAATTCCAAGGAATGCTTCTAAGACAACTCTCTGGGGGACAAGCAGGTTCTTGAGACTTCCTCCAGGAACAGCCACATTAGCTCTCAAAAGAAATGTTGATATGGATGATCATTCACTTTCTAAATATCTTCTTTGTCTGAAGCCCTAAAACTTATCAGAACAGTGTCTCTGGAGAGAAATAAAGACCTGGGAATCTCATGTGAGATTGAATATCCTGCCCCTTACGAGTGGCATAAAATGAAACACACCTATTTTGAATGTTATTTTTTGCCCTTATTTTGTTTCTTTAATATTTTTGTTGAAGTTGAAAAACTTTTTCTGAATAGTAAGTGACCTTGACAAAAACTGGCTTCACTCTGCAGATGTTTTAAAGTTATAGCAGTCAGATGGACATACCTGATTAATATTTTTTTCACACTCAGTTCTCTTCTGTTTATTTTAACTTGCGTAACTTGCTTGCATTAGCTTGTACTGGCTCTAACTGCCAGTGGGGCATTCTGTAGTCGATTTTTTCTTATAGCAGCCTTCATACAAAAGTAATTCATGCCATGGTTTGAGCCAAATCAGTACATGGAAAACTAAAAGGACTGTTGTTTGTTTAAGATCGAACAGGGGGAAGACTCCAGGACCCTGCCCTTCCAATGTCAAGCAATGAACCAATCTAAACACTCTGTCATCATCATATATAAACAAACAGCATCTACTGAGTGCTCTTGTTATGCATAAAGAATACGGATGATTCTTTTTTCCTTTTCCTTTTTCATCATATCTAAAAGCACAGGTTTCACCAGGTCAAATATAGTCTTGTTTTTGCTGGCTTATTGACTTAGGAATAAACAAATAACCTGTTTTATGGAGAGAATATCTTAGCATTTCATCTTTTGTTGAAATACCATTCTTATTCTATCATGTTCAAGTACTGTGACAACATTTTGTTAATGAGGGGACTGGGCTGGGGTGGGGAGGGGGACAGGACTAACTAGCATATCAGAGGGTAGGTATATATTTGCCTTTTCTATACTATCTCAAATTAGACCCTTGTTCATGGATTAATTTTCTTTATGGAGGAAACATATTTGAATTTCCCACACACACTTAAACAACTTTTGTTTTATATGCAAAATATAGCACATAACTTAGAATAAAAATTTCCATTTTGCAACCTTATGCATCCAAGTATGCAAAGACTGGTTCTAGCGAACAGAGCAAACAATAAATACCTTTGTCAAAGGGTTACCGATTGGAGCTTGGCTATTAGAAGAATTCTGTTATTACTGCCAAGGGTCTGAACTTGCCTAGACATGCTACACTAGTCATGAGTCTTCTCAGTGATAGCGACGTACAGCAGAAGTCTGTAATTATACATGAAGTGCTTTAATTTAAAGAACGTTTCCTCCAAATGTTCCCAAATGTAATAAATTAGCCTACAACATAACCAGTATTATTCCAGAGGTAATAATGAGGAGAAAGAATGTGTGTATTTTTTTCCACAGGACACTAGCCACTCAGAGAGTAAAACATGCTCATGTTTTAATCAGCCACTTTGCAATTGCTGGTTAGGATGTGTACTTCTGGGGAGAGACTTCCAGTAGTCTCTAATACGAGAACAAAGAGCCGTTAAACTGGCAGTATTGAAACCATAGGTTAAAACTCTCAGTCTCTGAAGTCGTTCTAACATTAGATTGTAGTGATGGTTGTACAGTTCCATAAATATACTCAAAATCATTGAATTGTACATTTTAAATGGGTGAGTTGTATGGTATTGTCTCAATAAATCTGTTTACCACCCCCATCCTTTCTTGCTGGTGTCTCCTACTGTCTCTTTCTCCTCAGATCTCTGTTTATTAATTGTACTGCTATGTGACAATGTAATTTTGTACCGACTGATTTCACCTTGGAAGTTGATGTGGTAATTAGCTATTGGGGGCATGGTTTTTTTTCTCTTTATCATTTCTTAGTATTTAAAACAATAAGCTTAATTCTTTCTCTTCCTCAGTTCTATGAATTAATACGGAGTTACTTTAATGTTCTAGCGCAGTGCTTCTCAACTTGGGGGCCATTTGGCGCTATCTGAGATATTTTTGACTGTTACAACTTGTGGGGGAGGGTGCTACTGGCACTGAATATGTCGGGGATACCGCTAACATCCTACAAGGCACAGGACAGCTTCCCGCAACAAAGAATTGTCTGGCCCAGAATAATGGCGCTGAGTCTGAGGAACCCTACTGTAGGGAAACTGGGTGATATGCAGTGAAGCTGCTCTATTTGCCCTGTGGGTAAACTGAGGCCCAATTCTGAACTCCGTCATAGAGGAGCTTAGTCATCCAGAGAATGAAGCTTCCAGTCCTCATCTGACATCTGACAACAGCTTTTACATCGGGTCACAGCTGACATTTCCATGCCCACTAGCGAGTAACAATGTTAACAAGTGAATGGATTGATTGATTTTCTGCGATTAAACTAGCCATATACCTACTTGCTTGTAGAAAGAGAAATGCTTTGGTACCCCATTGTTTTATTCTCTAGTTTTAGATATTTCTTTGTATTTATAAATTACTTTAAAAATAACTCTAATATATATTATCTCACTCAGACAATTATACTGTGGTTCAAACAAGAAGGAAGTAATTCCTCTCTCTACAATTAGGAAACTGAGAACCAGAGCGGTGGTGGCTTTCCAAAACCGTGTTCCAGGTTATGGAGAAAGTTGGCACTAGCGACCTGGCCGGTGTGGCTCAGTTGGTCTGAGTGTCTTCCTGTAGACTGAAAAGTTGCAGGTTTTATTCCCAGTCAGGGCACATGCCTGGCTTACGGGTTTGGTCCCCAGTCAGGGCGCATATGAGAGGCAACCAATCGATGTTTCTCTCTCACATTGATGTTTCTCTCCCTCTCTCCCTCTCTCACTTCCCTTCTCTCTAAAATCAGTAAGCGTGTCCTCAGGTGAGGATAAAAAAACAAGTTGGCACTAGAGCCCAACCATCCTTTCCAGAGTCATTGCAGGCAGTATTAGTAATTAAGGGCTTGTGCTTTGGTTTCACGCAGACCTAGAATTTTGATTAATTCCTGGCTCTTCTAGCGGTGTGACCTACGGAGAGTTAAATACCTTCTCTAAGGCTCATATTCTCTTCTTGACAAAATGGAGACTTTTCTTATGATAGGATTCTTTTTGGACAGAGTTGTAGTGAAAGAAGAAAGAAATTATTAATACATGGAAAACAACCAGTGCTTGACCCATCGTAAATGTTCAATAAAAATTTGCAGTTACTGTTCTCTTGTTTTTAAATTACCAACCTGGCTGTTAAATACTGTCAAGTCAGTGATTGTTTTAAGGTCTTAGTTTTGTGAAGTCTAAAATAAGGGAATTGCATTAAATTATTTGATTTTCCTTTTTAGCTCCAAAATTCTTTGATTCTCTATTGCTCAGTTACCAAGAGAAGACATACTTTAGAAATAACATAACACAGTGTTTTGAGGGATTTATTATAATGGCTACTTCTTGGGAGACATTGGAATTCTCTAGTTTCTATTACTACTGCTCTTACTAACCATAGTTTTAGGTCATGTTTGCTTTCAGGATTGTGTATGGACTCTGTTTGCAGCCACTTCCTATCTCATCATATACAGAAAGAACATTGAAATCACTCATTCCAAAAAATGAATGAAAAGTAGCAAATATGAAAATCCTCTCAGTCTCATGAGATATATTATAGAGCAATATTGGCCTCTATTTCATGTCCAACAGTTTCCTGAGGGAGCCTAGATGAGGGAAAAGAGCATATGTTTCTACCAAACATCTTCAAAGGTCATTATTGGGCTACTTTGGATACTCTTGCTTAGTTAAGCTTTCTCTATAACATTTTAGGAATTATTTAACAACAACATCACCACCCCAAAAAATGCCCCCACTTAGCAAAATATGGATCAAACATATTGGAAAGACTATCTCTTACCCAGTGTCAAAAAAGAATTCAAGTGTGTGGATGGCATATTCCCGCTGTCTTCTCAAAGCCTTCTCCCTGTGCTTTGACTACTCTGACCCCTGCCCAGTCCTCATTACCCCATCCGACCAGTTTCCGTGTTCTCCCTCTCTTTTGGGCCAGCTTGCCCCCTAATTCTCAACATCCCAAATAATCTTTGCTGCCTTCTCCTACCTTGAACCCTTTGCAGGGGGCTCTTCTCTCCATAGTGAAACTTCAGGGCATCTCCTGCTTCGGGGCCACATATCGCTGTTTTATAAGGGGTCAGCTACAAGTTTGGTGTGATTTAAAAATTTTAGCCCTCCTCCCAGCTTTGATCTTTACTGCAGATAACCTTTTTTTGATTGTGTTTGTAAAATTAATCCTCACAACAACAACCATTTCACAACAACAACCCTAGGATAGTTATAATTATTTACAATTGTTATTCCCCTTTTAGCTCTAGGGAAACAGATCTAGATTGATCATACAGCTCTCCCTAGGCCACACTACTATGAAGTATAAGAGCTAAGATCCAAACCAGAAAGTTTCATAGAGTCCATGCTCTTGTTAGTCTATGCTACCTCTTCAGTAATAACATTTTTGGAGTCCTTACTAAGGGCTGGCTATCTACTAAGTACCTTGATACAGTTTCTCATTTAATCCTTAAAACTACCCTATACTGCTAATACTAACACTTCTGATTAGTTTCCTTTTCTGTAAATTAAGCCTGTGATACCAGTGACCCATATTGCCTCAGTACTTAATCATGCCTGCATTATAACATGTTAAAATGGATTAAATGGCTTACATTTTACTCCTCAACCAGAAAGTAAGCCAGTTGGGAATGTGCCTTATTCACCTTAGTGTGATGCCTGGCACCTAGTAGGCATTCATGAAATACTTGAAGAGTAAATGATACATATCCTTCTCTGTATGGCAAATGAGACAGCACAGAGCATATGCCAGTGCCTTGTAATTTAATTGTTATACAAATGTGAAATATGATTAATAATAATCATTTGTTTGACTTTTTGCTTAACAGGAAGTAAAATGTTCTCATTTTCCTGGTGATATGTGCATTTTTACAGTGGTATCTTAAATCATTGCTCTTGCCTGTGTTTCTCAACCAAAGGCAGATTCTTTTCTGAATATTTCTGGGGAGAGAGTATATTGCTTTGTCTTGGAAATCTACACCCTATTTAAAAGATATATCTAATCTAATTTTTAAAAATCTTAAGCCTCCCAATCATAAGTGCCAATAATATTAGGTTTTTAGCTATAGAAAGAGCATGGCAAATAAAACACAAATGCATTTGTAGAGAGCTGGGGGAGCCTTGCGTGACAGGCAAGTAGATCAGAATAAAGCGTTGTTAATGATTCCCCCAGATGCTTTAAGAAGAGTGCAGAAGATCAATAAATCTACAGAACACTAATCCTTCTTGAAAGTGTGAGCATCCTAGATTTTATTTATTTAAGACCGATACAATTGAGTTATAGTTTTGAGAATCTAATGGAAGAGTAACACATCATCTCTCAGGAAAGCAATCTTCTTAGCCGCACTGGGCAAGCTTCATCTGTTAATCCTTTTGACCAATGAAATAGTTAGTGTACACACTCTTGTAAACTTTCTGGAGGCAGTCTGTCCATTATTAGGCCTGAACTTGATGTTGTTGGAGAAAGAAAGTTAAGTTCAACAGCTGCTCTTGTAGCAAAAACAATGCAAGTGAGTCTCATTTTAATAAAAAATCCAAGAGCACCATATCACCTAGCAAGTAACAGGTACTCAATAAATGTTCTTTGAATGAATGGATGAAAATTTAAATTTGCGAAACAGATTGATAAAGGTGTGATCATTGACACTCCCAGAAGATTTATCTGCTCATTTGCTTTTGAGTGTTACTTTAAATATGGATCTTTTACACTAGTATTAAGGAATAAGAAGGCGAGATTTAAATTTGTGAAATAGATCAATAAAGATGTGATCATTTACACTCCCAGCAGATTTATCTGCTCATTCGCTTTTGAGTGTTACTTTAAATACGGATCTTTTATACTAGTATTAAGGAATGAAGGTGAGATTTTTCTTTTGAAGTTACTTAGTCCTTTTTCCTGTCTTTAGGGACATAGTGACGACCTCAGCAGCTTATCATATGTATGACGAAAGAGAGAGTTTCTGGTTTCTTCATTTTCATAAGTACCAATATCTAATTTTTTTAAAGTAAAATCCTGCCAGACCACCATGATTTATAGATTTAAAATGTGCTGTAATGTATTATGACTTAGCATACACAGCTTTTCCTCCAACATCTGTATCCTGATTTGTAGTCTAATAAACCTTCCTGCTGCAGATGGCATGTGCATAGTTGTTCAGAGGTGTAATACATCAACACAGCATTTCTAAACACAGAGCAATAATGTATTCAATTAAGGGAGGAAATAAAACATCGAGCCGTTTCTTATAATAAATCTTTTACTAAGCTTCCCACATCACATGTTTGCTGAGGAAATAATACATGTCATTCAGACTAAGGGTTATTGTAGACTGCTGAGGGAAACATGAAATTCTGGAGGTTTCAGCAGTCCCGTGAAACCCTGAAACATGGAAAGTGTACAAATTAGAAAAGGATGTAATATGTGACTAATGATACCTCTTGGGATATCTTTGGAACCCATATTTACTGTTATGATCACTAGATTCATTTAAGCTACAGGAGTTGAAAAGCAATACCCTAGTAAGTGAAAAACACCTTTGAGTTCATTAGATGTGGTTGTAATTTAAGCTCTAAAGGCTTTTTTCCTTGCTGTCATTCTTCATATTTCTGGAAATGTGGTACTTGAGCTCCTAATAAAAGTGGTCTACATCATGACCATGTAATCTACAGTTCCTGGAAAGCACATTTACACCTCCACATCTGCAGCTAAAGCTAGGACTGAATAGAAACTTAATTCACCCCAGATGTCACTCCAAAGAAAGTTCTGGAGATAGGTGGCCGCTCTCAAAGTACTCTAGCCACTGAATGTGTCCCAGGCAATGGTATGAACATGCAGCCTGGTTCTTCCAAGCCCAAATGTTGCCAACTCCTTCCATATACTATGCCAACTGCAAAATTAACCAGATCCCACCAAGTAAATCCCCAAGCCCATGTCTCCATTTATGGATGAAGACAATGACTATTTTGACATTGTTTAGAAAAAGCATTTCAGGTCTTTCTATGTTAAGCATCTTAGCAAGAAATTTGTTCTTCTGGCTTGGTGAGACATCATTCCATAATGTTTTAAAGGAGCTTACATGACAGTTTTTTATTTTTATTTTTAATGTGTATGTATATGATTTGGGCTGCTAATCACCAGAATAACATTCGGTGGGTCAATATAATCAGGCAGTCGCTTTCTGCCTAGTCATCTAATAATACTCTTTCTTAGCTTTGGATTTCTCTGACCCATTCTTCTTGCTCTCAGTGATGGACTAGTTGGTATGGAATTGGTTCCCTCTTATTCCCAGGTGATATACCTGACCCATACACTTTATGACTGAAAAAAGCTCAGCTCATACACCGCAGGATTCTCCACCATGTGCAGAAATTCAGCGAGGCAAGACTTCAGTCCCACTCTAACCTGTTTATCATTTTTAGTTCTGTGTCTTAAACTCCTGTATTTCTTGGTGCCTTCCTTAGAGTCATCTTCATTCCACATGATGCTCCGCCCACCGGGTGTGTGGGCTGGGGGGTCTGCACAGTTTCCCAGGAGGCGCTGCTGATGCTGCAGCTTCTCAGCTGTCCAGGGAAGGCCGCTGAAGGCACACTGTGCCTTATGAATATTGGAGCTTTCTCTAGAGGAAAATCATTTACTGCTCTGTCAGGTCAGATATAGAAGCCGGGTTCCCTAGGCACAGTTGGTGCAACTGCTCATAAAAATTACTATTTAATAAGGATATCCTCCGAATTTATTAAGGGGACAATGTAAAGATGGCCATGTGAAAACCAGTTTTGCACATTTGCAAAACTGCTGTTAAAGACATGGTACATTGAATACTTAATAATTAGAGATCCATCCCTCTGGAATTTCCTCATAAAATGTGTTTCCTGAAAACCTGACATGCGTTCCTCTATTAAACATTGAGATCTGTGTAACCTATGGAATTTTCTTTTGCTTCGACTACCAGAAGTAGAACTAAATTCTAAGCTTACTTTTCCTAATAATTTGTACTCTAGTTTCCCCTTCCTCTGTGGTGGTCTATGGAATGGCATTGGTGGTCTCTAAACATTGAAATTTGTACACAATATGTGTGCTGTATGTATGTATACTCACATTCTTTTTGAGAGGAGAAGTTCTAAGTTTTCATCAAATTCTCAAAAGGATACATTTACTCAGAAAAAAAATTGAGGACTATAGTACTATATAGTGTTTTATATCTTTGATACCACCTTTAACTGCCTTGTCTGTGTAGCAAATATATTTCAATTATAAATAAATTGTTTTTTGAGGGGAGAAAAGAAAGAAAAAACAAGTAAAAATTACATACACATGAATATGACAGCATATTTTATTGTCAGTTACTCAATCTGTTAGTAGGTATGATTTTGGTGGGCATTTTTTTGGTTTGTCTCTTTGTGTTTTTCAGAAACAGTGGACTGAAAGAAAAAAAAATCACCCTAGGTAGCATACATCTGTATGGAAATGAAATCTGTGTCTTTTCTATTTTTATTGTTCTATCTTAAAAAAAAAACAAACAAATAAACAACTATCTAGACAGGTCTGTCTAGAGAGCTCCCATATGTAAAGGATCTAAATATCACAGGGAGGTAACAATAGACATAGAAAATTCCATCACCGTGTGACATTGATACATATTGACCTTGGGACTGAAAAAGTACACTGTGTTGTACATATTAATGTGGGATTTTAAAGAAAACCCCAGAGGGGATAGCTTGCTAATTTGGAAACTAGATAAGTCCCATAAAATGAAAACTTGTTCAGAGATAAATCCTTGAAGAGAGAAAAAAAATCTCAGGAGATCCAATAGTAACACCCGACAATTGGAGGAGCAGATATATTCCCCCCCGGAACAAAGTATCTTCTGTCTTGATTTTTCCAAAATAATATTTTATGAACATATTGTGAATTACACAGGACACCAACCCTGCTGCGTTGGGAACAAAAAGACATAGCTGACAGATGTAGTTATTTGCCAGGAACAGCCATGTGAATTTATAAATATTTTACAAGTGCAGCTTTCAGAAGAGTGACTTTTACTGCCATATTAATGCAACTTGCGAATTTATAGTCTGGGCATTTGTGGGTTATGAATGTCCAGCATTCGAGGCTAGTGCCAAGAACATGGTTTATGTTTTGAAATTCTCTTTTTCTCTGAACACAGACTTCTTGGCTGTAAAGGTCTGCGTTATAATTCAGCTGCACATGAGGTGCAAGGCTACATAATACATCAGTTCCCACTCCTAATGGCTGGACTCATAAATATACTCATTACAACATACTCCATGTGACAGAATGACACACAAAGCATAAAAATATCTCTTAAGAACAGAGAATTAGTAATCGTAGGAGCAATGGAGCTTGATTCCATGCCTCTGGTGAGGCCCCGAATACGTGAACTAAAGCTATAATTATGTGCCATAATATGGAGAAAACTGGAATCATACGTTTTGGGAAATAATATTTTCCAATATGTTAGATTCACGTACCCAGCCCTGTTGTCCTACGCGTTGAAGGGTACACTGCTGGAAGGACTTCACTTACTCTACTCACCTTTCAGCAGGGGCTTCCTGGAGGAAGGAGCCCCACTGCGACCCTTTCCACGTGAATTTGTAAGTTGCTTCTCCCACTGATCACGTCTGGGTGAAACCAGCTTTCTGGTGCTCCAGGTCTGGAGAAAGAGGAGCAGATTATTCTGGCCTTGAGCAAACAAGGCCTGGAATTAAACCTTAGCTCGACCAGCCTTTGATCACGTGTGAGAAGGTCCTCTTCTTTCAAGAAGTATGACTCAGGCAGAATCCTTGCCACGCCTTTCTGCCTTCCACTAAGTGGTTCTATTAGCTTGAGCATATCATGTCACTTCTCAGGCTCTCACTTCTTCTTCTTCTTCTTCTCTAAATCATGCAAATGGTACCATGAGATTACAAAATCTTCTTGGCCATTATGATTTTTTCTAATGCATGTGTGTCAACATATGTAGATATTGCTAAACAATAAATTACAATCTTCAATATTAATTCTTCATCATTGGGCACACGTTTCATTTCCTAAAAACTTCAGGTAGCAAGATGCTTAACTGTTTCACACTCTTACATCCACTATTTCTTGCTTTGTGTTAAAACTATATATCACCCCTAAAAGAGTCCATTGGAAGTCTAACCTTAAATAATGGAGGATACTGTGTTCTTACAGAAATTTGTACTTAGTACAGTGAAGAAAGGTCTTCTGAATTACTAAAGCTGAACAAACAAGCAAACAAACAAGCAAACAAGAGAACAGATCATTCCTGTTCTTGCAAAGGTTTAATCCTACTGAGGCCTCCAACCTGATTAACCATGCAGCAGACAGCAAACTGCCTGTTATAAGCCGACCTTACACATTTCAATGAAATGGACTACAGCCTGTAAAAAAATGACACCCCCCCCCCAAATCCCAGGCAGTAATTATATTAGAAAACACTTTGTTAACAGGTTTTAAAGACAACCTTAGCCTTAAGAATAAGATCCTGTCAAGAGCAAATCCTTCTTCTTTCATTTCCTTCTAACCTAAGGGATAGAAGTAGTCAGATGCTTGCTATGGCCACCCGGGGAAGAAGTCAGCTTTAAAACTGATTGAGCCAATTTCCTTTATCTTATTATCTTAAACCATAGCAATTAAAAAAAAAAAAAAAAACCTCAAGTAGGATGATAGCAGTCCAGGATATGGGCAGTCTCATATGTCTCTGGTTTGTTTGCTTTCCTTTTCTTCCTTTTCCCTTTATCTTTATCCTGACATTTCCTTTCTATCCTCCCATGAAGGCGAGAAACCTAAAAGAAAACAATTAGCTATTCATGCTCTTCTAACACAGCCACATGTTCACATGATAAATGAAACATGACTCCACAGAACCACTAATATGACATCCTTATTGCAGGCTCAATTTACTTAATTTTGTGTCTTCCACCTATTAAGACAAGGGTCACCCCTTCTGTAAAATTAATGGCTAATACGAAGTTAGAATGTAAAAAATCATAAGAAAAATATTTCTTCACCCTACATATGGCCAACCTGTGGAATTTACTACCCTCGGAGGTTATAGATTTAGTCAATGGACTAATTAGAAGGAGCTAGGTAATTTTATGACCAGTCATAATACCATAGTTATGGATACTAAGAGGTAATAGAATCTTATGCTTCATGCACAAGCTGATCATTTTAGGAGTTTTGCAAGTCCCTTATTTCATTGTGAGGCTCTGGGCAAGCGGATCAATTCATATTGAAGTTTTACCTCCTTTTTGGTGAAAGCATTGAGCTTTCGCTGGAATAGGATACCACATCCAGGTCACATTGTTTTTTGTTTTGTTTTATCAGTTAATACCACAAGTGTCTACTAACACAGTACCAAAGAAAAAGGAAAAGACAAAAGAATTTATTCTTTATTTAATGAATATTTATCGAGGCCCTATCATAAGCCTGTCACTCTTCTGGGTGTTTGGGAGAGAAAAATAGAGAAATATCTCTGCTTTTAAAAAACTTACTTTCTAGCAGGGAGAGAGAGATAATAAACCAACCAAGTAAGTTACATAGGACATTAGACGGTTTTAAACATGGAAGAAAAAAAAGCAGGGAAAAAAAATAGGAAGCAGTTTACAATTTTGAAAGAGTGGTCAGGAGGAAAGCATCTTTAAAAAATGACATTTGAGGCTTGGAAAGTGTTCCAGAGAGACAGAAAAGCAAGTACAAAGGTCCTGAGGCCTATCGAAAATTATCTATTAATTAAAATATATTCTTGATTAAGTGGAAGACTAAGGGAAATAAAATAAGCTGAATTAATTTTTATTATTGTTTAAAATGCTAAAATCCTTATTTCTACTCCTCTTGCTCAAATAATTTTCTGAAAATATTAGATAATTTTTCTGCCTTAGTATCATAGAACAGTACACACAGCTTTATGATCTCCTCCCCCTGGACTGGGGATGAAAATTCCAGTGTCCGTTACTGTAGCACGTACAACTATTGATGCATCAACTGAATTTGTATCAATTCCCAGATGGGCTCTGGTTTTTACTTTAAAAATAAAATTCTGGATGTGTCAATTGTATTGTCTTCTGTTTTCCTCTCTTTAATTTGCCTTTTGCTTTACTCTTTCGATTTAAAAAAAAAAAACTTTTCTGTGAGATCTTGTTCTGGGTTACGGGTTCCTTTGTCTTTTCTGCTCTTGCTGCAGTCTTCTGAAAGAACAAACTTTTAAAGGAAGCACTTTTATCCATTGAATTTTTCTGGGTAAACACCATACCCAAACTGAACGGATTAAGCAAGATCTATTATCTCTGAAGGTTCTTGGAAATTGTGAGGTTCTTGTTTCCTGTGGTCTGTATGAGATTGGCCAAGCTGGACGTGGTCCAGGATAGTCTTCCTCACCTGCCTGGGAGTTGCTTTGTCAGCTGGGATTACATAGGCTAGCAGGCTGGTCCATGATCTTTCACACGGTGGCAGAAAGATTCCAAGCAGAAGCCGCGGGCAGGGCCCAATATAAAGCACTTTCTAAGCCTCTGTTTATATCCTACTTGCCCATGGCTAAAGCAAGCACACGGTCAAGCTCAGATCTGAGGGGTAGAAAAATAGATGTCACTTCTTCATGGGCTGGTTGTAAAGTCATAGGGATGGGAGAACATGGGCATTTTTTACAGTTTACTAATCTTCCTTCTGGCTGCAAATCATTCATGTTTTTCTTACTCATAAAATATGCTCACTTCTCAACTAATACAGGAACCTAATGAACAAAACAAACAAATGAGCAAAAAAGAACCAGAGGTGTGGAAACAAGGAACAGACTGACTGACCAGAAGGGAGGGGGGAGGGGAAGAAGGGGAGAAAGAAGGGGAAGGGTCTAGTCAAGAAAATAGTATAAAAGATCCATGGACATGGATAACAGGGTGGGGATTGACTGTGGGAGAGGGGGGAGGTGGGTGGGGCAGGGGAGAGCAATGGGAATAAAATGGGACAACTGTTATAGAATGACAATAAAAGATAAAAAAAAGATTAAGGCTGGGGATGAACATCTGATTAAAGGTGAATTGACAACTCAAAAAAAAAAAAAAAAAAAAGCTCACTCATATCAAGAAGTCCCCCAAACCCAACAAATCTATCCTAAGGTATCAGGATTGAAGTTCAGGATTTTGAGTATGTAGCTGGTCGAGGTGTGGATGAGGCTCCCTGAATGTAGTTTCTGAGGAGCAGTTATCTGGCCTTCCACTTTACATAAGATACTGAGACAGAAACATGGTAAGTGGAATAAACATTCCTTTGGAAGTCCCACCTTCCTCTCTTCTTGTGACCTTAATCTCATCGCCCGGGACACTGGGCCTGACCCTGTGCTCTCGTATCTGGCCAGATTAACGTGATTTGCCGCTACTTTCTCAGTGGCCCTTTGAAGTGTGAAATGGAAGTGACTTAACAAAATTAGAGAGGTACAGTTCCAGAAAGAGCTGTAATATTTCTGGTTATAGTTAATACATACTAATTTTAGAGAGTCTGTTATTTTCCCCCAGGAACTACTAACGCAAATCTGTTTCTCGTCAACATAAAAGATAAAGTAAGAGACCAAGAGGCAGATTTGCAGTCCACATACCAGCACATATAGATTCCATCAGGGAAGAAAAAACTGCAATTCAAATTAATGAAACTGGCAAGATTTTCATCAAAGTTTATCATTCTGATAATTTAGAATTCGGAGGTTACTGATCGAAATGGGTAAGCTAACGTAGTTTCTAATGTGGAAGGTTACCACTTTCTTAAGACCCAAGAAAAAAATAACTGCTATTTTGGGTGGACTATTTTCTTGTCATTCTGGCTTCCATTACTAGAGAACCAAGCCCTCACCCCTGGCACACTTTATATCCTAAAACTCTTAAGGAAGTGACAATCAGAATAGCACTTTTGCTAACACCTAAAATAATTGTCCATAGCCATTCTGAAGTTTGGCCTGGCCCATGCTGCTAGGTTTCCTCTCAGCAAGAAGTAGGCCAAGCCTAGTTTCTTAATGAGAGCCCAGTTCTTCTTCCTAGAATTGACTCCCTGGTTCATTGTCCTTTGAGGTTCTCCTCAGAGGGAGGGGGTTTATTGCCCTCTGGGCTCTTTCCTTCCCCTCTGAGACACCCTTCCTTTTCAACCAAAAGCAGCTCCTGTTTGTAGCTGGGTTGCTCTCCCAGCCTGAAAATTGCACATAGAAAATTGAGGACCCAGAGGAATCTTTTTGTTTTGAATTCTGTTTTAGTCCAAATGCCTAGGATTTTGTTAGTACAGCTCTCTTTAAAACTTGTGGCCTCACTATGAAACTAATTTGGGCCTACACAATGCCCTCCAGGCCACATCACCAACTCTTTCAGAGGCCACCTTCACCTTTGGGTTGCATGTCTGGTTGCTGTGACTCAACATCCGTCAGATTCTAGGCACTACCTTCGCCAGGTCAGTGGTTTTACAAAGGGTCTTTCAGCCACACGCTTGCTTTGGATCTTTACCCTGATGTCAGTTTTTACTTTGAGAATCTTTTAGTGACTAGAGAGACCAGAGATATGAAATAGTTTTGTTTTCTAAATTCTCAAGCCTTCGCTCCCTCATATTGCTTATGAGTTCTGCAGGAAAACAGCGCAGTTTTCTCTTGAGCTCATCTTTCGGTTTTTTGTATCTTATCTTGCACAATTAAAAACAAAACCACTCCTTCAACATTTTGCCTGAGATTCTCCTTAGCCAAATCTACAAATTTACTAGGTAAATGTTCTGTCTTCCAAGTTATCCTGGACAACAGTTTTGCTGTCATTTCACTACTAGGCAGGCACAGACCCCCCCTTTTTCCAGGGTCCTGTAGCAGTTTCTTCACCAACTTTCTAGCCTCTGCTAGAAATTTTTGTTCGCCATTTTCCCAATTTTAGCTAACATTCTTTTGCCACTTTTCCAGTCTTTGTCTACATCCTGGTCCCAAAGCTGCTGTTACAGCAGAACTCCAGTCCTAGTACCACTTTCTGTATCAGTTAGCTTTTGCTACATAACAAACAGTCCAAAGCTATAGATGAAAACAATAGTATCTATATTTTTCAGTCTTATGGGTCGACTGAGTGTTTTCTCATCAAAACTGGCTCAGCTGGTGGAGGTAGGGGGTTAAGATTGATGGTGTTTCAGGGTACAAACTTGTAAGAAGTAGTAAATAAGCCATAGAGATCTAATGCAGAATATAATGAATATAGACAATATTCATTGTACTATAATGATGTAATGTGATGAATATTGCTTCAATGACAATCATATTATAATGTATAACTGTATCAAAGTAACACTCTGTATATCTTAAATTTATAAAATGTTACATATCAAATTTCTCAAACAAAGAAACAAGCAAACAACACAAAACAGCAAACCTGGCTTAGCAAGGGATGGCTCTACATATGTCTGGTGGTTGCTCTGTGTCTGGTGGAGTGATAGCCACATGCTTGTCACCATCAGTAGATTGGCCCATGCTTGTCCACATGGTAGAAAGTTATAGTGCCCAGGACCACACACCTAGGAGTGGGAGAAGTTAGTGGGCCAGTTTTTGCAATCTACTACATTTCTGGTCTTTTCACTTCAGTTTCTCTCATCTTCTTTACTTGAGATCAAGAGGCTTTAGCTTCGTTAGCAGCTCGATTGGTTTCCTCACCAATCATTGTCGTTCTTATGCTGCCTGATCAAGACTGTGCAAAGATTTACTAAAACAATCCATTTGGCATAATTCAATACCTATTTGAACTATGTTCCTTTGGATCTTTTTGGCAATTTGAACTCTTTTCAGTTTATGTTTGAGAATTCCATACTGAAACCATTCAGTTATTCTGCCCTGTTTGAGAAGTGTTCGATTAAAACTGTCCTACTTTCAGGGGCACGAGCTTTCAGACAACTTTCTTTATCACCAGGGAGATGACATTTCCCATGAAACTTACCTTGCCCTTAAGAAGATGAATATTGAAGACAATTATGAATTTGTTTGAAGAATGAATATTGTAGTGGTGGGTTATATGAAACTTTAAAAAACATGTTTTCTCTGTCCCAGGATTAGTGGTTTCAAAGGAGAAGCGAGTTCGAGAGAGATCAGGTTGGGAGTGGGAGAGGGAATTACGTTTTGAGGAAAACATCTACTTAAGGCCTCTGCATTCTTAAATCCATCAAAGGAGTCATTTATTTCTCTCATAAATCTGTAATGATGGCACAGTTGCACGTAATGGTTTGTAACGTCCTGTAGTCGGCAAAATAAAAATGAAAGAGGTAAACAAGCTCATGAACCCAATAATGTCTGCCCAATATTTCTTAACAGCCCCTGAGATGGCAAACCTAAATGATCTTGCTCGCTGAAAACCATGGCAATATCTGAGAGGATGAGTTTCCAGTCATAAATGGAACACAAATAATAAGATGATTTCTTCTGCTCTGTATAGCCTAAAATGTCAGCCACGATTTTCTGCACCTGATGAGCCTTCTGCTTTCACACAGACCTGTAATAGGAAATGTAGTGTATCCTTATCTCAGCCCTTTCCCATTTTAATTGCATAAAAATTTATTAACATTTAGACACTGAAAAGCTTAAGCCAAAAATTCTGATTTCGTTTCACTAAACTCTCAAATTTATATCTTGACCTTTTAAGATAATTTTTCTATCCTGTTCCTCAAAACTAAAGAGTTTGTGTTCAAATAAATAAAATTTACTTAAAAATATCTATTTTTAAGCAAGATATATTTTTATATACTTGTTATTAAGAACAGCATATAAAAATATTCCTCTGGCTGGTGTGGCTCAGTTGGTTGGAGAATCATCCCATATGCTGAAAGGTTGCAGGCTTGATCCCTGGTCAGGGCGCATACCTAGGTTGCACGCTAGATCCCTGGGTGAGGTGCCACAGGAGGCAACCAATAGATGCTTCTCTTTCATCCCTCCCCCCACCCCTCACAACCCTGTTCTCTCCAAAAGCAATGAAAAATATCCTTGGATGCGGATTTAAAAAGATAAAACAGTATATAAAAATATCAATTTAACTACCTGAAAGAATTAGTAAACTCTCTATTCATTTTCCAGGAGCAGCTTATAGCCAGTCAGAGATTTTTTGACTTCATATCAGATTCATTAATACTACCACCATTACTTGAATGCTTGATGTTCCTGCTCTGGAAAACTTAAATTGTCTCTTAACCGATTTTTCCTACTGTACTCGTTAGTGGCCACCCAATCATTTTATTCATTGCTGTCAGAGTGATTTTCCTTAAGCTGTCATTCCTTAGTTTAGAAACATTAACCATTTCCTCATAGCCTATGGAATAAAACCTAATTCCCTACTTATTTAAGCCTTATTTAAGGCTCTCTATTAGCAGGTATCACATCATTCCCCACCTTCATCTTCACGGAATAATCTCAGAAAAGGAGTTAAGTTTTTTTTAGTTTTAAGAAAAAGCACTTTCCATATGGAAAGAATTATCTCTTATTTTAAGTAAACAGAGACATCAGGTCTTGATTGGCTTAGAATATTCTATATTATTTTAATCTGGAAGGCCTAACACTGCTCCCGGCCTACTCTATAATTTGGGTTCAACAAACAGTATTTACCAGGAGTTCTTTATGTGCCAGCCATTTTCACATAATTTTATCTTGTGATCTTCAAAACAATCTTGTTGGGCATTACCACAGTTGAGCTCAGAAAAGATAAAAATATATGCCCAAATCCTCACGACTGGGCAGAGCAGAGCCAGAATTTGAATAGCATTCTTCCGCATCTGTAAGCTGCGTGCTTTCCCCTTTGCCACAGCTCTAGCAGGATTTCATCACAGTTCCGTTTTGGTTCATCATGGAAACTTCCTAGAGTTTTCTTAGGTGAACTCTCCACCAGGGTGACTTTGAGAGATGATAGTATATTAAATGAACTTTTTAGAATTACAGTGTCCCAGGGACTTAGTCTCATATATGCTAGGCTCTGAACTGTTTTTCCTCATTGGGTTGCATGATGGCAAACGGGTGTTTTCTTCTTGACACCATGCTTTATTCTGGATATGTAAAGCATGGTATGATGATGAAGATTAACTAACTTGTAGTCATAGTGAACATAAAGCACTTTCCAAGATGAGAGTTCATAGCCTTTGACACATTCAGTGCTGCTGCCAGTGATGCCAAGAATGGGAATGAATCTATTTAAAAGACATTCCAGGCATTGTGGTTTAGCTTAAGTTAAGATTTCTAAGACATTTAAGAAATTTTATTGTGTTTTGGGCCTACAAAAATAATTGAAATAGTCCTTGAAGGTTTTAGTTAATTGAAAGGGACCCTTTTTCCTGCTGCCTCCCAAATGGTTGTCTCTTAGAGTATATTTTATGAATAGCTCTGCAAAAATAAAGAATGCTCGATGATAGAAATACTGAATGCTAATAAGAAACACATAGGCACTTCAAGTTTAATGCAAAAATGTTTAACTCACTGAAGCCAAATTTAAAACATATTTGATTTTCAGTCTCTAAGACTGTGGTTGGGTTTGAATTCTGTATTCCCAAGCCAGAAAAATTTAATAGGAAACTCTTTCTAATTCCTATATCTCCCCAAATGTTTCTTCTAAATATGTTTGGTTATATCTCTCTCAAGTACTGAAAAGGGCTGACGTTTTATCCTACTTGCAAGCCTAGAAGTTAGCCTGCCACAGTTTCATGGGTGCCGGCAAAGACATGGTACTCTTGGGTCAGAAACCAAGGACAGTTTATTACTCACAGTAATGGCAGTATCAGCATTTTTACCAGTTCCCTGAGCCTCACCTCTGGCTGGGCAATGTGCAGAGGTCCAGGTGACAACGGCACATGCAATGAGGAGTGTAATAAGTGAGCAACCCCGAGGTTAGGGCATCCACATTTTTTATAATGGGGAGTAAGCTTGTCTGCCTTTTCCTCCAGAAGGAGACACCATCTTCCAGAACCGAAAGCAAAACCTGCTCTTTATTTCAGAGCAAGATGTGTTTTCAGATATCCAAGGTCTCAACAGAGTTATTGACCCTCTACCCTCTGTCAAAAAAAAAAAAAAATGCATATGCTCAATGAACTGACTGAGCAGAATGAGAACTGGGAAGGCATGAAATAAAAAAAGATTAAGAATCTAACACAGGAGGGAGGCAGAAGGAATTCCCAGGGTGACGGCAAAGGGAAGCCCCACAGTGGCAGGTGTCCAGCAGCCTAAAAACCAGTTAGTCAAGATTGTAATGGAAAGACAGAGGATCCATAGGGATGTCTCCAAGAAACAAATTACATCGACAGATCGTATTAGGTGTTTGACTACATTGAGAGGAGTTTTCGGTTCTAACGGAGAGTTTGAGAATGAGTTGATGATAAGCATATAGCAATTCAAGCAACCGTCCTCCCACAAAATGGAAGAAAGTGAAAACTCTTAGGAAATAAGAAGTTGTACCGAGGTATAATTTTACTACATGACTGAGCTACAAAAAATATTAATAGATCCGTAACTATTTAAACTTCAGTTATGGATTTAACCTAAAAGTATGTGGTAGTTATATTGGGAAGATGGAGAAGGGGAGATGAGTGCATGTTTTGGGGGTGTGTGGGTCGTATTAAGAGAGGTAGTTCCTCATGTTCCATAGAAGGAAGTAAATAAATAATGTTTAAAAAAAATCAGGAAATAACAGTATAAGCCTTTTATTTATAAAATTAATATAAACATCAAAAGAGACGGCTAAAAGAATTGAAAGTGGTCAACTCAAGGAAACAGGAACAGGGCTTGGGAAAGGGGGAACGAGAGGACTGCCTTCTGTCATGTTTTACTTTTTAAACGATGTGCATGTATTACTTTGATCAAAATTAAAATTAACTTTAAAATGTAATGCATTAACTGGCGCATTGCCAGTTAAATGTTTAGCAGAGATTAGTTGAAATTAGAAATGGGATGGAGCCTGGTGGAATAAAGGGGCCACATACCAGAGAGCAGAAGGTGATGCTATTAGAAGAGGTGAGATTTATATTTCTAGCTTGGTTACAACCTTTTTCTAGGGCAACCCTGGCTACATCTTTGATCTCACATCAGAAGCTGTGCCAGAGCATTAATCACGTGTAGAAGCTGTGCTAACTTGTACGGGACACTGAGGTCTATGTGGCAAGTCACTACTCCAGCACACGGAATGCTATCATCTCAGCCTAAGTTCGTGTGTCTTTGCTGAGTGCCTAATTCAGGACCCAGCGGTACTCCTTGTATTTCTGTCAGCCTGTAGAATTTAAATGAATTGTTATTGCTCAATAAATATTATGGCCGTAATACTTGGAGGTGCCCTGGCTGGTTTGGCTCAGTGGATTGAGCGTCGGCCTGCGAGCTAAGTGTCGCTGGTTCGATCTTCCAGTCAGGGCACATCAGAGAAGGAAAACTCTGATTCCAAAAAACCTCCGCTGCCTTGCGGCATACCTCTTCAGGGGAAAGGCTAAGGGAGTAAACCCCGACAGAAAATCCGGAGCCGGAGTCCCTAAGGCGGTTTGACGTTGTAGTCAACACCGGCAACTCCTGCGGCGCACCTGAAGCCAAGCTGTATTGACTCCGTCTTTCCCTTGGATCCTTCAGCTGCGAAGAGAGGGGGGGTCTGCTGCATGGGCAACAGCAGACCCTCCATATCACCCTGCCCAGGCTCTGTAGCTTCAGCTTCACTGGAGAGGACACTCCAGCGTCATCGCAAGATGTCGATTCAACACGGGAGGAGACAGATACCGTGTCACTCCCGAGTCGGACTGCACAGCCATTCTCGGCGGTGCAGATAGACTCTTAAGAAGCTACACCATCGTCTCTCGAGACGGATGGCTGCCGACGAATACTTGGAGGGCCGAGATGCTTTCAGCTTCAACAACGCTGTTGCCATCTGTGCGAAAATGAGCTCAGACCGTGGTCATACTTCTAGCTGACTCTCAAGTGTTGAGCCCGTGTTAGGCTGCTTATCATGCGGTACTTCTTCTGCCTCACTTCTCAGGACGGTTCCGCTAATGCGGGTCTCAGCGCTCTGTGATAGCCGCAGCTGCCGCTTTCTGGGTTATCTGCAGTTTTTGTAATCTATACCGATGGACTTGGGAGGTGAATGCAGGAAAGTGGTGTAAGCAAACTATAGTCTATTAGAGTTTTCAGGTTCCCGCATCCTCTTTTATGTTTATTCGTGAAAGAAACTGAGCGCCTGTGGTACGCAAAGCACAGCGCTGGGCCCTGTGATGCTACAGAGCTGCAAAGGTGCAACCCGACATCTCAAGAAGTTAATAGTTTTGATGGAGAGACAGAGTTTTGAATATTAATTTTAGTATCAGGCAGAATGCTACCTGGAGTTGGACAATCTCGGTTTCATTTCCCTGCTTCCCAATGACACTGCTTTAAACAGGTTTACCTTGTAAAGACCTCTCTGTTAAATGGAATAATAGTGGTGATGATTAAGGGAGTTAATGCCTATTTAGTTAAGTGTCTCACACATCGTGAGGCCTTAATAATAGTTACAATAGTAATAGTAATAAAATATTTTAAGTTTTATTATAAACAAGCAAAATGTCGTGGGAACAAGGTAGAAGAAGTTCCTACTGATGGTATTGGGATAAAGGTAACTAGGGCATGCCAACTGAGCGGAGTACACTAGAAGATGAACAGGAAGAAGGAGTAGAAGGAAAGGAATAGTATTTTAGCAATTTAGACTCAGGGATCCGTACGAATGATGAACGATATGAACGTTTTTATGCTTGGGCGAGTCTGTAGTGAGAAGTCATGCTGGAAAGTGAAATGAAGCCAAGTTGGACTGTACCTGCAATGCCATAGTAAAGAAACTCAAATTTATGCTGTTGGTAGGGAGGAAAGTTAAGAAGCTTTATTAGCTGTTATCTAATTACAAGATGAGGCGAGTACTTGGGAGCTTTTCTGCGGACATTGGAAATGTGGGAAAAACAGTAGATACCACCAGGGGCCAGGGGGGATTGTGTCACTGTTAACTAATGTGGAACCCAAGAGGATGGTCTGGTTTACAAGGAAAGTAATGACTTCTGGTGATTGTTTTATTTCTCAAGCTTATTAAAAAATTATTTTCTCAAAATCAGATTCCTTAAATCAATGATTATATGAAAGCTAAAGATCGGTGTCACTCCAGAGTCAGTAACATGAATAATTTGACTTTCAAGTGGCCTCCTATGTGTCATGCCAGGAAGTCATATAATATGTAATTAATTATGTTACATATTTTCAGCACAAGAGTCCACTAGCAATATTAACATGCCAGACACTCTCTAAAGCCCTCAACATCCCCTCACACTGAAGCAGGAAGTGTAGTATCTAAAGTATGATTACTGATAACTTAGAGGAAGATTATGTCTTCACATGTGTGTTTATTTAGCTTTGCATTTTTAAGAATTACCTCCTATGCATATTTAAACATTTTGTTACTGGCTTATCTATAAGGCCTGCATCAAGAGCTGTTATTAAACATTAACATAATGCTATATTTGGTTGAAGAGCCAGTAGAGTGAATTTAAAACAAGATCTCCCTTTTAGATGAGAGCACTTCTATTCCCCTCACCCACATATTGATTCACCCTGGGATGTACCCTTGAATTCAGTTGGGTATCGTACATTCCGCAGTCTAGAAGGAAGAGAAATAACAATTCACTTAGAATACTTTTTCATATTCATTATTATATTCTAGTTAGGGTGATTTCTGTTAACACCACCAACTGTGACCTTGAACTCAGAAGCTGAAATCCCACTTTTCTAATACAACTACCTTAAAGTTTGTATATTATCCACTGAGCCACATCCACATACACATTTTTATTTAATTGTAGTGAATTTGCATACTCTTTGACATTCTGCTTTTTTAGATTTAATTTTATGTTATGTATTTTCCTATGTTTTACAATAGTTGCCAAAGTTATTTTCATATCTTCCTACCATTATAAAGTGTTGCTATACATAATATACAAATCTATTTAAGGGATACATTTTAAAAATAAGATTTATTAGTGATCTGGTTGTGTTTACGAGGGCCTCTTAAATGCTTATCTTAAGCCTGAAATATATACTTGGTGGGAAATGAGTATAGTAAATGATCAATAAATGTTAGCTGGTATTATTATTGATAACAGGGTTGGACTTCATTGTCTATCCCTAGAGAAGGGAAAGTAAAGAACAAGATCTTGTTTGAAATGGCAGCTGGGGCAAGTTGGGGGACAGCGACACATGCAACACTTCAATTAGCTACAGCTAATCAATACTCATGCGCCGTTTGTAAGACACCCAGTTGTTAGTCGTGCTTATTCTTCAGACGTTCTGGGCTGGAAAGACAGCGCAGGCGCCTTTGTTCACCTTTAACCGTGTCTCCCCTTCCCGTACTCTCATTGCTCTTCCCCACCCCGGACAGTCCTTGTTTCCTCTATGTGACTTCTGGGTCACTGGTGGCTTACTTAGTGTTCTGGGTGTCCTAGTAGAATTGGACCACTAGGAAGAGCATTCCACAGAAAGGCTTTCAAATTTCTCATGTGGTATTATTTTAGCTAAAAGTCTAATATGGCATTCTGAAGATAGTAGGGGTTTCCAGTGTTGGTGGGTTCTTGGTAGAATAATCAATTAATTTGGGGGTACTTCTGGTAAAAAGTATATTACATTTTTTAAATTAAATTTATTTTTTTATTAGATTGATATTTTAATTATAATTGTACATAGGTAATATAGTTACATTATTTCAAAGACCAGAAAGTATAAAAAAGTTTACAGTAATGTCTCAACGTCTTCATCTGCCCAAGTCTCCCTACTCCCTTTGAAATTAACCATTGTTCATAATTTCTTCCTTTTAGAGTTTCCTGACATGTATATAATAATAATAATACATGTAAGCAATATTTTACATTTATATTTATATATACATTTTATATTACATATATATTTTTATTTTCCCTACTCTATCTTCAGGTTGATTTTTCTCATATCTGTACTTCAGTAGGAATTGAGAGTGAGAAAAGTCCAGTACTCTTGGAAAGAATAAAACAGAGAAGTCATACATAGGATTAAATTTTATTTTGATTCCTAGTGAAACAGTGATAATAAACATCACACATTTATTAAGCAGTTAATTAACATAAAGCTAAAAATAGTCTATTATTCTAATGAGAGTAAAGGCAGAATCAGAACATACATTTTTATGGTGATAACAAAAGAAGCTAGGAAAACTATACCGTATTACCCTTCTTTCTTTACTACTTAATAGCATAATTGCTAATCCCTGTACATTATATTTCCCCCAACTCTTTTTAAAATGTTGTTTTCTATTTTTTTAATGGGGAAACATTGGTTAATAAAATTATAGACATTTCAGGTGTACAATTCTATAACACAGCATCTATATATTGTACTGTGTGTTCACCGTCCCAAGTCAAGTCTCCTCCCATCACCACTATCCCCCCTTTATCCCCTTCTACCTCCCCCACCCCCTTTTGCTCTGGCAGTCACTGTACTATTTATTGTCTGTGCGTACAAGGATTTTTTCCTTTGCTTAATCCAACTTCACCTTTCTCACCCAGCCACCCACCCCCCTTCCCTCTGACAGCTGTCGGTTTGTTCTCTGTATCCATGAGTCTGTTTATTTGTTAGTTTATTTTGTTCATTAAATTCTACATATAAGAGAAATCATATGGCACGTTTTCTGGTCTGCTCAATTCACTTAGCATAGTATCTCCAGGTCACATTCATGCTGTCACAAAAGGTAAGGTTTTCTTTTTTCTTTTTCTTTTCTGACAACGGAGCAGTACTCCATTGTGTAAATGCACCACAGCATTTTTTATCCACTCATCTACTGATGGGCACTTGGGCTGCTTCCAAATCTTGGCTATTGTAAATAGTGCTGCAATGAACATAGGGGTGCATATATTCTTTCAAATTAGTGTTTTGAGTTCTGCCAACTCTTGAACTGCTCATTCTGCTCTAAATCTCTTGCTCTTACCTTCAATCAGCACCTAACGGTCTTTCGCCTGTGCCATCTCCTGACTGGGTTTGCCATTTCTTTCTTTCACTCTTTCACAGAGCTTTCAGATGAGCTATCGCTTAATAAAGCTATTATCGTAGCAATCATATTGTCCTTTTGCTGAAAAATCTCAAATTCTTTATCCTGGCTTTCTGATGCCTCAGTAGCTTGGTCCAAATCTACTTTTTCTGTTTTCTTTTTTGCCTTTTCTCACACTTTATTTACCCTTTTCTCCATTCCATGCTTTAGTTAAACTGAATTAGTCATTCTGTCATACACTTTGCCAATTAACACTCTGTTAAACTTACCTTTTTTGTATAACGGTTTCTGATAATTCACCTGAAAGAAATATTTTCTTTTTCAAAGTACCATAATACTTTAATTCAATATTTCTTGTGACATATACCTTGTTCTACCATGCCATATGGTGATGAGTGTACCCGACTTACCTTACGGGCTGACTTCTTTGCATCCTCCTCTTTGCTTACATTTTTGAATGAATAAATGTACTTCCCAATTTTTTTCTGATGAACTTTAGACTAGTTCTGCGTGCTTCTGTGGTTCCAAATCACTTGGAAGAGTTTAATAGGAAGGGCTGGTGATAAAAATATCTATGTTTCAGCTGGCAGCTTGGTAACGTTTACTATTTTCTTTTTTTTTAATTTTGGTTTTTCAATTCATTTACTATTTTCTGACTAGTTCTAGAGTTACTACTTACTGAATGCCTATCATGTGCCAGACATATAAACGTATTCTATAATTCCCACAACACTCATCTTGTCCTCACCTTTCAGGTGAACAAACTGGTACTCAGGGGGAGTAACTTGCCCAAGTTCCTTCACAGGTTAACCAAGCCGAAACTCCAGACTTTGCTGTGTGTCTCTCCACAGCCATACAGGACAGGGTTAAAGCTGAAAATAAAGATGGAGGCTAGATATCAGATTACTGATTTTTTTCCAGCTCACCCACACAAGGTCAGATTCCAATCTGCTCCTCACACATTGGTCTATTCGGACTGTATTCCCAATTCTACTAGGAAAGCTACTTCTCATCGAAACACACAGTTAAATAAAGAAAAGCCAGGTCCGCATGAGATACCTTGAATCCTGCCCAATCCCATTCTGCAGAAACCATCAGAAACCATTAGGATTTAATAACAGAGATTGAAAAGCATCAAAATGAGAGAATACAGAGCTGGTAATGAAAGTTGAAATTTCATGGGGCAAACAGAATTGGTATGAAAGCTCAGTTGCTTTCTTACTTCTTACATATTTACATATGAGGTCATAGAGGTTTTGCCTACATTACCTCAAACATTTGGTTTCAGAGTGAATTTGAATTTGGGTTTGTTACCTGGATATTCCCAAAGTAGCCAGATTTGTGTTTAGCTTTCAAGATGTTTATCTAATATTTTCACTTCTCATCCAGAGACAACCTTGCAGGAAACTATGAATATCAGTTGAATAAATACAATCCAGTTCTGTAGGTTTAGACCTAGAGAATTAAATGTGATGGGAATTAGACAACCTAGTTCTAAAACTGTTACTAGAACAGGGTTATGATTTAGTTTAACAGAGAGTAGCACATCCATTTTTCTTACTCAAAGGTGTCCCTGTATTGTAAATTCCTATCCTAAGTCACTCGTGTGAAGGCCAAGTGTGAATGTAAGAGGTAATGGCAGCAGCGAAAGAGCCTCTTTTAAAACATTTGAGTGAGAACTATGGGCACGATTTGATCTGACAGCCTAAGGAACATTAGGAGAGACGGTTGTGGCCATCGAATTTTTATGGTAGAGCAGGGCTGTAACTTTAATCCTCATATAAATTTTATCTAGTTTCTGGATAACCTACAGAATGGCTGTCACAGTTGAGGTCAGGACTGGGCTTTCCAGTCAGAACTGCTCTACAGCAAAGGGACTTTATTGTCTCTGAAGTAATAATACAAAACTAGACACAGCGGCTACCCAGGCACCACAGAGATTTTGTGATGAGATGTGAAACTAACGAAAAAGCATTTCCCAGAAACTCTAAAACACAGGAACTGCATTGTTTCTAGTGTACTATGCCTTTTATTAGTGAACACTTTTATTAGTCTCCATACTGTTGACCAATGAGTCCCACTTGACACATATATAGAAAGGATACCAAGCTGGTCATAAATGTGACTTTTACTCTAAGTCAGAGAAAAAGATTAGGTGACCAGAATAGTTGGCTGATATTTGATGCTTACTAGGTTCTCAATATTTAAATATTGTTTAATAATTTTCTGTAGCTTTACTTTTTTCTCTACTAAATAGCCTGAATGTATAGGTTAGTGCCTAATGTTGACACAAGGTAGGAAGTTTAAGTTCAATTCCTAGCACACCATGGAGTTGCTGTTGAGCAACTTAAAGTCTTTTTACTTTTGTTTTTTGATTTATGAAATTGGGAGATTCATACCGTGGTCTTATAGGAAAACTGTGAAACCAAGTTAGATTAATAGCTAATAAAGATACAAAGGCTCTGAGCAAATGAATAACAAGTTATTAAGTATATTTGTTTATAACTAGGTTTAAAGAATACTGGAATGTAAATTAGCGTAAATTTCTTAGGAGGATTTTCACTTTATGCCAATTTACTTAAAAATATTTTTTACATGAGAATGTTATGTTTTCATTTTAATTAAATTATTAAAAAAAATACTGTGTCATTTTAAAGGTAGGAATGCTCTAAAGAAAAGTGAATCATTAATGTTTGTCTTTATTCCTTAGAACAGCTGAAGACCAATCAGGTACATAGTTCAGGCTTAATTTTTATTTTAGAATGGCGACATATTAATGGCTCAGTGTGCCAAAGCAGTTTCGACATAGACTATTATATTCTGTATTCTGAGCATAGGATGGAATAGCTCAAATAAAAATGCTTCTGGGCAGCCTTGAAGCACTTTCAAGAAACCCTTGCATTGCTGTGTCTTTCCATCTCAGATTTCTTCAGATTGAACTCGAACTGCTAATACCAGGGAGAACAACAGGAAACAGGCAAAAACCAGCTTCCAAATTCTTGTTAATGAGGTGATAAGTAATCTTCCTAAAGCTTCTGCCATTATAGGCATTGTTGGAGAAAATCTTGAGGGAAGAAGAAAAAAAGAAAAAATTAAAATCAACCTAAGAAAAAAACCAACCTTAGCAATATGGAAATAATAAAACGTTTTAAATCTCTGCTTCAGTTTTGTTTTCTAAAAATATATTACACTGGAAAATTTATTTAAAAAAAAGAAGAAGAATATATGAAAGGGTGAAGCGGGAGACCTTGTATGTACAACCCATGGGCATGGACTTGGGGGGGATTGCTGGGGGAGAGGGGGTGCTGGGCGAAGGGGAGCAAAGGGGAAAAATTGGAACTGTTGTAACAATATAATCAATAAAATATACTTTAAAAAAGAATTAAGGCAGAAGTGAGTGAAGGAAATAAATGTCCAATTTTTATTTTGAGCACTTTAATACTTTCTGAAATTTTTTTGTATTGAGCATGTATTACTTTTTAATAAAGACTACTTGCTATTAAAATATATATATATATTATATTTAATTATTTATTGTGGATTTTTTACTGTATCGTGGGATTTTGCGGTACTGTCCAGTAAATACTAAAATAAATCTACTTCGCAGATTTTCACCTATTGCGGGGGGGTCTAGAATGTAATACCCACATAAGCAAGGGATCACTATATACTGAAGGTCTAACTAGTCTTTTGTTAGGAAGCAATGAATTAATTTTTCATATTAAAAACTATAACTTTTTCTATTTTAAAATAAGGTATTTTTACAAACAAACACTCTCATCCAGCTGTTTTGCATAATGCATTCAAAATGCAGTTAGAGTTTATTAAGACTATGTGAAGGTTCAAGTCAATTTTAGTTGAATTTATGATTAATATACTTACTTTGCTTAGTCAGTTGATCTGATAATGATCTGTTTTTAGCTAACAGAGTGGATTCTACACCCAAGCCCCTCTAAGAAAATTCAGTGAGAACAGTTATTGCTTGGTTTTCTAAATATTGGAAACCCTTTCCTGAGCCTCTTGGCATATTTAAAAAAAAATAGATGTAGATTAACTTTCCCATTATATGGAACTTGAAAACGATGGCTAATTTTCCAACTTCAGAAAATACTACATTTGGAAAGAAAGGTTTTATCAAACCAAAATGAAGAAACAAAGAAATAGACTCTGTAACGCACAATAACGTTCAACCAGGAGAGAGATGAGCAAAGGTGCCAGCGACATGTGACAAATGGAGAGTAGAGCTTTTCCCTAAAACTTAAAAAAAAAAAAAAGAAAGAAAAAACAAAATGAGTTCATTAAGCTATTGCTGTCATAGATTTGGTTCTGTGGTTATTTAGCAAGAAGAAACATACCCAACATGTATGATAGACAGCTAATCATTCCATAATACCTTCTCCTCTTCTTCTAGGCGAACACAGTGTTTAGTTGACATGACACTGCCCGGAATAAATATTATTTCCCAGAGCCCTTTGAGCCAGTGTTGTCATGTAACTAAGTTCTGGCCAGAGAGAGGTGGGACTGTCATGTGGCAGCTTGAGAACCGCTTGAAGAGAAGGCTAGTTCATACCTTCTGTCGCTCTTCTTTGACATTTCCCTCTTCCTGCCTGGGACACAGATGCTGCCGTCTTGGACAATGAAGTTGAAACTTCACATTTGGAAGGAACCGGAGAAAAAAGAAGCAGGGTCTCTGCGTGTGGAACAACCATACCAGCCCTGGACTGCCTATCTGGACTTTAAAACAAGAGAAACATGAACATCTCTCTTGCTCAAGCCACTAGACTCGGGGCTTTCTGTCAAACCTGAACTAGTGAATACACCAGCTTTAAGGTTCACTGAGTTCATGTTGGGAGCAAACCACTACTTATTTAAAATCTAATTAAAAAAGATATAGACTGTTTTTGTTGTTGTTGTAGATAACATAGATAAAAAACTGAAACAAACAAAAATAAGCATCATAGAAGAAAACATTTTATACAGCACAATTGAAATATAAAGTGAGGCCTGAGTTCTTATCTCACTTGTATTGCTAACTTCTACCACTGTATAATTAAATAAAATAAATATGTAAATCATAATAGATACAAATTAGCAATTATTTGTTCTCAAGAGTATGTCAATAGTTATTTTGTTGTATGATGTCATAGAGCACATTTACCTTTGTTTACAATACAATGTACAGATGATGTAGTATAGAATTGCACACCTGTATCCTATATAATTTTATTAACCAACATCACCCCAATAAATTCAATAAAAAAGAAAAAAATTACTTCAAAATTAAAAGAAAATACTTCCATTCCCAATTTCTTGAATCAGATTATGTGCTAGCCAAAAACTAGCTGAAGAAGAAGGTATTGCTGTTGCTAGACTAATCTTTATTAATCATTAAAAAATAAATCAAACCTGCAGTTCCTCCTCTTTCCTGCCACCCCCTCCTCCACTCCACATGCACTTGGCAGTTGATTTCACCTCTTAAAGAAAATAGAATCCTTCAGATAAGAAGTCCCTCCATTCTCTAATACCAGATTCCCAAACCCACTCGTGCCTGTTTTCATCCTGGCCTCCTCTCATGTCATAACAGGAGAGATGTCTCTTTCCACCCAAGGTCTGTTGGGCTTTGCGTTCCAACACCTCCTGCCTTCTAGGGAATAAATGCTATTTGAGTATTTTAAATATCTTCTTAACTGGATTTTCCCCATCTGCTTATAAGCAAGCTTGTTTCACCCATTAAATGAACATTTCCTGCCTAAGTCTCTATCCTTTCTAGATAATGTTTAGGTGAACACTGTCAATTTTTGCCTTCGTGGTTCTCTCTTTTCTGTGCTTTTATAACTGACCTCTAGGTTGAGAAATAGGTCCCCATATTTAATCAGGTTACAGCCAAGTTTTCTGGACTGCGGAAATAGATATTCTATCTCTTTTAAGTGGTTGCATATACCTGCTCCTGCCCTATTTATGTGTAGAATTCTTGGTTTAATTCTCAGAGGATAATCTTAGGTTCCCAGTTTCCTTATTCCTAGAGAGTGCCTTACTGTGACTACAAAATACATCATGCCAGTTTTCACAGTCTTTTCCTAACTAAAAGAATTCCTCAAAGTCAGTATAAATACTTGCACTACACAAATAATAGTAGATTTGTCTCCTAGTCTTGTAGTCTTCAAATTTCATTATAAAACTCACTAAAAGTGCAATATTAATTGAGCAGTTCCACTGGGGGGAAAATGATGTTACTCCTAATAGACTTTATTGAAATTATTTGCATTTACATCAAGAGTTTACTAAGATTTCCTATTTTACAAATGTATATTTAGCTATTTACATAGACCCCACTGCCGTGGAAGTTAACAACAAATTTGATAAAACTGGGGGGGGGGGGATATTTGTAGAGAAACAATAAATGCTTCATATTTATTGAAGTGTTTTATGATTATGTGCATCAGTAAAAAGAAATTGATTGTCTGACCCACATGGAAAAATGTTAAAGCAATGAGAAAAAAGATTTCCTTTTGATTCAAGCTGATAAGAAGACTATTTATGTATTTTAGGAGCACACTTTCATTTACATGTTCCCAAATAATCAACGTTGAACCCAGGCAGCAGGAGAGGCTGCTTCATCTGACTTTTATGACGGCTTTCTGATTTGGTGCTACTTAAAGCAATCACATAAGGGCAGCAAATTCCCAAAACATCAGGAAATGTAGTATTGAAAAATTTCAGCATTAGGTTCTTTCAGATGAAATTCATAAGTAGTAGAAATAATAAAAGACAATGATACGCATGTGTGATGAGGTAGTTAGGGTCACTATGGTTAAACTGGATGACTTTCATTTAACTCACACATGGTCATTCTTAAGTGGCATTTTTTTCAGAGAATAAGCACAGCACAGGCACTCCTCGTCAAAGGCTTTCATTAAAAATAAACCACTGAAGCCCTTTCCACAAAGATAGTGCCCAAGTGAAGAAAGAAGTCCCTGCCCCTCCCAAAGCCAAAGCCAAGGCAAAGGCTTTGAAGGCAAAGAAAGCCATGCTAAAAGGCATCCACAGCACCTCCCACCCCCCCAAAAAAGATCCTCACATCACCCACCTTCCAGAAGCCTAAGACACTGCAGCTCTGAAGGCCACCTAAATATCTTCGATGAGCGACCCCAAGAGAAACAAGCTTGACCACTGCGCCATCATCAAGTTCCCCCTGACTCCTGAGTCAGCATGAAGAAAGTAGAAGACAACAGCCCATTTGCGTCCATTGTGCATGTCAAGGCCAACAAGCACCAGCCCATTTGCGTCCATTGTGCATGTCAAGGCCAACAAGCACCAGCCCACTTGCGTCCATTGTGCATGTCAAGGCCAACAAGCACCAGCCCACTTGCGTCCATTGTGCATGTCAAGGCCAACAAGCACCAGATCAGACAGGCTGGGAAGAAGCTCTATGACCTTGACGCGGCCAAGGTCAGCACCCTGATCCGGCCTGCTGGAGACAAGAAGGCACATGTTCAACTGGCTTTGGATATTACCAACAAAATTGGGATCATCTAAACTGAGTCCACCTGGCTGATTCTAAATATAAACATTTTATGCTATAAAAAAATAAACAGTTCAAAATAATTTTCAATGACATTTATTTTATAAAAAGCTAACCCTTTTCAAAGACTGACGTTTGTGTTGCTTCTCTGTATTTTATAGAACCACGACATGATTTTAAATGTTTCCCAAACAAAGCAGTGTGGAAGTCAATTTTTAAAATTATGTACACATTTTACTTCAAACATTTCTGAATTCCACCTACAGACATTTTACTTTAAAAATAAAATAGAGAAAAATGAAACCATTCTGGGAATCAGGAAGAATTTTTGAGATTTGTAGACCAATAATAAATAAAATAGTGCCCTCTGACCTCCGTGTCTCAGTAAGGGGATAAATATGAGCATTACTATATTGGAAAAGGTTTAATGAGTGGATGGTGAGATCTGAAAAGGAGAGTGGAAGGCAGACTGGCATGAATTTGAAGATGGGAAGAAACTCATGGAAGTTTATCAAGGTTGGATTACAGTAGTTGTTACCTTTGTAAGTATGTTGTCAAACATATTTAAGTCAAGCCTGGAGTTTAGGGATGGTGACATCAGTAATTCTTATTGAGGGGATATGTGTTTGATGGATGAAGAAAACTGTTTAAAAGTTATATACAATAAGGAAATTAAAATCGTAGGCATTAACATATTTTCTACAAGTAGACCTATTAACTAAAATGATATTTAGTTGGTAGTATGATTACATATGTTGTTTTGTATGATTATTTAATAATCTCTTATTCAGTTTATGGATTTTATAGTTATGTGTACAGTAGTCCCTCACTTATCATGGGTATTTCGTTCTAGACCTCCCAGCAAAGTAGGAACCTTACATTCTACACTCTTAAACCTATGTAACTTTAACAACATACATATACAGTACTGCAAAATCCTGCGATACAGCGAAAAATCCATAATAATTAAATATAATATTTTTAAAAATTCTGCAATACAGTGAGGCGACGATAAGTGAACCGCGATATAGAGAGAGACTACTGTATCAGTTTCCAATTGCTGCTGTAACAAATTACCACAAACTTAGGGGCTTAAAATAACATGAATGCGTTATCTGAGAGTTCTGGAGGTCAGAAGTCTGAAATGGCTTTCATTGGACTAAAATTGAGGTGTCAACAGCGTTGTGTTACTTCTGGAGGCTCCGGAGAGGAATCCTTTTTGTTACCTTTTCTAGCTTCTAGAGGTCACCTACATCCTTTTTTCGTGGTCCTTTCCTCTGTCTTCAAAACCAGCAGCAGACACCTTAAAATCTCTCTGTGGTTCTGTCATCACATCCCTTTCTCTTACTCTGACCCTCCTGCCTCCCCCTTATGAGGACTGTTGAGGTTACATTGGGACCACCTGGATAATCCAAGATACTCTCCCATTTCAATATTCCTAATTTAGTCACCTCTACAAAGCCTCTTCTGCTATGTAAGGTAACACATTCACAGGTTCTGGGGTGTAGGATGTGAACATCTTTGGGAGAGGGTCACTATTCTGCCCACTGCAGTGTGGTAGACCGGACCATTGTCCCAACTCTTCATTCCCTCTCCAGAAATAGGATTGTATATTTATATCCTTGCAGTAAGTTTTCAGTGTTATTGCACTGTGGTGAAGGAGTATTTCCCCATCCCCTGGCTCTGGGAATGACCACGTGATTTGCTTTGGCCTGTGAGATTTTAGCAGCTATGATGCAATCAAAGGCTCTGGGCATGCTCTCTTGCACCTCTGTCATTGCCATGAGACAAACACGCCCAAGACAAGAGTCAGGTATAACCCTAGCCGAGACCAGACTGGATTAGTTAACCTTCGGCTGACTACTGGCCACTCCACTGAGAATAAATTATTGTTGTTTTAAGTCGGTGAATTTCACGATAGCTTGTTGTGCTTCATTTTTGTGGCAATTTTCCTCTTTCCTGATTTTATTCGCCACTCTTATTTTACTGCTAAGTAACATTTATTCATCATATATTTAACACTTGCCTAATTACTAGGTGCTAGGTATTGTGCAAAGTTCTAGACAGACATTTGGAAGCTAAACGTGTATGCAAAGATTTCATGGACGTGATTCATAATGGACAATCTACATTGATGTGCCATTAACGTAACAACTTTTTATTTAGTAGCTACTTTATGAGTGAGGTAGGTGTTAGGGATACATACAAGAAGAAGATACAGACTGTTTAAGTAGTTTTTAGAAATTATATTTATGATCATAGAAATTATATTACTGACACTAAGTTAATGAAACCTTTCTGTTCTATTCAATTTGTGTATTCATAACAGGTATTGCAGCTCTGATTTAAAAAACAACAATTTTTTAAATGATCTGCTGCACTGGGCTCAGATTCTGCTTCTGTCCCTGTGATACTATGATTTATAACAAGAAATCATTTAACAATATAATTTAATAAGAAAAAAGTTTAAAACTATTAGTTTAAGGTTGGGTAATGTCTATTGATTTTAGTTCTTTATACCAGTGCTTCTCAAGCTGTGTATGGTGAGGGACCATTTATTTTTTGTTAAATTTCTAATCTATAATGACTGATACATTAATAAAATGTGATTAGAAATACTAAGGCAGTATCAAACTACTAAAAAGTTCCTAAATATTCTCATTTATGATGCTTATCTTTTCATTCACTGGTAACAGTTTGTGGACTGGCACTTGTCTGTAGACTGGAGGCTGAGTAACAATGATACTGTCTCTTATTTTGAAAATCAACAATGTGGATCTATTTGAATGCACAGAATTTGAGGACTTTTACTAATAATTCATGTGTCAAATTTATTGTTTTCTCATATCAGCTTTTATGTTTTAGAAAACAAAATGGTAGATGAAAATGAAAATGAGATGTTTTATTAATTCATTCAGGTCTATCTTACAATACATGTCATGTCTTATGACTCAAACTGAAATGACTGAGCAACTGAAATGACTAAATTTCAAAGTGACTGGAACTTTAAATAATGCAAAGTGGTTTTCAAATATTTTCAAATGAGAAAAAAACCAAAACAAAACAGAAGAACCCACAAAAAGCTGAACCACAAAGATATCTAGAAAAGCAGAGGACACTTTGTTCTGCTATGTGCCAGAGGAAATTATTTTGAATAATATCTAAGGTTGGCCCTTTGGCAAATTATATGCTGAATCTATTTTGTCAAGTTCCTCTAATTAGCATTGCCTCTATGTAAGTGCTTCTCTTTTGCAATTACTGTGCTGCACAATATTTCTATAAATATTGTATTTGTAAATAAATACAGTTTTACCTTTAGGAGGATAATATTTTGTTTTAGACAAGTAAAATTTTTAATGTTACTTGAATGACTCTGAAAATGTTTAACCTTGCCATGGTCTAAATAATTCTTAATTTACTTAGGTGATAGCATGGTAGTACAGGTATTACAGATATGTAATGTATTTCTTATATAGAAAAGCACAAACAAATGTATTTTCCTCAGGTTAGTTAATATGGGCAGTGTGCTTTTCTTTTTTAAACAAAAACAAATATTTTCCTTTAAAATGTTCCATATGAACATTGTTCCCCAGGAAGTACCTAGCTATATTTTATTTGAAAATATAAAAATGAGTAATACCCTCTTCTAATATATAGTGTAGTACAATAAAAGCATGTAATTTGAGGATGCTTCAGGATTTCCTATTTTTATACTACTCCAAGTTAAAGTGATTTTTCTAGATTTAAAAAAGTACACCTTTTGACAGCACTGCATAAAAATATATTAATTTTTTACCTCTATGAAAAAAATTAAGGTGGTTATTAAAAAAAATAAAACTGAATGCTCACAGAAATGTAAAGCAAGCTGGCTGGAGAGGAGTCAGATTTGCCAGTGTGTTCTCCTCGAAAGTGTGGTTCTTGGGAAAGGCACAAAGCTTTTAGGGTCAAAGCTGAGAACTAAAATGAGGAAGCAAGTTTTTCATAGACTGTGATGTGTCTCTAGAATGTTTAACAAATGGACTGAGGGTCAGCAAAGCCCATCAGTGTGGTAAATTACATAATTTTTGATGTCTTCATTGTACCCTAGACTTGTCTGTGGCAGTCCACAAATTGTGAAGACTGGGTCACGATTTGTCAACAGTACTGACTTCCTTTGCTTACCAAAATTTAATCTGTAAGATCGCATTAAAGTGGTAATCAACAAGTAAAAAATAAAAGGGGAAGAATTGAGATACAGATTATCAAGAAAAAATGTCATAAAAAATTCTGTTAAGGATGCAGGTGAAAATTATATTATGAAATGAGATTGAACATGGATTTGATGTTTATATTTATATATAATACTATATTTTTATATGTGTAAATAAATATTATCTATATATATACTATTCCTACCTTCTCAATCTTTCCTATTTAACCTTTTGAGTTAATATTGCATATTTGCCTTTTCTTAATCATGCTTTGAATTATTGCATGTCCAGGCTTCTGCTTTGGTCCTGGCTGAATTGTATCTATTCTATGAGCAATTATTAACAGACCGTATTCACAATATTGAAAATAAATTCCATTGTTATTTAGTTTTTGAAAGTGTTTACTTCAAAAAAGTAAAAGCCATTGATTCAATGTTGTATTTATAGTTTTTAAAACCCTCAGATGAGCAAATGAAATTAAATAACTTTAAGAGCTAGAGATCTCATTTAATTCTTGAAGAGTAAGGCATCAACACAGACTCTTAGGCTTTATCTTAGTTCACTGCTTTTATTTGGGTGTGTCATAATCATTAAGAAGCATATGCCTCCATGTATTAACTAACATTATTGTGGTAGACGTTTTGCATAATGCACATATATCAAATCATAACATTGTACACTTTAAACCTATAAGATGTTATATATCAATTATATCTCATTAAAGCTGGAAAAATCAATTTAAAAAAATGCTGCAGCCGCTTGCAGGAGAATGAGAAAAATATACTTAATTTTTTTTGTCACTTATTAAGGTTGTTTATACTTAAGTGAACCTACCCAGTAGTTTCCCAGATTAGTTTTTGTTTTTTTCCCAACTAGAGCTGAGATATATGAAAAAGGACAAAAATTAAGTGGGGGTAGGGGGTAGGAGAGGGAAGGAAAGGAAGAGTTCCTGGATATAGTAATATACAATGCAAATAATAGGCAAATATTCGAGACAGAGCTTAAAGGCCTGTAAAAATGTTTTGGTTTTTATTTTTTTTGCTTAGTAATGGGACAGTATAGAAAGAAAGAAGAATTTGGTCAAGCCTTTTAAATTTTATTTAATTTTACTCTTATTGGTCTTAAAGTAGCCATTTGTAAAACACTACTGTTTAATATTGACAACTTTGAAAGTCACTGTAAAAAATTAAATGGCAATTTAATGTTAACAGCTGCTTATGTTTATCAAATCCATCAAAACCTTCATGAACGTGCTAGACGCAACCCCACTGAATTACAGCTGCTGCAGACAGCTTGGTATTTTAACATTGCCTTGTGAGGATAGATGTACTATAACAAGAGGGAGGGCTCTGATCACAGTTTACTATCTTGTCTTTGCACAGAGAAAGCAAACCTAGACCTGTTTCTAATTATTGAATGTCCTAAAACATCTGTCACCTTAGCTACAAAATGCTCTCTGTGGAAGTGTATTCAAAAATTATGTTTTGTCTCAATTCATGCTTTTAAGAATAACTACAATAACAAAACAAAAACAAAATTTTCTGTAATAAAAATAATTAGCATGGGTAAGGATAGAGAAAACTGAGTAAATAGTTCATATTGAGCCAATTATGATTCAGAGCCCAAATGTGAGTCCTCCAAAGTTTAATTCATAAGGCTGTCATGCTATTCAATTTTATTCTTTTAGAAGACTGTCTTCTCATTAAATGTTGTTAAGGATGTTGTGGGGTCAGAACTATCTGAAAGAAGAAGGGTGGCACACAATGTAAAATCTGCTCATGAACACCTTGTTTGCTTTACATGGCTAGTTCTAAAACCATTTCTCAGAAGGCTCATGTAGCCTGCTTTCTCTTAGGGTGTTCTAAATCCCAAAATACTGTCTCAGTTACCTTTCATTCAAAGACATGGTGTGCTTAATGCAGGTATCAGAAGACCTGACTTCTCCAACCAATCTAGACTGAGGTGTAAAGGGAGATAGTTACTCATCCACTTTCCTAACTCTACTTGGTAGAATTTCATGGAGTGCAAGTCATACTTATCCTTGGGGAGGCTTAAATTATACCAGTGACCTTGCACATTACTTAGATTAAGCTCAATGATAACTCTTCCTAAGTTTGTTATGAGACAAGAATAAAATGGAATTTTCAAGATCACTCAGTTTGGCCTCTGAGGTAGAAATTGGGGAGAATCAGAAGTTCTTGTCTTTTTATGTACATGTTCCTAGTTCAAAGTAACCTCACCAAACGACAGAGTAGCAAAAAGTTTACATGGACACAGAGGGTGTCTGAAAGGGAACCAGGTGGCATGGGCAAGTCTGAAATGGGATGGACAGTCCCCTCACCTTATTCCTGTTTGTAGAACCCTGCAGACATACAGCATCTTAAGAACTCACATCCGATCTATATTAAATTGCATATTATTCTTACATTTAAATGATTGACCAGAGCAGCAAAATGTCTGAATATATGTTTGTGTGTATGCAAATGAGTTGGACAGCAAAAGAAAAAGAATATGTTACCTAATCTTGCTAAATTAATAAGTTATACTAATAGGATTAATAATAATTACGATGTAAAAACTCAAAAGGCAAGTTACCGAGCCACATCTATCAGAATCTATTGGATCTGGTGGGGTTTTGTATCACATCTTTTAAGGGTAAATGACTATACGAATTCCAGTGAGAAGATAATATTTTTCCTGCTGGTTGCCACACCATGATAAACTTATTAGAGGGGACCCCTTAAAAAAACCGGAATTATCTTCTAGGGCAGCAGTTCTCAACCTGTGGGTTGTGACCTCTTTGGGGGTCAAACGACCCTTTCACAGGGGTTGCCTAAGACCATCGGAAAACACATATATAATTACATATTGTTCTTGTGATTAATCACTATGCTTTAATTATGTTCATTTGTAACAACGAAAATACATCCTGCATATCAGATATTTACATTACGATTCATAACAGTAGCAAAATTACAGTGATGAAGTAGCAACGAAAATAATTTTGTGGCTGGCGGTCACCACAACACGAGGAACTGTATTAAAGGGTCGCCGCATTAGGAAGGTTGAGAACCACCACTCTAGGGGATGGGCCCCTTGTAGTATAGGCTTCCCCCACTGGGTGACTGTTCTAGGAACTCGTCTGCAACAGTGTACCAGTTGGTGTTGTTGTGAGAGGCTGTGTTTGGTTTCAGTGAATTTTTTTGGAAGACTCTTTCAACACGTTTGCGCATTTCATGACGGGTGATTTACGAGAGCTAAGTGTTCAGCGGTTTCTGACCAAAAACGGCATGATCCCCACGCCCCACCCTGCCTATTCACCGGATCTCACCCCGAGTGACTATTTTTTTGTTTTCCCTGATGAAAAAAGTCCTCAAAGGGAAACATTTTGCCAATGTGGAAGAGATGAAATAAAAAAATGGTGGGAGCACTAAAAGGCATCAAAACTGACGAGTTCAAAAACTGTTTTGAGCAGTGGGAAAAACATCTCGATAGGCGTAACACATCAAAGGGAGAGTACTTTGAAGGTAACTGCTGTTGAAACATGCAAGAATAAATACACGATTATTTATAAATAAATTCTGGGTTGTTGTGTCCCCCCTTGTATACCTACCAGCCCAAGAAGATTCAAATGAAGAGGGGAATAAGAATTTAGAAAATAAAATAAAATCTTAATTTCTAAAAACTTTTTAAAGGAGTCCTAAATAGGAGAGGCCAAGAAAAGTAAAATATGTTTTAGCTCACTGTTTTTTTTCTTTTAAAAGATTTTATTTATTTATTTTAGAGAGAGGGGAAGGGAGGGAGAGAGAGAGGGAGAGAAACCTCCATGTGAGACAGAAACATTCATTGGCTGTCTCTTGTTTGCACCTCCACTGGGGACCCAATCTGCAACCCAGGTCTGTGCCCTAGGCTGGGAATTGAACTGGTGACCCTTTGCTTTGAAAACCGATGTCCAACCAATGCACCACACTAGTCACAGCAGCTGACTGTTTTTCTTTAATGCTCATTTAGATTCTTTTAAACCCAGCCCTGTGGGCGAATAGTTATTCAGCTAAGCTAAATTTGAAAGATGTAAGAAAGGAGGTTAGCTTTAGTTATAGGGAGATACATATCATGTGCTACATGTGATGTTTTGGACAACGGACAATATAGACAGTGGTATGCCATATGTCCTAGGTGTGTAGTAGGCTGTAACATCTAGGTTTGTGTAAATACACTCTGTGATGTTTGCAGAATGATGAAATCGCCTAGCAACACTTTTCTCAGAATGGATCCTCACTGTTAAGTGGTGCATGACTATACATATACCTTCTCTGAACGGGAGGATTTACTTCTGAGAAAACCGATCATGATATTCTCCCAGAGTCTAGTGTCTTCCTTGCAGAATGGTAGGGCAGCTGCTACTTCAGTTGGGTTGAGATTTAAAGTTTCATTTATAATTCATTTTTATCTAATATAACTAGTTTAAAGAATGTAAAGTATGATTTGATTTCCTTCCTAGATTTTGTTATGGAAACAAGAGAAATAAGAATATATTTCTTCTAGCCTCTGTTTATTTCTCTTTTGGTCTATAATCAATTTCAGTAACTTTAACAATAAACAGTAAAAATGATAGAGTATACAAAGCATTTCCCAAATGAATCCATCATGAACCTGTGTCTGAGAATGGTTTCCTAAATAGGGGAAATGTGTTTCATACAAAAAGTCCATTTTCTGTTATTGCCTTTTTTATTTGGACTAGATGCTATGTATTTTAAGGCAATCTTAATAGTTTCCTGTCTCTCAGTAACAAGAAAGACTTGTCATAATGAGCAGCGTAGACACTGTCCATTTGATCCACTCCCGAAAGCTGTCTATTTGATATAAGAGTAAATCACCTCAATTCCTTTGTGGAATGGGTTGTTGAGTATAAATAAGTGAATGAGACACAAGAATAAAAAAAGTCTGGTCAGGTCTATTAGAAGGAAACAATGGATAGGAACGTTTGGAGGCCTAGTTTAACAACAACAAAAAAATGTGACAAAACAAAAAATTATATGTGATAACTATAAAGGGAAGAAGAATCCTCACTAATTTAAAATGTCCATGAAATAGTTTCTTCTTTTGGAAAGAAGATAATTTTATAGTTTAAGAATAATAATTCTTAACTCTTTGAAGTTGAAGAACCTATGTTGTAAAATGACTTTTTTACTCACCTTTACTTCCTCCATAAAGAATACTATTTTTTTTTTTTTTGTTGTTCATAGCAGTGCTATTTACCATAGCCAAGTGCTGGAAACAGCCTAAGTGCCCATCTCTAGACGAGTGGATTAAAAAACTGTGGTACATTTACACAATGGAGTACTATGCAGCAGAAAGAAAGAAGGAACTCCTGCCATTTGCAACAACATGGGTGGAACTAGAGAGAATTATGCTTAGTGAAATAAGCCAGGCAACAAAAGACAAATACCATCTGATCTCACCTAATACAGGAAATGAGTGAACAAAACAAACAAATGCTTTACAAATGCGAAAAATTGAACCAGAGGTGTGTAAACAAGGAGCAGACTAACAGTTATGGGGGTGGGGGGCAGCTAGTAGGGGAAGGGTCTAGTCAAGGACCTAGTATAAATGACCCATGGACATGGACAACAGGGTGGGGATTGACTGTGGGAGAAGGAGTGGGCTGGGTGTGGGGGGAGCAATGGGGGAAAAAGTAGGACAACTGCAATAGATAAACAATAAAAAAAAAGAATACTAATTTTTTTACACCAATTCAGAAGAACCTATGCACCCCTATGTTCATAGCAGGACTATTTACAATAGCCAAGGGCTGGAAACAGCCTAAGTGCCCATCACTGGATGAGTGCATCAAAAAACTGTGGTGCATTTACACAATGGAGTACTACACAGCAGAAGGAAAGAAGGAACTCCTACCATTTGCCACAGCATGGATGGAACTGAAGAGTATTATGCTCGGTGAAGTAAGGCAGAAGGCAAAAGACAAATGCCATATAATCTCATCTAATACAGGAACCTAATGAACAAAACAAACAAATGAGCAAAATAGAACCAGAGGCATGTGAACAAGGGACAGACTGACAGTGACCAGAGGGGAGGGCGGAGGGGGGGAAGGGGGGGAAGAAGGGGAAGAGTCTCGTCAAGGAACTAATATGAATGACCCATGGACATGGACAACAGAGTGGAGATTGACTGTAGGAGAGGGGGGAGGTGGGCGGAGCAGGGGAGAGCGATGGGGAAAATTAGGACAACTGTAATAGAACAACAATAAAAAAAAAAAGAAAAGAAAAACAGAATTCTAATTATTAGCACTCTTTCTGTATAATTCATCACATTTCTAAATCTGAATAGGAATTTCAGTTTCCATTTTAGGAAGTGGGTTTATTTTGGGGGTGTCTTTGTTGTTATTTTGCATGTTTTTCCTCAATTGTAAAGTTTTGGTCTTGTATTTTATTTTGAGAAGACTCCAAAATGTTCTAATTTTTCATTTTACAAATAGTGTGTGGTGTACCTCTTAGAGAATGATACAAAAATGTCACTGCATTTGACTATTTAATTTTTTTTACTGTTACTGAGATTATTTTGTGCATGAAATATTAATAAAGGTATTATTCCATGTCAGGTGTAGGGTTCCATGCGGGGATGAAAGCTACGACAAATTTTTTAAGTCTTCACCCAAAGATATGTTTATTGACTTTAGAGAGAGTGGAGAGAGAAAAAGAAACATTGATCGGTTGACATTAAATCTAAGGATGTATAGCTACGGAAGATTGGCTGTCCACCACATCTGCTTGCTGTGGTCATGTCCTTTCACGACAACATGCACAGCACGGTGTCCTACAACGGCGCAACCTCTGAGGCCTTCCCAGTCAGCAGCGGAGTAAAGCAGGGCTGCGTCCTCGCGCCTACGCTGTTCGGAATCTTCTTCTCCATGCTCCTCCAATACGCCTTTAAGGACTGCAGCGAGGGTGTCTTCATTCACACCAGATCCGATGGCAAGCTCTACAACCTGGCCCATCTACGAGCCAAGACCAAAGTCAAAGAGGTGCTCATCCGTGAGATGCTGTTCGCCGACGACGCAGCCTTGACATCACACTCCGAAGAGGGACTCCAGCAGCTAGTCACTTGCCTTTCCCACGCATGCAAGGAGTTCGGACTAGCCATCAGCCTGACGAAGACGAACGTTATGGCTCAAGGCACGGGGACTCCCCCATGCATCACCATCGACGGATACACCCTGGAGGTTGTCAACGACTTCACTTACCTCGGGTCCACCATCTCGAGCTCTCTGTCAGTTGACTTGTAGGTCAACCGGAGAATCGCCAGGGCAGCCACAGTTATGGCCAGACTGAACCGGCGAGCGTGGAACAATTCCAGCCTCACTGAGAAAACCAGACTGCGCATCTACCAAGCCTGCGTACTCAGCACTCTCCTCTATGGCAGCGAGACGTGGACCACCTACGCAAGGCACGAAAGGAAACTCAACAGCTTCCACATGAGGTGCCTGCGACGCGTCCTGCATGTCGCCTGGCAGGATAAGGTTCCCAACACCGAGGTGCTGAAGCGAGCCAACATGAGCAGTTTGCATGCAGTTCTTAGTGAGAGACGCCTCAGGTGGCTCAGCCATGTCAAAAGAATGGATGCAGGCCGTATCCCCAAAGACCTCCTCTACGGCGAGCTAGCAGAAGGCAAGAGGATGACAGGGCGCCCAAAACTGCGGTTCAAAGACATCTGCAAAAAGGACATGAGACAATGCTCCATCAATCTCAACACATGGGAAGTTCAAGCAGACGACCGCCTAGCCTGGAGGCTCGCGGTCAGGCAAGGTACGTCACGTGCAGAGGCTGCGCGCAACGAGGAGGCGGCCCAGAAAAGATCGAGGCGGAAGCAGCGTCAACAGCAGCAACAACGGCCATCCGCCTTCACCTGTACCAAGTGCGGCAGGGATTGTCACTCCCGAATCGGACTGCACAGCCATTCTCGGCGGTGCAGATAGACTCTCAAGAAGCTACGCCATCGTCTCTCGAGACGGACGGCTGCCGACGATAGCATCAGAACCACCTAGAAGGCTAGTTTAAAATGTAAATAATCAGGTCCTACCCTAAAATGACTGGATCAGAATCTCTGGGAGTGGGACTTCAGAATGTGCATTGTATAGGTTCTCTCTGTGGTTCTAATGTAAACTAAAGTTTAAGTGACAATGATCTAGTCAGGGTTAGAGGGTAGAATAATAAACAATTTACACTGTGCTTGGAGCCAAACACAATCTTCAAAATACAATAGTAGCATCTAGGAAAGAACTTTACCATGGCAGTTCCTAAGGGAAGAAATATAAATATCTATTACACACACACACACACACACACACACACACACACCAACAGCACCAGAACGTGTCTTTTGGGGTTTTTGAGTAAACCTGAGATTTACACCTAAAAGACCCTCAATAAGTATTTGTTGACTAAACGATTAGGTTGGAATGAACAGATTTCATAATTCCATTATACTAATCACCAGCAATTTGATGTCTGTAGGTGGACAGTGGAATCTATGTCTATTTAGCTTTCTTTTTTTTTTTTCAACTCAAAAATATAGTGATTAGCTTCGTTCGCAGTGGGGGCAATCAGTCACCTCAAGAAACCTCAAGGTAGAAAAGGAACGTAAGGGCCAATCAGATCGCTCTCTGGACGTGCTTTTCAGGGAGGACTGGCGGAAGATGGAACATTGTTACCATCATTCAATCGGACAAAGAAGGCTAGAATAGTTCAGGGAGGTCGAAAATTCCTTATGGGTTACTAGGTGAGGTGTTAAACCTCGGCAGCGCAGACCGTCGGCCGGAAGGTGTTTTAATCGGGCAACGTGGAGGCACTGAGGATCCCCTATTCTCTGAGTACCTGGGGAAACGGTCAGCAGTTTTGGCGGTGCCAGTAACAAAAATGGCGGCAAGCCGCTTCAGGAGCGGGATCAGGAGATACAGCCCCAGATCTCTCCCTTCCCACCAGCCGCTCCTCCTCCCGCTCCCCGACGTGGTGGGCGTGGCCTGTCCAGAGGCTCCCCTTGGAGGTTAGGAAAACCGAGGGACACACATGCGCAGTTGCGCGCCTCAGGCCTTTGGGTCTCCGCCTCGCCCATCGCCCCGCCCTGGCCTGACGGGCGGGGCAGGGTCGAGAGTCCACCAGCTGCTGGTTGGGGATTCAGTGACTTCCTTGTTGTGAGCCCGGGCCCGGCAGTGTCCGGCATCGCTGACCGGGGCCGCTAGCCAGAGTCTAGGTCGCAGCCGCAACCCCAGCCCGTCGGTTACCCTTTCAGCACAGGTCCTTCCCCCGCACGCCCGCGCTCCCTACCATGCCCAACCCCAGCAGTGCCTCCTCTCCCTATTCCCTCCCCGAGGAAATTAGGAACCTGTTGGCAGGTAAAGAGCGGGAAGGGGGCGGGTAACGCTGCGGGGCGGAGGCGGGGGCGGGGGCGAGGGGACGGCGAGCCGATCGGGACAGTAGCTTTCAGTCTTTCCCTTCCTTTCCCACGCTCCCCCGTCCCCTGGCCAGTGGGAGTGAGACTGGGAGTGGGGACTGGGTCTGAGAAAAGGAGTGAGCGTGTGTGTTGAATTTGGTGCTAGAGGGGGGGAAGCCCTTATTGATGAATTACACTATTCTGTGTGCACCGTGAAGACGCCGTGTGTGTGTACGCGCACGCGCGCGTGAGAGAGAAAGAGAAAGAGAAATGAATGAATATGAGTGTGTAGTGCGAGAACTGGGAAGGGATCAGCAGTCAAAGAAGTACTTGGGTGGCCTGGTCAGTGGGGGAGAAGGGTGTAATGGTGCAAAGAGATGTGTCTGAGCTACAGGTGTTGGGGGCTATGGGGGAGAAGGGTTTATCATTTCTAAAGCTCCCACTTTCCTTGAACATTAAGTCCCCTCATATTTGAGTTTCAAAGAGAGCCTGATTCTCAGATGGCCACTTGTCTTCAGCTTGAGTAACATTAAAAAGGAAGGATGTGTTAAAGTCCGACTTCCTGTGTCACTATGAAAGTACTTCATCTTTGCACCCTCATCTTCCCCTTTTCAGTTTTAAATGGCCATTTATAGGAACTTCCTTTAGGAGTTAAAGTTGTGAGCAGGGGAGAGCAAAGGGGGAAAGATGGGAAAACTGTAATAGAAAAACAATAAAAAATAAATTTAAAAAAAAGTTGCGGTTCTTCAAGGCTCTGTACTAGGTATGGAAATGTGTATTGTAACCAAGGGCCAATGAAAAATTTATATTTCTGCATAAGATAGAAAATATATTAGGGTAACACAAATCATATCTATGCTGATGCTCTGGAATTCTTACCAGTATTCATTTTGTCATACATACATCAGAATTCTGAAAACTTACTTTTGATAGTTTTACTTTAGTTGTCTCTCAAGTATTTATCTTTCAATATTGGTCATGAAGACCTTCTCTTAGATGCCTGTATTACAAGTTGGTTATTTTAACTCTTAAAAAGCAATATGTTAAATGGGACATTTTAAATAGTAAGTTACAATTAGAGTGTGAGACTAAATCTAATACACTTATACTGTTTTGGTGGTTAGCATCATGAATATGATAGAGAAAATAAAATCAATAGTATCTGGATTCAGTCTTGATTTGTGTGAACATGGTTACAGTATGATGAATGCATATGTGGTGAGACAGTATTTTACTCGAAGAAGTGCTGTTGTCGTTAATAGGTACTACTGAGGGAAATATTGAAAGGACTGAAAAGACAGCTTTTATTCTGTTACATTAGAGTTTCACATGAGTACTATTTTGTTTTACTACAGTTAACATTTTTGTTGTTACAATGCTGGAATGGATTAGAGTGTTATTGTTTAGAGTATTATTTTAAGAGCCATATCAGTGTAGTATTTGTCATTACTCCGAAAACAGATGTTACCATTTTCAGAATGTTCTAGGTCTAGGATTGAATTTTTTGCCCCCCCGTTTTTAAGGTATGAATTTTTTAATTTAAGAAATAAAGTACAGACTTCTGGGCGCACACTTTTAAAGCTTGACAGCTCCCACAGTTGACAGTTTGCTATTTTGATCCATAATCATACAATTGCAGATAGTATGATATATAGTTTATGAGATCCTCTATTCTCTGGTTACCACATATTACAAGTGTTTCATGTGGCCCTTATTTGAGTAATTTGACTGAAAGTTTAGAATTACATAATATTTAAATTATCTACCAATGCTAACTTCCTATATACTTTAGTTCCCTCTCTCTTTAGTCAGATAATATACTTGCATAATATCTGCAATCAGCATTTAAAAAGTTATTGACATTTTCAATATTTCATATTAGAGAAGCAAATCACACATTAAAACTCATGAAATAATAAAAAGAAACATTAGACCGTTAAAATTTTGGAGGTTATAAATTTGGCTTATACTTTATTTTCAGAAGATATTTTCAAGTGCATGGATATGAGAAAAAATATATTTTAAAGAAATGAAATAAGTGAACCAGTGTTTAAAAAATTTTTTAACTTTTTCAAAGAAAGTTAACATTTTATGTTTGACTGTAATTAAAATCTTTTTTGAGGCAGGGAGGTTTTCATGAATAAATGATCTCAGTGGTTTTTTTTTGCAGTTTTCATTAAAAAAGCTGTTGGAATTGTGCATGATGATTTGTGTTGAGTAGATGGTTAGATATTAAATTGCCAAAACTGTGGAAGAAGAGTTGGTATTGGTTTGACATTTAGAGACATTACTGGCTTACCTAGTTCTTTCTTTGAAACTAAGAACAGAAATATGGGTGATTGTCGTTAGCAGTTGAGAGCTCTTGGAATGCATGGCCCTGCGCTAGGATTCCGAGATAAAGAAGACAAGCACCTAAACTTTTCAGGTGTTTACAGCCCTTTTCCTTCGGGAAAATGAATATAAAGTAAAAAAGAATGCCTTTCAAAATAAAATTATTTGGACATTTTTCTTTGATCCCATGTGCTTATTATTCAAATCATTATATGTCACGCGTGTTAGCTGTTTGACATTTCAATTGCTTGTTAGAGGTAGGGGCTCAAATATATTCTTACCAGTTTATTATTTCATTTCCCATTATTATTTTTTCTGATTTTAACAGTTTTAGGCTTCCCCTGCTTCTCATTCCTTGCCCCCTTAAAGAAAAAAAAAAACAAAAAAACATTCTATAGGAATGCAAAAACCCATAGAAGCTATCATTTCTAACTCACATTTAATGATACTCTTGAAAAAGTGGCTATATAGTCTGAGTGTTAGTTATTTATATTTCTATGAAATCAGTACTTAAATCTTGAAAGCCTACACTTTTCATAAAAGCGTTGAATTATTCTTTCGTTTCATGAATGGAAAACCACTTACAGATGTTTGTTGTTAAGAGCAAGTTTTGAACTGCCATATGCAGGCAATCTTTAATATTTTAAAATTAAATTTCCTTAAAATTAAATTTATTGGGTTGACATTGGTTAATAATATTATATAGGTTTCAAGTATACATTTCTGTGATACATGATTTGTATATCTCATTGTGTGTGATTTTTTTTCACAACAATGGAAGAACAGTTTTAGCCTGGATAATTAGGATCAAAGGATAACCCCAAATCTTGTCCATTTAAGCTTCTCCTACATCCAAATATTTTGACTAGAACTAACAGCAAGAATAATCTTGATTTATGTGAGTTTTTCCTGCAGGCAGTCATGAAAGTGAGAGGAACTTGGCACCATGGCCCCCCCCAACCTCTTTAATAATTTGTTTAATCACCCTTTGAATACTGGAGTGTTAGTGGTTTGCAATCAGATATTCTCATTCATTTGTTTTAGGACAACACACTTAGAAAGGAAAGCTGTAAGAAGATGTGTTAGTATCTTTTTATGAAGTTAGAAAATGAAACCAATGTTAACAGAAGAATATAGTGGATCTGAAAAATCAAAACCAAAACAAACCAAACAAACAATAAACAAAGTGGGTATATGGTGTCTGCAAAGTGACCTTGGGATTTTGTTCATCTGGCAGTCTTGAATTGAAATATTGCATTTTTCCCTATTGCGGATCTCCAGAGCATTTAAGAAAAAAACAAAATCCTTCACACATTATAATCAAGGATCCCTTTAGGGACACTAGGTAAAGAATGCGATTCAGTTGAAATAGAGGCAAGACTTATTTTTTTCTCAATGCTGAGGATAGTGTGGTTTGATTTCCACCCTTCTGAAGTTCCATTTATAATTTGGTCAACACTTTGATTTTATTCTTCTTATGAGAAATATTTATGGTATATCTAGTGTCCCATAACTTTCTTCTGGCGCCTTGGCTGAGTATGTAAAGGGAAGAGTGCCACCTACTGAGTCACCAATAGTCACCTACTTCTTTAGCACCTGGATTTTTCAACAGAGCAAGATCAAGCTGGCCCCATTTTGACAGTAATAACTAATGAGCAAAAAGTTGATATGAGAATATTTTATCTTAAAATGAAACCAGTCTTTGACACCTCTAAGATATTCTCTTCTAGAAATAAGAAAATGTGTTTGTAAATCAAGGGACCAGAAATTCAGTTTCTTGTTTGAGTTAAATAACAAAGGTGAATTAAGATGTGCTGTAAGGAAAATTATTTGTCTCTCTTAAGCATATGATATCCTACTTTTTCTTGGGAAGGGATCTTTGGCTGGCTTGCTTCCATCATGGATTTCCATTAGAAGTATTTTCGTTTTAGATTACTAAATAAGGCTCTTGATAGTACGTACCATTTTTATAGTTTCAGTCCAAACTATCAATGTTTTCTTGTTAAAAAAGGGAATCTGTACTAAAAAATGAGAAGTACTTAAAATTTTTCCAAGTGAGTTTATCTCTGCATTATCAGCACTAAAGTATTACTAGAAAGAAGATAGAAACAACAGGGTAGGAAAAGCCTCTGGTGATTTGAAACACAGTTCAGTTGTCGCTCATAAATTTAAGATTAAGTGTCATATATGGGTGATAAAAGTGGCATAGGCTAGTTTTTATATACTCATTATTCACTTAGTTTGTCTTTTTCAATTAAAGCCAAGTCTATTTTTTCATTCCACCGAGTTTACATTTCTTTTTCAATCACATACTGAGCACACTATAATAGATGCTGCCTAACAGTGAATACAGTGTAAATCTCAGACTAATATTATTCACTGAGGCTTCTTTGAAAATGTGTGGCAAAAAGATTTTGATTATTATAAGGTGCTATTTATCAAGAATCATCTTTTAAAGATGTTCATCCCTATCCTTAAGCAGTCTAGTATTTTTTTGAAAATCAAAATAAATCATTTAGCCTCCAAAACCAATTCTGAAAATTTTGTCAGATGATAGGAGATAAGACTTAGTTATGTTTTCTATGAAAACTCCTGTGCTTGTTCATGCCTCTTCTTCCCTGTTAGAAAAGTCCACAGTTTAACTGTAACCTGTAAAAGTACGAGGTAATCAAGAGTAAGACATTGATTAGAGCAATCAAAAAGTTTTCAATTAACCATTTTCCAGCTTTGGGTGTTTGGCTCCATTGATCTACATGTGCCAGTTTAATTGATTTTTAGGTTTTCACCCATAGGTGTGTTTGGTTAGCCATATCTTCTTTTAGCAGAGAAGAAAAGCATGTTTTTTTTTTTTTTTTGTTCTGAAGCCAGCTTAAAGTTTGGCTGGAACCCTTACCACATTGTTCGGTGATAAAACCTCAGTGAATACAAACTGAAAGCTGGCCCAATTCATAAAGTAGAGAAAGCTGTAGAATTAAGTAGTAAAGCTATTTGGGATGTAGTGTGATTGGTTTTTCACTTATTTTATTGATCTCGGGCTGAGCAAATGGTAGTTGATTCAGTTCAGTTCTTGCCCCCCTCTCCTATACTCTTCAGACCATCACCATGGCGGCTGTGTGTGTGTGTGTGTGTGTTCACTGAGGGAGGTATTAGGTGTTTGGGAGACAGGCTGAGGACAGCAGGTGTTACCTTTGTGACTTGTTTACAACCTCCAGCCTGGAAGTCCTATTCCAGGCTGTTTGCTGGTGGAAGATAGTAAGGACAAGTAGTCAAACATCCGCTTTCTTCAAGAATGGCAACCAATGCTGTGTACTCAGGTTCAGGTAGCTGACAATTTGTTTTATTGTTTGCAGAAATTTAAAGACTGTTCTAACCTTGTGTGGTTTCACCTTTTCACTGTGTATGGAAGTTCATAGAAAGCAGTTAGCCTTTGTCTGTGTGTGTGTGTGTTAGTTACCTGTCCTAGCCACTCAGGTGGCAGTTTTTCTAGCAGATCCGTATGTGTAGGGAGTCCATAGTACAAGGAAAAAAAAAAAAAAAGACAATTGGAGTACCATTTGGTGATTTGGTGTGTGCTAAGTGCCTCTTAGGGGTTGAGATGGCTGTTAGGAGGTTTCCAACTTAAACTGCTTGAGGATTGCTGAGCCAAGATATGATGTCATCTTTTAATTTTGTTTTCAGACCTTAACATTTATCTACAGAGCAGTTGTAAATCTGATCTTTTTAGAGGCCCTCTCCCCCAGATTTTTACAGTCCTACCGGGAGATGAGGTTTACTCTTGCCAGTGTTGAGGAGAAACAGGAGCAAAATTCACCACCGCATTTACATTCATTGGGCTAATTTCCCCCCGCTGTAATGGCATGGGGGCAGAGGCTGATGGAGATGGGGCTAATTCTAGGGATTCCGGGGGACGCCCAGGCCGCTGACCCGCAGTCCGGGAGACTGGGGAGTGAGGGGTTGCGGGATGGGGGCGTTAGCCCTGGTGGGCTGGGCGCCTCCTCCAACTCCTCGAACTGCTTCTCCTCTCCCGCGGGGAGTGCGCGAGTGAGTGGAGACCCCTCCTTCGGAGGAAGAGGAATTCTAACTCATCGGGCCTAGAGGCAAGTGAGAAGGCAGGCCGACCTTTCCCTGTGATCGAATTATGGCTGTTCTCCGAATTACAGACAGCCCAGAGTCAGTGAAATCTACATATTAACCCAGGGACGCGACCCCTGAAGGAAGGTGGAAGAGGACTTCTGCACTCGCTAGTTTACCGTTTGCAGGGCTATTCAGAGCACAATAAAAAGCTTCAAATCTCTTTTCCACCCAGCCGAGGAGTGCTTGATTCGCCCAGGACTTTTATTGCTGGCTTTTGAAATATTACCCCGGCTCTGAGCCACAAAGCCGCAGCAGATCCAGTGCCATTTGTCTGGCGAAGGCGCTGCCCCAAACCCGGCGCTGCCCCAAACCCAGGGCTTCCTTCTCACAGCTCCTATGACTGGGACCCTGGGGTTTAACACTCGGCTTGTCGAATGTCGCAAACTTCAGAGCCCCAGCATCTCCCAGTAAAGCCCCAGTAACTCCAGTGCTCAATCTGTCTCTGTGCTGGGACCCTGTCGCAGGCCCCCGCACATCCAGAGAGTCTCCTTGCCTGGAGAGGCTGGTTTCGTTGGATTTGAAAATAAGTGGGCACAGTGTGAGTTTTAAGGGAAAAAAAAAGAAAAGAAAAAGAACACACACACACACACACACACAGACAACACCCAGATTTCAAACACTTAAAAACCTAACTGAATTAGTGGGCACCAACAAACTAGGATTATTGCAGTAATAGCTTCCACTTTAAAGCTCTTATTGGTTAAAAAGAGAAAAAAACAGCAAAGCAGTTTCCATGCTTCCTTGTCTCCTTTAAGAAGTATTTTTTAAAATTAATGTTTATTAAATCTTTTTGGTTACCTTAAACCCTTTTCCTGGGATAAATTTAGGAATTAATACATTAAGACTGCTCTAAAAATATAGATCTGTTCCCTTGCCAAATCTTTGAAGCTCCCCCTCACCCTGAATAAACAAACAACATAGGTTTTTCCTGCATCCTCTCTCTCTCAACAAGTATTTCCTCGTAAAATAGTAGCAGGGATCAGTATTTTAAAAACATCTTTTGAGAGTGTTAAGAAACGCTGTATAGAGCATCACAGCTTTTTGTGTTTTCTGTTTTTACAGAACTGAAATGACCTTTTAAAGAAATAACTCTTAGGCTGTAATTTGTTCTGTTATTGCTTCCAGAGATAGAAATAGATTCCGTTTGTTTAAACTTGGATTGTATAATGAAAATGTAAAATAGGCAATTAAATACTCGTGGATGAGGGAATTAAAGACAAACACTGAGGGAAAGTAACATTAAGCAGGCTATTCACCAATCATTGTGCCTGCCAGTGGTTCTCGAAAGTACTGAGTCTGGCTGGAAGGAAGAATCAGTGGAGATGCTGCTCCTTCCCTTGTTCCACTCTCTTAGCAGATTTATTGTACCCATCCTAGAGAAGCCAATGATCTCTTCCATTTCAGCTAATATCTGAATGTTCAAAGGTTGCTTGCTCCATTGGCTACAACATTTAAGAGTTTCGAGAACACTTTCTTTTTTCTGTTTCATTGTTTTGAACTCACTTTAGAAGTCTGAGTCTGATTTGCCCTGGTCCTGGATTATGTCTCTACGTCCCTGTATTCAAAAATATGGACAGCTCAAAGAAGGAGAAGCTGTGACACTTTGCTTTCATTTTGTTTTGCTACTTACTTTTAACATTAAAATGAGAAAGCAGTTTATAAAAAATATATCAAGATTAAATTTTAATTCTTTTACTTGTCATATTGATTTAGGGGAAAATTACCTTTATGCATTTATTGTCAATTTATAGAATAACACTTTAATTAACTTTGTTTATGGGATCAAGATACTTTTGTAATCAAGGATTTAAAATTGATTACATTCTATCTCAAATACTAGGTTTTAAATTGTTAGTTATAAGTAGAGTTGAAAGACTTGTACTGCTTGAATTAATACAGATAATATTATTGTATGTTTTGACACTTTTTATCATTGTGAGTTAGGAGACAAAGTAGTTAAGTAAAAAGAAAGTAAAACATACAACGTACACATATTTCTTCAATACGAGATATGGATGGTTTACAGTCATACCTACTTGAAAAAATTTTTTATGGTATCCTCTGTATTAGAGATCTCAAAGTGAGATTTGAAAATTCAATATATAAAGTTAATTTAAAGTTGTACAGTATTTCATAAACAATAAGAAAGGAGCTATTAAAAAATCATACCAGTAAGGATTTGTTGGAATTTTATACCAGAGAAAACTAGATATCAGAAGAACTTAGAAGTTTGCTAATTTTTTAAAAAAAGAGACTATGTGGAAATATTATATGAGGCCATAAAATCTTATCTCTAGGTTACTATATTTCCAAATAGTGGATGAATCTATTGTTACTTACTTATTCCTTTTTTTAAAGAAATATTTTTAGGTGGTAATACCAAGGCGAGAAGCTAGAAAACATAAAACCACACAATTTATTATCTTTTTTTATTTGAGAGTGGCTGGTGAATGTGGATGAGGCAGGTAGGAAGGAGGAAGGTTTGATTTGGGGAATCTTGGCTAGAAAAGGGGATTGATTTTTTTCTTTTAAAGCATTAAACACCTGAAAATAGATTACACTGGGAAAAACAGGCCCTTGCCAGAGACATTAACTTATACTGACATAATAATGTGAATGCCTTATTCATACAGGAACTCACAAAATACTATACTATGGTAGTAACACATGCATAAAAACTCTGTGCTTGTTTTTATATAAGAGAATTTATTTTATGAGGCACCATAGTTTATTGAAATTTCTGTGGTTCTTCCCGGTTTAATGATACCAAACATCCAAATAGCATTTGCTGTGCTAAGCATAAGTGGAGCATACAAATTTATTAGCTAAGTGGTGAACAGATTTGTCCACCTTCGTATTTGAAACATACTTCAACTGTTATGCTTTGGATTGATAAATAACTATAACAAATTGTACAGATATTAACACTTATGGGTAGGCGCAATCATTGTCCTATTTGTCTTGACAAAAATGATTCTTATAATTTGTATCCCCTTTCGTACATTTTATGGTTTAGATGTTGAAACATTTGTAGCAGACATACTGAGAGGAGAAAGTTTATCCAAGAAAGCAAAGGAAAAAAGAGAATCTCTTATTAAGAAGATAAAAGATGTAAAGTCTAAGTAAGTGGCTTGCCTTTTATTACTAATTTTTACTTAGAAGCAAGTTTGTAATTAACATTTTAATAAGGAATTGATTACCATTTAATTAAAAATGTTAATGTTGTTATTTAATAGCTCTTAAGTATTTTTAAAGGACAAAATATATTTTCACTATAATAGCTTTTAAAAACAGACATGCTTATCATAACACTCTTTTGTGAAGGTTCTTGAATATGTATGTATTTTTCTAAGTATTCTAGCAATATTCAACTGTTTATTTTAATTAGGTGAGGATATATTTGGTTTAAATCATAAGACATAGTTAGATTAAGAATTTTAATATAAATATGGAAAATAACCTCCGGATACTGAAATGAATAAATGTAAGTTGTAGGTATTAAAGATGTGTCCTGATTTTACTACTGTAACTTAGGTCTTTAAAAATACTTTTATTATAAATCCACATACCTTTTGCAATTGTCATTTCAGGATAGGAAGTAGTTTTATTTTCTCTAAATGTATTAAAATAGCTTTGAATTACTGTCACATATTGGACCTTGTTTTGATTTGTCCGTACTCATTTTAAAATATAATCCTCTTGTTTTATTTTGCAGTTATCTTCAGGAATTTCAAGACAAAGGTAAATTTCCAAGTTTGTCAAACTTGAAACTAGTTTTCCTTGTGGAAGTTTTCAATGGGATAATCTAACACATACTGAAATGTGATAGTTGGAATCAAAATTTAAATATCCGACTTGTATACTTAGACTTTCAAGATGAGAGTGCTAGCTCCCCCTGCTGAGAAAAAAAATTAAAAAGCATATCCAGAGTCGACTCTGCACAATCTTCTGATGGAGAAATCTTCTGTGTTTGACATTCTTAGGTTTTAATGTCTCAGAGCGGCAGAATTTAGTTAAGAAAGGTATGTACTTTGCAGTTCTACATGGAATAATTTAGTGAAGCGCAGGCGAGGTTCCAAACCCCACGCCATTTCACCCCACAGAGACAATTTCATAGTGGTGGGTGCAGGAGACCCCACGGCTAGGTACTCGGTACTCGCCGATGTTATTTTTAAGGATAAGGACCATTGTTTTAAAAACAGGACCCATTTTTGTTGAGAGCATGAGTAAAATCTCTTTCAGAGGCTGGTTTCTATTCTCCTTTTGATATGAATAAATGTGTGTCATAGAAATTTTCAAAGAAAGGAATCCAGTTTCATTTTTTTTTTTTTTTAATACATGAGAGCACTGGTAATCTGTTCGTCTTCCTTTGGATTTGAGAGAGAGCTGCTTAGCACACTGAAAGTCAAATCAGGAAAGGCATAGGAAGTCCCTACTTTTTCATGTCTTCAGTTCTGTGAGGGAAACTCTGTATGGCCCTTACTTGCATGATGCTAATTCATAGGTCATGACCTGAATCCTGTGAATGCTGGTATGAGGGTCACAACATGAGGTCAGTTAACCTACCCGGAGCTAGGATCTGCTTTTGGGGGAAGACAGTATGACATCTAACTGGGGTTAGCAGATACCACAGAGTAATTCATATCTCTGCCAGCTGATAAGTGAGAGAGTAGTGACAGCTTCAGTAAACCAAGTACTTAGCCAGACAAGCCTAAAATCAAACAGTGAAAAGGAAACCACAGTACTTTTCACATTAAATCATTACCATTGTTGTGATTGGAGGGAATGGGATTTTTTTCTATTAATTTTTTAAAAGAGAAGAGTGGGGAAACTCCTCCTCCTCACAAATACCCACTTTTTTTATAGTCTGCAACAAACCCTAAACCATGGGTTTAATCATGTTGCATTTTGCTTAGTTGAATATAGAAATAATAAATGTATACATTTTAATTATGATAATATTTATACAGTGTACTGTTTATAGAGGAATATTAGATTTTGCCTCTCTTCTTAAAAGGTGTATTTTGTACCAGGGATTATTTATCACATTCTCTATTGTGACTTATTTTTACACTGAAAAATTTTAAGCTAAGAAAGCATGATAATATGAAGTCATTGTATGATTGCCTATGTTCGGTAATAGAGTAGGAACTTTCCCTTTGGTCTTCTGGTTTAGGACTTGTTCAGGTGTGTGGATATTAAAATTACATTACTGAGATATGTCTCTGAAGAGAATAGAAGTTTATATGGTATTTGATAGAAACTAAAAAAATGAACCTAGAATAAGAGTTCAAATAACATAGAATTCAGAGAATTCCCATGATAATTTTTCTCTGAATGCCATTCGTAGTTCAGTACCACTGTACTGAGTTAGCTAATCACCAGGAGTGCTGGTTCAGAAGTGAGCCTGTGGATAAATTAGATGTATACCTTGGAGAGATAGGAGAAGCTGAGTAATTTTATGCCATTTTACCCTCACAGTATATTCAGCTTTGTTCTAAAGGACTATTCCTGTAATTTGTTTGGAATAGTAAGCAGAAGTAGTGCACACTAAGTAGTTGCAAAGTAATTATCCAATATACATTTTTTTCAAAAGTAGGAATTTATTAATAATAAGATTCTCCACTGAGCAAATTCAGTGTGTCCATGTATGTTTTGATAGTGCTGCTTTTCTTCCCCCCCTTATATTTCCCCTTGGAGTTTTGGATTGTCTTCATCCAAGGAGACCTGGGCAGATTCCTTTTGGCTGTTTTCCTGTTCTTCCTCCCCCCACCCCACCTCCCTCTCAGGTCAATATGGGGTCACAATGAAGTGAACAGAGGCAGTTTTCCTCCTTTTTACCTTTGGAGTCCTATTTGTTCCACATACCTTTTTTTTTTTTTCTTTCCAAATGACAGTTAATTACCATCTTAATATAATTATTGGGTAGAAAAAGGAGCAGGTAGTGAGTTCTTAAATAAAATGAATTAGTTCTGATGTATTCATTTCTATTGAGTAAGCTATTAGTCCTCTAAGGTGCACGGCTGTCCAATATCCTTCCTTCCCTCCCACATCTCCTTCTTTCTTACACTATAGCTACTTACCCCCCTCATGAGATTGAATGGCATAGGACTTACAGTTCGCAGTACTTCAGTTTTTCAAACTATTTGAATTGATACATTAAGCTGCATAGATCTTAGAAGATTAAAAATGTTTTTAATTCCACTTTTTTATGAGAATACTTTATATTGCAAGAAACTTATTTTATTACAGTGGCTTTGGGATATTGAAGCTTGTCCATTAAGTTAATTTCCTAATTGCTGTTTATATTCATTTCCATAGCAAGCTGTGGTCTTAACAGTTCTCTTCTCATTTTTAAAATTTCTTAAAGTTCTTATTTTTATCTCTTTATAAACTGAAGGCTAGATTCTCCATTGATAGGAGGTCAGAAAAATTGTGACTTTAGAATAAATGCTCAGTTGGTTTTCTAAATTTTGTAATTTTGCTTGTACAGAAGAAAAATTTGAATCTAAGCAACTAGGACCCATCTTGCTTAGTCTAGTCCCTGTTAATCATTTGAAATATCTAGAATAGAGAGTTCCTTCTTGTGACCTTCAAATATTGTCCAGACCAGAATAATGAGCTAACCCTAGTCTCCTATTCTTAGTTGTCAAATAGCCCAGTAATATAAAGTGTATCTGAATATAAGCTTTATGCACTAGGATTATGTTCATTTTAGAATTTAGAATAAAATTATAATTATTTTAGAATTTGTTCTGTGTCACAAAAGAAGCTCATAGATCTCTTAAAATGACTTGAAGTAATTATTTTTGTAATGAAAACATATTAATAATTGAGTCCAGACTGTTATTGACCCACTACAAAATGTAATCTTCTAATATATATTTGGTACATGATAAAAAAGCTTTACTTGTAGTAGTATCTTGCCCTTATATTAGCCTTGTTTTACTCCAGTGATGATTTAGGCATGATTATTTTCTGTATAGAATGATTAAGATAATGTGAAGATACCTTATATGACACATAGCAGGTGTTCAATAAATAATTATATTCTTAGATTCAGCTTCATTTATCAAGAAGATTTAAGTAAATCTTGATTTATAATTCAGTTTTCAAATAGTTTTTGAGGAAATTATAAATTATTAAGAGAAGGACATATATAAGCACATGAGACAACTATTTCAAGAGAATATTTTTCAAATTTGTAAAATATTAGTGCTTTAAAAAACAATTCCCTTTAGATGCCATAGCTAGAACGCTCATTTCTCCTTTAAAATATTTCCCTCTAATTAAAAGAATTTAATAGTTTTGTCCTTAAGACTCCACTGATATTGTTAACTATGTATAGGTATACTGAGAAAGAAATTTTCATTGACCTCATTTGTGTTATGAAGTTTATTAATGGACTATAAACTGCTTTTTAAAATAGCAGGATTGGTAAGTAAGAAGGGACCCATTTTAGTTTGTTCTGATGGAATCCTCAAGAACAGCAGAAAAGTCAGAAGTTCAGATGACATTTAATTTCTTTTCCTTTACTTTTCTTGACATAGTGTATGTTCTGTTGAAAGTTAGCTCCTCAATGAAATCTGAGCAGATAACTGGCAGCCCTCCCCCCACCCCTCCATCTCTGGCTTTGTACAAACGTGTTAAGCGTGTTTGAGGTTACGTGGCCTGTGGCGAAAGAAGTATTATATATTGCAGAGGTAGTGCTGGAGAAATGGCATCCTTATTTGAAAACCCTGCCTCACGTTGGCATACTGTAAATTAACGCTCCTATGGTGGAAGAGTTATGAAGAGAATCTTATTTGTAGTGATCTAAATCTTTCCAAGCTTTAAGAATTAAATTACAGATTTTCTTAAGAAATGACAAGTTAAATGCATAAGTCTGTCTATGTATCTGTATTTTATTACTTCTGAAATTAGTTTGGACAAATGAACTGAGTAGAGATTTAAAAATTAATTTGTTTTCACTTGAGTAATTCTCCCCACCTCCAAGTTTGTTTTCATGTTCTATAAAAGTAAATGGTTATATCTAAATTTTAGGCATATTATTTAGTTTAATGTTTACTTAATTAGGTTTAAAATATGACTGTTTGACAAAACAAGCAGTGAGTTGGTTAAATCAGCTTCAGTGGCGGTAGAGATCATGACCGTTTTGTTGCTGCTGGGCTTCATCTCTAGGCATTTAGGGGAATGTTACTTGATAATGAGCCATTTAAATTGAAGATAGAATAGTGATTTGAACCCAACTATTATAAATTTAAAAATATTTTTCAGATAACTATGTTGCTGTGGTACGATTAAGCCTTGGTTTTGCTCTAATATTTTAGTTGCCACTGAATATTGGAAGGGAAGCCTTGGATCATTGTCTTTTAGTAGACTGTTGACTTCGTATCATTAATTAAACTTTTCAAAGTTGTGGGATAAATCAAATGCTTTTCTGGGGAAACAAGAAACAGTATTAATGAGCAACAACCTCATAATTATCCTTGTGAGTACATAACAGGAACACATTCATGTCTTTTCTTTGTGCAATAACTTTTACAAAGAAGTATTTTTAAACTGATCATTAATTTTATGACCACTGAAATGAGATGCAAAATTTATGCTGTTGTCACTGGCATGGGCTCAAGGCACCACTGACATTATGTGTGATTGTAATAGAATGGCTGCCAACTAATGATTCTGTAGACATTTCATTTGAGCATGCTTTTCCTTTAGATGTCTGATTAGGCTGTAATGCTTTCAATTATGTCTGTAAATTGTATTGGATACGTTTACCTGATGCCCATCATTGCTTTGGAGTTCAGTTTTCTATTACAAATACAAGTTGAAACATTTTCCTTTTAATTTATAGAAGTCTTTGCAGGTATAGCTGCAAATACTTAGCCCCCGGGGAGAAAAAAAGACGTTGCACTACTCAAGAGCGACCCCTGTGTTCAATTAAAGCTCTTTATAATACAGCAGCTCTTGATTGGGATTGAAAGAATAATTGGGGGGGTGGAGGGAGAAAGGGATGGGTCATCACTGGAACAACAGTAAAGTGAAGAAGACCATTTTGAAAAATGATGTGTCCTCTCAACTTAATGCAGGTTAAAAAGGGAATAGCCCTGTACAGAGATTCTTATTCTTTACTTTCTGAGTTAATTCAAGGAAAGCTTAAAAAAGGGATGGGGGGGTAGGGCACATGAGTCAGTAGCAACACTTAATTCATACTGTCTTAACTAAATATAAATATCACACTGATTAAAGAAAAAACATTTGAAATGAGCTACAGTTCTTAGAAGGGTAAGTTTAAGACAATTTCCCTTTAATATATATATAATCCAAAATTGTTTCTTTAAAAAAAGAAAAACTTCAAAGGTATTTAACATGTCATTGACCGATCTGTGTAGAATATTTATAATTCGTGTTAAATATGATTGGATTTATAGCTTTAATAATGATCTTTATCCTGTGTGTTCATATGCGTATGCATTTATATGCATGGAAAAAATATGTAATGGATATTATTAAAAGAAAACAAATTAATTCTGATTTTCAAAACTTTTTAAGTTTTATTTCTTCAGCTTATTTCCACATAGAGTTTAATAGACTTAAGCTCAAGCATCTGGATATTTTTCAAAATTCTTTCCATATATTCACTGGTTTTAGTGTTGTATTTTTATATTCTTAAAAGTGAAATATGCTAAGTGCTAAGTTCTGGTGATATATTTTTTTCACAGCAACATTTATTTTATAGTTCATCATATGAGATATTCTTAGAAAATTTATATTATAAAAATTCTTACTTTATTAAAAATATAAGGGTACTCTAGCAACTAAGAGCAATTGAGGACTTTGTGATCTTTACCACCACATATTCCATGAGCTGTCATTCCATGTTCATACATATTTTTACTAGCACTTTATGAGATTCTGTCTTTTCTCATGTTTAAAATCAGACCATGGTTCTTTCCATAAAGATAAATATTGTAAGGGATCACTGAATGTTCTGAAAAATATTTTGAACATCTTGTAAGCAAGAGTGTTAAGATTTGAAGAATGAGTAGTATTTGTATGTATTCCTTGTAATTTTAATTGAGGAAGAAACATCACCATGTATGGTACACCCAGTGATGGAATCACTAAGAAAAATGAATAGTCTCTATATTTTGCTCTTATTGTCTTGATGCGAGATATTTGGATCTTTACTTTCAGCATAAGAATGACAAATGCTGGTGAAATATCAATATTATAGGGAATAAAGATAAATACTGATTTCTTAAGTTACTTTGATGGTGTGGTGGTGAAAAATAGGGTGCCACCCATCAAATGGTTATCAGAGGATACAGATATGCTTTTGGAGCACCTAGTAGCTTTAATCTGGATCTTTTCAGCAACCATGGTCTAAAAGTAATTCTCTTGGTACTGTAGGGTTCCTATGGAGATTTTCACCATGTTTTTTGGTTAGTCCCTAAGGTGACTGGTTTTCTCTTGAATTTTTAACAGATAACTAGAATTGTTAGCAGTTGATGATCGATATAGTATTAACTATATATTTTTCTTTATTGTTGAATATGGATGAGAAATTATTGCTTACATGTAACTAGGCTAGCAAAAATCTGAAACACTCTTTTAAAAAAATTATTCTAAATGAGTATGTGGGGAAAATCCAAACCGCAAGATTTAATTGTGAGGATTAAATGACTTCAAACTAACCAACCAACCAACAAACAAACCAACCATCCTAGGATTCGGAAATCATGTAGAAAACTGGTTAGAACATTTTACAGTAGATTAAAAATAGTTGCATTTTCAAGGGCAGGAATCCTGTATAGAAAAAGCTGCTTTAAAACACATATAAGCCTTTTAAATTTAAACATGGTTATTTATAAACTAGATACTTCCAATTTTCATTCAGTGATATCTCATCAGTTTTTAATCTACTCTGATGTTACCCTGTGATTTTTAATGAAAGCATAAAATGTTCATATGCCTTTGAATTATCAATTTCTCATAATTTTTCAAATATTGAGCAGGTAAGTAGGTAAATTGAATAATTTTTCTGTTGTGTCTTCCATGTTTTTTTGCCATTATTTTCATTATTCTGGTTTCAATTTTTTGTTTATTTTAGATGTGCACTCTGTTTTACTTTGCTTCTACTTTTTTGTATTCATCTTTGTAGAGACCATCATGACTTTGAACTCGTATCCTTTTGTTCGAAAAACAAGCACTTTATATACTGACCTTCAAAAACTCTTACTTTATCTGAATTACAGTGAATATACATTAAAATAGGACCTATTTTTACATTTCAAAAAGTTTTCTTTGTTTTTTTAAAGACAATGACTGAATTGAATAGAAAAAGTTAACTCTTCTATTCATTTTTTAAGATGTAACACTTTTTAAGTTGGCTAAATTATAAAAGTCTTCTCTTATTCTTTTATAGGTGATGCGGAAGATGGGGAAGAATATGATGATCCTTTTTCTGGGCCTCTAGACACTATTTCATTGGCCTCAGAAAAATATGATAAAGATGATGAAACCCCCTCTGATGGTATGTGATATTTTCCCATGGAATATATCTTTTGACACTAACACAAAACCGTGCAATGCATAGACGTGTTGGTCTTGTCAGAAAGCAGATAAATGCGGAGGCTTCAGTGAACTTCAACAGAAACCTTTTAAGGAACAGAAGAGCTCTCTCTAGTGGTTTTCCTAAGTATGTAGTTCTTTTATTTCCTAGGAAATTTTCTTAACTAGAATTTTTAGAAGAGAGCTTTTATGATCATGTGAATATTATTAGTGAGTTTGTTGGTTAATTTAATATTATTAGATTTTTGCTTAATTTTATTATACTGCTAATGGCCTGTTGTATTATTTATTTTATAAATAATGAAAAAGGTTTTTGATCTTTTTTTCCCCTGAAAACTTCATACATAATTAGTTCATAAAATATTAAATTAATTATTCCTATATTGCCTTCTCACATCGAGACAGGTTTTTATCAAATGCTTCTTTTAATACACATTTTCATTTTTCTGATTGTCACTTAAAAGTGCCCCACATTATGCAGTAATATGATAGTGCTTTGTATTAATTGAATTAGCAATAAAGTTGATAGTTTATCTCAGGAATTTTTAAAAACTTGCCGAACCTAAAAAACTTGTTTTTTGTGTAGCGTGTGCTTTCTCTATTATAGCCACTTGAGGACATCTGCCTTAAAGAGACCTGTCAGAATGATATGTAGTTATAAATTAAAAATGTGTATCGATAAATTAGCCATGCATATTAATTTGTGGCACTGAAAGTTTCACATAGACACAGAAATGAATAATGCCTTCTGCCACTATATGATGATCAAACTGTGCAGTCCCATCTCTAAATACAATTGCTGAATGAAAATATGCTTCCTGCAACAGAGCACTCCACATTTTATGTTATCCAGATTATTCCCTTTGGAAGCATAAATTGCTTTTATGAGGTATAAAATTATGTCTATTGCAGAACAGGGATAAGTCAAGTACATGCATAAGTGATAAACATTCTAACCACTGATTCAGAACAACACAATCTTTTCTTTATATTCAGAACTTTGTACAATGTGTAACAATAATAATCATATCCATTTTATGTCAAGTTTTACATTTCAACAAACACTTAATTTCTCGTTTTAAAGGAAGGGACTTTTTTCTCTTATATTTCCTACCTATTTTTTAAAAAGATGCGCACTTCTCTTTAGTTACACTTGCTGTCCGAAGCAGAGCATTACCCTTTTTCACCTGCGCTTCAAAAGCATTTCTACTAGAAAATGTTTTATAATTGATAAAATCCTTTCAGGCAAAACAATGAATTATTATTTGAGTTGAACTATTTTTCAGATACATTACAATGATTTGTTTTGCTTCCCTTTAGAATATTGGTAGATAGGAGAGTGTGTGTGTGTGTGTGTGTGTGTGTACATTATAGGTACACACACACAGAATATATTTACTGAATATATATACTCAGGGTTTCTCAAAATAGTATAAATATTTTTATGTACAAAGAAACATTATATGCGTTCTTGAAAATATTGCAACCTAAGAAATCCAACCATTAAATATCTGTGAGAGACAGTGCTTTGTTAGAAAAAGTGAGTTGTTATTAGAGTAGTTACATGATTATTGTGTGTTTTTATGAATAATTTATTATGTTTATTTCATAACCAAATATATAAGAAGTACACTAATAGCATGAAAAGATTTATTGTTAAAAGGTTGCTATATCAATATTTGACTATCATTTAATAACATATTAACATTAAATTTCTTGTTAAATATTGGTGCATCTTCATTAGTGTTTAAGCAATTCTTAAGCAGATTGAAAATTTAACTTTCAGTATTATTAATTTTTTGTATATAAAACCATTTTTGATATTTTTACATTTTCTTCTGAGAATATTATAAATTAATTTTAAAACTACCACTTGGACTTTTAATTTTCACTCTCAAATATCACATAGTCATCAGTTTTTCTCTCCGTAACTTACATTTGTATGTGTTCTCTTTCCTTTGATGAATAAATTTTCCTTCATTATGTGATCTCAGTCTAATGACATATTAATTATAAAAAGATAATGCATTTAACAATAAGTGTAACTAAATTAGCACAGGTCACCAAAAGGCCTTTAGTCAGATCAGATTGTTGTTTTGTCCTTTTGACTTTTACCTTATGGTAGGCACTAACAAAGTATCTGAACTTTGATGGATGATAAACTCTAAACATGATATGTATTTTTCATAATGCTAATATAATTTTCAAGGTACTGAGAAGGTCAGACCTGCACATCTCTGTGTGCATTCTAAGTCTGTCTTTTCCTTTAATATTTCTTTTTCTCTGTTTCTCTGGTTCAAAAGTTCACTCAGTTCCCAAATGGCTACCTAATTTTCCAGTTATTCCCTCAAGCCATATGTGTTTTGGTTTCTTTATGGTTTATTAGGTACTGTAGGAAAGTAGCATAAGTTATATCTTCTAATGAAATTCAAGCACACTTCAGTGATGCTTCGACTTGATTGCTGGTAGCAATTAAATCACAGCCAAAGAAAATAATGCATAATCTCACAAGGTCCAGACACCCCTATAGAAATGGAAAGGGGATGAAAACAGAAAACAAAAACAAAGTCTTCCAACCCTGCCAGACACGCTTTTCCAGCCAGCCCTTTTTTTTTTTTTTTTATTGGCCAACTGCCTGATTGATAGCAAAATCATAACTTGCTGCATGCTAACAGGCAGAGTTCACTTGTAGGTTATTGTGAGCTGATAAAGGGTTAGATGAAGTTTTGATTTTCGCATTGGACCTTGGTACACCAGATTAATGGAATTTCAATGAGAGACCAGAGTAGCCACAGCTTTGTCAGAGAAACAGATGGAGATTCTATAGTCATGTCTACTCATTAATACTAGTTGCCTGAAAGGTGTGCTGCTTCTCTATACAAAAGAGTTGATATAATTGATTTTTGAGTGGTATATTGAAAAAAAGTACCTTATTGATGACTACAATTGTAACATAGATAGTGACAGATTTTTGTTCAGTTTGTAGCTTAAAAATATTGTACTTTGTAATTTTTTCTCATCTCTCTTTGGACATGCGTTTTATTTATGTTTTTTAGGAGAAATTTAAAGGCCAATAGCAAAAAATGAGAAAATGACATGCGAAATTATCTTTTAAGAAAAAGAGTAGGAGTTTGTATTTTATTTATAACTGATTACATGACTGCTGTTTGTTTCATTTTGATATGGTAATGTTTGTTTAAAAAATCATACTTATTAGAAATATCATTTTATTTGCTTTGTGCTTTATTTGTTCTGGAAAATTTAAAACAAATCAAAATGGGTTCTAGACTATTATGGATCACCGTTACAAGTTTTATGCTATTGTGTGTCTGGATATATTGAAGTGTTAATATAAATGGTGCATGTCAGTAATCAGATAAAATTAGAGATGATGAAACTCAAAACCTTAAAGAAGAATATCCCTTCTTGTGCACATGTGAGAATGTTTGGGCGCTAAGGTGGTAGATGCAGGGTAGCCTTTAAACGCTATATAATGACTTGGGTATCTATTTTTCTATTCTGAAATCATTTTTCATTCATTTTCATCATTTGTGAAAGAAAGCTTCTAACCGTATAGCATTGCGGAAAGTCCCTGAGGTGAGGTGAAAGGGTTTAGTGAGCCTGAAGACATATTGGCTCTGCCCGTCAATGATAGGTCGAAGGATCCCAGTGGACATTTGTTACAGATCTGATTCAGCCCTAGACCATAATCACTTTGTGGATAAGAATCTGGAACCTCTAGGGTGTGAATATAGGAAGCTAAAAGGAAGCTAAGGAGATAAAACAGTCATTTACTTTTTAAAATTTTTACTGAATTTATTGGGGTGAAAAATAGTCATTTATTGTCCTGGTATCTTCCTAATGCAAGATTTTCAAGTAGCATAGGTTACTGAGAACTGTGGACCTTGCAAGGACGTAGGTTGAGAGGAAAAAATATTGGTTTAGGGATGGAATTATTCTTTAAAGCTCGAGGATTAAGAAAAAAAGGCTGTTTGATCATGACTTACATACAGTAGTAAATAATGATTTTCTTCTTTTTGGGTATACTTTTCTTTAAGAAAATCTAGTGTATAAAAATTTTGATTTATAAAACATATACATCACTTATTCCAAAACACTGCTTTAAACAGGATTATCTCCAGGATGCCTATAAATAATGAGCTCTCATGATGCCTCTAAAACAAGTTTAGCTATAAACCCATCGACTAGCACACACATAGTTTAATGTGGAAACATTACACATCAAATTTTTGAGGAAGGTTATTTTTGGGGTAAAATTAGTTGTAGCACTAATTGGTTCTTGTAAAAGCCAAGCCATAGATATGCTTTACTTTTCTACATGTTCTAGCAGAATATGAGACAATGATTAAAACCAGGAAAAAAGGTTCTTTCAATAACTCACCAGTTAGCATAGGTGTTATTCTACTACAGTATCATGTGGTTGTTGATAATAAAATCATATTTTTGTATTTTATTCTGATATTTTAGATTACAATTTGCACATATCTTTGTGTACATAGCACATATTATTATTGCACTTGTGGGTGTCTTTTTTACTTTTTTTATTATTTCAATATACCAATTGCTAGCTGTGTGTGTTATTGCAGTATAAGAACAATGATTATTTTATCCTGTAATGTGTATAGTATAGTTTCAAGTACTGTGGTGAAAGTGAGGGGTTATAGTTTGGGGAAACGATAAAAAAGTAGAAGACCTGCTTTTAACACTCAATACGTGTTGTGTAATTGGAGATATATGAGTAAAGTACACAGATGTGAGATGTTTTCATGATGCAAAAGTATATGTGAATAAGTAAAATAGCCATTGAGAGTCATCGTTCTAAGTTTTATGCCTTTGAATGGGAAATTCAGTACATCAGAACAGAACAATGTGGGCAAATAAGACTATAACGAAGTGGGTTAGATAAAAAATACTGCAGAGGTAATGAAACTCAACAATATGAAAAATAATTCATCTTTACTATGGTAAATTAGCAGCTATTTACACAGTACACGAAGAAAGTAGCAGCACAGGTCAATGGGGAATTCAAAGATGAATATGATAGAGTTCTTATTTTCAAGAGACATATTATCTAGAGAAAGAGAAGGCAATCAGCTAAAATAAGGTAATTAGTAATCTAAGTTACAGTAAGGCAGATTCCAAAAATAGTAATTAGTATTGCTATAATATTTAATTGATTTGATCTATACTGAGGCAAATAATTGGTTTCACTCATTTTCTTTCTTAATTTGTTGGCTGAGTCAGTATTGTATGTTTTGGCCTCATGTTGAATAAACCAAAGCATAAACTTTATGCGCCATGCTGAGAGGTTGTGGATTAAATTGTGGAGAGAGCTTCTCTTATTTAATTGAGTTTTTCATGGTTCCCGAGTTTTGCTGGAGAAAATGTGGGAAAAGAGGCAGGAGAAAATATTTGCAGGTTTTCATACTGATTGGTAATAATTTTGTTGTCAAGGCTGAGACATTTAACCTCCCTGGATTTTTATTTTCTCGTTTATGAAATGAAGAGTTTGGACCAGGTGATTGCTTAGAAGTTCAATGGATCCCTAAATGCTCCTGTCCACATTTCAGAATCAGAAAACTTAATGGTGGCACAGGTGATTTGCCCGGAGAAAGTAATAACCGGAAGTGACGTTGAGCAGGAAGGAGTAGAAGGGGTTTTAGAGTTAAATGTATGGTGGGCAGTAGAAGCTGAAGACCCAGTAAAGTTAAGGGGCTGACCTTTGATTTCGTAGTCATTAAAGTATTTCTGAAGCAATATACAGATGTGACGAATGCAGATTTGAGGGAGATTGTCCTGGCAGTTTAAATGTAGGATGGATTAAAGCATTGGGACCATCCAGGGGAGGCAGCAAGCTTAATGCTTTGCTACATTGTTTATTTTTAATCTTGACAGTCTCTCTGTGAGGTAGATATTATCACTATTTGACAGCTAGGGAACCTCAGGGGTAGAGAGGTTTAGATGAGTTGCCCAAGGTCACATAGCTACTAAATGGAAGAACTGAAATTTGAAATTACGTTTGTGTGACTCCAAGGATCATGCTCTGCTTTCAAAACCATTATATGTTGCCTCTTCCCCAGCGAAGATACTGTTGCTTTGGGTTCAGGGGCTGCTGAGAGCCAGGGTGTAGAGGAGTGGACATTGCACTGAAAACGAAGAGGTTTGCTTGTCCCTTTCTACCCCAAGTGTGGTTAGCAGGCCAACAGCATCAGTGTCACCTGGGAGCTTGTTAGAAATGCTGACTCTCTGTCCCCACCCAAGACCTACTGAATTTAGAATTAGCATTTTAACAAGATCCCCAGATACACATTAAAGTTTGAGAAGCTCTATCCTAGAGGCATTTATCACATTGGCCCTGGCAGCTGGAAAGAAGGGCGGGCCAGACCACAGTGTCGTCCTGGGCTGCACATGCAAATGTGTGACCAGGCCGGGCATTGGGCAATGCCTTGAAGTAGGCAAAAGCATCCTTCTGTGGGCCCACCTGTCTTCACCTCCAGGATTTTTCTGTGGTCCCTCAGCACCCTAATGCTGTGACTTCCTTGGCTGCACAGGGCCTCTTCCCGAGACTGGTTTCAGAGCCTCGTCCCTCTCAAATCGAACTCTGGGTCAGGTGCACTGGGAAAGCTCTGAAAACTTGCTCCCTAACCCAGGGGAGGCAAGCTCCCCTCACACATCTTCAGGTGTCAGCGCTGGGCCCGTGGTAAAGGTGTCCCTGGCTGCTACAGGGCACCGTATCTCATTAGGATTTAGACACGTAACAGGCTTCTCTTTCTTGCGGTGTATTTACGGGACTGGCCTGCGGTCTTTGGAGAAGTCGCACTGTGTAACTTCCTGTTTTCAGTTGCGTCCGCTCTTTACCACCTCAGTCCTGTTTGAGCCACACACTGTGCATTTACAGTGTGAAAACGGAAAAGCAAAGGTTCTTTAAGGCACTGGACTGACCCATTTGATTTTAGAGGAAGGCATGCGTGCTAGCCTGGCTCTGGGTTCCCAAGAGAGCTTCCTTCCTCTGCGACAAACACGAAGAGGGGGCGGGGCTGGTGGTTGGGGTAGCATCTTTAAGGGATTAAGCAATCTTTAACTAATATTTATTGAGAAATAAGTCTGGCACTTAACCAGATTCTTTCAGAATAAGATTGTTTCCTTTAATTGGCTCAAAACTACACTGAGAAGGAGACATTTCCCCTATTTCGCTGTTGTGGAAACTGAGCCTCAGAGACATTTAGTTATCTTGACCGGGATAGCCCACTCATAAGTAGCAAGCTTCAACTCCTCAGACCGTCTCTGCCCGGCTACTTAAAACTTAGGTTAGTTTTCTTTCTAATTACAAGATACATGCATATGGTTAAAAATTTAAAAAGAACATAAAATATTCAATAAAAAGTAAAAGCCTCTTTTTTCATCTCCCCCCCACCCCCCAACCCCTAGGTCTGCTCCCCAGAGGCAGCTACTTGTTACAGTTTCTTCTGTAGTTAACAGAATAACTTTGGACACTTTACTTTCAGTTCTTGTTCGATCAACCTTGAATAGTATCTGACGACTCCCCCCATGATGAATGGATGGTTCCTCACACCTCTCCCACTTCTGCCTCCTGATTTTTTGCTACGTTTGCTTCTTCTTGTGTTTACTTTGGCCTTACATAATTCCCTGCTTACTTTGTAATAACTCAGACAGTGCAACTAAGCCTTCCTTTTATCTCTCTTCCTTCTCCTCAACTCCAGTTTTGTTAAATCATGTTTACATGGTTAAGGTCTATAATACTTATATTTGATTCTCTAAGTCTAAGTTGACTGTGCTTCGCGTACAAGTTGAATTTTAAACATTGATCCTTTTCATTCATGTTTATTGGTTTTCCTCAAATGTCTGAAGACCCTTGGCTGTTGATTCACTTTTATGAGTCAAGGACCAAGTTGAAGAGTGTATGTAGGTAGCCTGTGTGGGGTTCCTTTGCCTGCGAATGTGCATTATCCTGGAAGGTTTTTCCTTTGAATGGGAGGTCTGATTGGTGGCTGTGAGTGAGACGGACAAGGCTTGCTTAGAGGTATCCTGCCTCCCAGGCATCTGAGTGAGAAGCAGAGGGGCAGACCAGAAGCCCCCCAGTTGTCAGAGGAATTAGGACATCACTCAGGGGTTTCATTCCTAGATACACGTTTTTACACTCCTCTGTCCTTTTTTAGGGGTTGGGGTGGGGGCCTTCTGGAGCTGTCTGAAACTCTGCTTAGCTTCTCAGCCTAGGAGACCTCCTCAGAGTGACTAGTGTACTTCTGTTTAGAGAGTGGACTTTAAGATTCACTTGGAGCACAAATGCCTTTACTGCCAGGTGCCTTGCAGGACAGACCCAACCATTCTAGCTGCTTGGATTGCAGTTCTTTAATGAGCACCCGTCCTCACAGCCCTGTAACTCTGCTTGGAGCATTTCCGAGGCTCCTCTGGGAAGACTGACACCTTTTCTGCTTGGTGTTCTCCTGGGCTTTGGTATCCTCTGCTCTGTCTTCATCACTCCAGTCTGCCTTCTAGTGTCTAGGAATTACTCAAAAATTTTGACCCATTGAAGATACCCTTCTTTGATTACCAATCTTATTAAGGTTTTATTCTTTAAAAACAAAGAATTTCAGGGGGACTTTTAGGAGGAAACATTGGTACTCAGTTTATGTTCCTTTTTCTAATGACACAAAGAGACAGTTTTCTCCTAAAACATTTTCACAACTATTCCAATTATCTGTTGGAATCGTCCTTTGGGATAACTGTGCTCTCTGGCTACGGGTCAAAGGTAGTCCAAATAATTATGTTAATCAAGCCTTAGATATAGTCACTTAGAGTGAGTGCTAGCTTTCTAGAAGAACCCAGATGCCTTAAACAATAGAAAAAAATTGTCCCTTGCCCCAAAAGTATTAGTCTTATTGTGGGTACAGGGTATGCATACCTTATAGTAGGAAGCCATATAAACTTTGTTCAAATACAAAATATGTGCCATTGACACTAAATACTCTAGGAGGTCAGAAGAGAGAGAACCTGTTGCAAACTGGTTTTAGTGAATGTTTTCTGGAAGAAATTGGAGTTTGAACTAGAACAACAAGGATGGGTAGAATTTTAATTAGTAAGAGTGGAGGGGAGGATGCTTTTCAGCATTCAGGTAAGCTGAGGGAATGAGAACAAAAGGAAATGGACTTTTAGGCATAGTTGGAGGAACTGTGAAAAGACTAAGATGAGTGAGAAAGATTGAAGAAAATCAGAAGACAGAGACCGACAAGAGCAGCATGTAGAAGGCACTGGCTCCGCTTCGGGCCCTGATTCTGACACTGAGTGACTCTGGCCAAGGCGCTACCTTTATGGGTGGTTCCTATTTTTAAAAGGAATTCCATTATTTTAGGCAAGGTAGAGTTTAAATAGCAAAAACTTTAAATTGTGTCACAAAGAGTTGATTTAGTGAGCAAACGAGTATTCATTTTAGACTCTTGAACAAGAGAATGTTATGATGCAAAGTATTTTAGAAATATTTAGGTAGTTGTGTGATGTAGGTGGATTGAAGGGGGTGGGAACGTTTGGTTTGTGAGATAAGCAACCATCCCATTAAGCCAGGTGTAGAGTGATTAAGAGACTCAGCCAGGATAGGAACAGTGAAACTGAAAAGGAAAGGGTACATGTGAGGAAGAGTGAACAGGACTTGGTAAGTGCGTGTGTGTGGAATTAAAAAGAGAGAGAAGCCAAAGATAATTACAAAATTTAAATTTGGATGACTGGGAGAATTGACTGAAATGTAAAATCTGGGAAGAGATCAAGTTGGAAGAAGATGAAAATGATAGTGAGTTTATGGTAATTGTGGACATCCAAACTGCCTAGTAATTATCTAGAAATACAGAATGAGAGTTTGAGTGATTCTTAGCTTTTCCTTCTCTTTCTAGTTCCATCCCTTTGTGGGAAGCTTTGTGGTGAGACCTACCTCAATAGCCCTAAAAATGTAGCACAATGGTTGAGAACAGTGTCTATGGTCATGCTGCCAGGACTCATACAGTGCTCCTTCATTACTTATTTCTGTGATCTCCAGCAAGTGGCTTAACCTATTCGAGTTTCCTCATCTATCAAATAAGGATAAATAGACCACCCATATACCAAGGTTATTGTGAGGATTAAACAGGATAAAGCATATAAAGAGCTTAGACTACTTCCTGGCCCATAATAAGAGCATATTAAATCCAAGGTATTATTGTTATTGGGCCTATTTTCAGGGTTGCCTAAAATAAGTGTTTATTTTTGCATTTGACTGAGTTATATGCCTGAAGTGTTGTCTGTCTTCTGTACTGTGTAGTTCTTCTGTTTTGATGGCTAAGTTGCAGTTTGTAGGATTTTCAGGTGGAACTTGTAGAGGTTCAAATGAATAATTGCATAAATTCCATTTATATAAATTTACCATTTTAAAATGGAATACTCTCTCTTGAAGACTGTTAGTGGTTTGATTTTTTTGTAGCAAATGTATCATGCCTTTCACCAGAACCATTCTACCTCTGTGTGCCTTAGCTTTTCTCTATTGAGTAAATAATGCAAATATGAGACTAGAGAAATTTCATCCCTGGAAAGGTTGTGTGGATTGATTTCATGAGCCTGTGGAGGAAATCACTCATTTTATTCATGAGCTCAGTAGCCAGTGACTACAATATTTGCAGACTTTTGAGAGTGTTTCAAAGAGTTTGAACTATATTAAAAGATTCATAAAGCTATATAGTGGAAAAAAGCGGGGGAAAAGTGGCCTGAAATTATTAGGAAACAGGATACCAAATAATGTCTTGCTAATTTCATTCAAGAGCTAAATGGGATACTGTTGATGGCGAACAGGTCGAAACAGAAAGAATAGTACACACAACTCAAAATGCAAGGCTCGAAAGTCATTAGTAGCAAATAAATTCTCTGTTAATAAATAAACCCGAAGTGAATTAAGACAATTAAAAAAATTTTTTTACAAGATTAAATATGGAATACAGTCTTTGGATCTGCTTACCAAAGTCCCCCACCCCCAAAACTGATAGTTGATATAAGGGTCCCTCTTCAATACTTGAGGGAAAATTGGATATAGCTTGCTCTGGGTTTTAAAATAATATAGATACCATCGAAGAAAAATCTCTGCAAGGAAGGTATAAGAATAAACTTGAGTAAATTATTTTCTTGAGGAGCTTTTTCTCCACATATGAGGAGCAGCTTGCAATACAGAACTGGGGCTAAGATTAAAGGAATTTCTTTATTAAACCTTCTCAATTTATGGCTTTTGAAGACATAGGCACGTATTGAGTTAGAGGATGACTTTGATTTTACAGAGTTCATCGACAGTTTGGGGGTAAAGTCTAGGATACTTACTCTTTTTTAAATAATAGCTTTGAGATATAATTAATATAACTATAGACTTTGCCCATTTAAAGTATACAGTTCAGTAATTTTTAATATATTCACAGAGTTAAAGCATTACCCCAATCAGCCTTAGAACATTTTTATTGCAAAGAGAAACCCTGTACCATGGACAATCACTCTCCATTTTCCTCAATTCTGCCCCGCCCCCTTTCCCTCAAGAGCCTAGAGCAACAATGAAACTACTTTGTGTCTCTGTAGATTTGCCTATTCTGGACATTTCATTTAATGGGATCCTATAATATGTGGTCTTTGTGTCTGGCTTCTTTTGCTTAACACAACGTTTTCATGGTTTATCCATGTTGTAGCATATAACAGTAAGTAGCTGTATAGATATACCACATTTTGTTTGTTCATTCATCAGTTAATGGATTTTGGAGTTTCTTCTTTTTGGCTATTATTGAAATACTGCTATGAACATGTGTGTTCAAGGTTTTGTGTGAATATGTTTTCATTTCTCCTGGGTATGTACCTAGGAGTGGAATTGCTGGGTCATATGGTAACTCTTAAGTTTAACTTTTTGAGTAATTGTCAAACTCTTTTCCAAAGTGCTACATCATTTTATGTTCCCAACAGCAGTGAGTGATTTCCATTTCCCCACATCCCCTTCAATACTTGTTATTGTCTGTCTTCATTTTAGCCATCCTAGTGAGTGTTTAGGTGCTAAACACTCATTGTCCATTTGTATATGTTCTTTGGAGAATGCCTACTCAAATCCTTTTCCAATTTTTCAGTTGAGCTGTCTTTTTATTTTTAAGTTCTAAGAGTTCTTTATAATATTCTAGTTACCAGTATCTGTTATCAGATATATGATCTGTAAATATTTTCTCCAGTGTTGTGGATAGTCATATCACTTTCTTTTAAAAAATTTTTTTATTGTATTTATTGGGGTAGCCTTGGTTAATAAAATTTTGTAGCTTTCAAGTGTACAATTCTGTAATACATCATCTGTTCATTGTATTGTGTGTATGGAGTTTCCTAAAAATTAAAAATCAAACTGCCTTATGACCCAGCGATTCCACTTCTGGTAATATATCTGAAGAAACCCAAAACACTAATTCTAAATAAACTCAGCACCCCTATGTTCATTGCAGCATTATTTACAATCAACAATATTTGGAAGCAGCCCAAGTGTCCATCAGTAAATGAATGGATAAAAAAGCTGTGGTACACTTACACAATGAAATATTACTTGGCTATAAAAAAAGGAAGGAACTCTAACATTTTGCAACAGCACAGATGAACGTGGAGAGTGTTATGCTAAGTGAAATAAGCCATTTTACTTCTTTGATGATGGCATTTGAAGCATAAAGTTTTTAATTTTGATAAAGTCTAAAATGTCTATTTTTTTCTTTTGTTTCTTGTACTTTTGGTGTCATGTCTAAAAACTCATTACCTAACTAAAGATTCTTAAGGTGTTATTAAGTTGAGGCTAAGTTATTTCTCAAAATACTATGTTCTTTTACTCTAAAGAATTGAGATTAATATACTAATTAAAACAGGGATTATATTCTAGCCCTAGCCTTCCTTTAATGTTATTGTTGCTTAGTTCACTTTTTTTTTTATTGTGAAAATGGCAAAAACCGATTTTCTTGCTGTGCTTTTTCAGCTCAGTGAACTATTGGATTCTGTAACCTTTAACATCATTGAAAAAAGATTTCCTGCTTTGTATTGTTGCATATGATATCACCCCTCTTCTTCGAGCAGTATCACCCATATCTTTTGAAATGTAAGTGCAGTAAGGTCTGTTGCATTACAAATATAAATGTATAATCACATAGCTCTTCTTCAAGTTGTTTTTACTTGAACAAAGTATTTCAGAGAACATATAGTCTTAAGTATATTATTTTGTTGATTTCCTGGCTTTTTTTGGGCTAAGCTTTGTCTCTGTATAATTATGGTGGTGGGACTGGGATGAGCACCTTAGAAAAATTGTTACTATTTTTAGCTTTCAAAAAAAAGGTTTGTTTGTTTCTTTGATGTGTCTCTTTTTTGGTAAGGGCATGTGTTTGTTCATTTTTAATGTTTTTTCTGTTTGTTAGTCATTAAACTGAGCAGTCTTGCCAGTTAAGGAAACTGAAACACAAGGAAACTATGTGAAATATCTAAGCATTGCTACCCAGTGTGTAGTCTGCAGACTGGTCTGGGTCTGTGATCTATTTCTTACTGGTCTGCAACAACATAAGTATAGAAATTGAGAGTAAGCATTTAGAAATGTTTGTAGTATTTTGCTATTCTTGCATTATCCAAATATGTGATTTATATTAATATAAAAGTACTAATTTGTGATGTCTTGGGGGAAAACTGGTCTTTTATCACAGCTAGAAACATTGATCTAGGCTTAGAGAAAGAACTAATTACAGTAGTCTTAGAACTCTTCTGATTTTTGGTTGTGTTTTAGGAGAGTCCTATATTTTTCTTTATAGCATAGAGATAGTCATTTTTAAATTTGAATATTAAGTTTATTTTCACTATGGAGAAATTTTAGTAATTCTAAATCCATATTTCTTGTCAAATATACTTTCAGGTTCCAATGTCATGTTCAGCTATTTTATTATATTTCCATATAACAATGAACAATGGTGTAGCCTCAAAGCTTTGCATTCAGAGTATCCGAAGCAGCGATTTTCAACTGGTATGATGCAGAAATTTAAAAACATGCGATACCTGACTAGTCAGAGGCACTGACATCTTTTCCCTTAGATTGTAAAATAAAAATAATGACAACAGCCAACACAGAAATAGCTGTCTGGTGTGAATGCCCTGTCTTGAACTACAAATATGTAGGTCATATAATAGAGTTGCATCTTATTGGTCATGTCACATATTAAGGTTGCATCTGATTGGTTAATTCTTGGTAACAGAAATTTTTATGTACAAGTATAGGCACCTGATTTAAAAAAAAAATCTCTTTGAAGCAAAAAGGGCAGGTAATTACTATTGTTATCTTTTTTTGTAAATCAATCAAAATTATACCCGTTTTTTGCCAGATTGTCAAAAATGTATTTTTGGCGTGCTGCAGAATTTTAATAATTAGTTTATGTGTGCCGTGAGATGGAAAAGGTTGAAAATCACTGATCTAGAGAAAATTTTAACATAATTTGAATACTATCTAGCTCTTTGCCATGTCTAAAAAGCAGAATCAGGTGGTGTTATACTTAAAATCTCTATCAGAAAAGTAATTTCATCTCAGAGATGTCCTCTTATGTGATTTTGTTTAAATGTCTCCAAGTGCTCTTCCCCACCTATAAGCTTTACTATTTTGAGCACTCCTGTCACTTTCTATTAAACACCAAAGGAGGTTAATAAAAATAATACATTTCAATATAAAAACAGTAAAATATCTTCCCATGGTGAAAAAGAAGTACACACGTGTTCCCTTCATTGACTAGGACTTGTTTTGGTATTGGTTTCCTGCGATCCATGTCCTGGGATGTATGTATGCTATAAACCTCTAACATGTTTAGAATAGAATTTCTTTGCTAAAAGAAAATGTGTCTTATAGATGGAGAAGAATTGATTTTTTTAAATATAAATACTGAGAAAGGGAGACAATGTTGATGTTTTAGGCAAAGTGCTAGTTGGAAGAAAAGTTTATTTCAACAGATTTTATTTAGACTGAGGGGGGGGACGATAAATTGATTAATAAGACATGTCACTGCCTTTAAGATTAGTAGAGATTACAGATTAGTAGAGGAAAGAGAGATGTAAATAGCAACTCTAATTCAAAGCAGGCTGGTGTAATCACCACTGTAAGACAAATAAAGGGAGAAAGAAGATAGTAATTATGATTACAGTTTAGACTGTCTTCGTAGCAGAGGTGGCATTAGAACCAGGTCTGGGAGAATTAAGAAGGCTTCTGAAATGTGAAACATGGAGATAATAGCATTTCAAATTTGTGGCGGAGTCTGGGGAAGGGATGTTTTGGTTAGCACTTTTCCAGCACGTGGGACAGAAAAGAAACCCAGCTCCAACTGCTTGAAGCAAAAGCAGAAAGGGGAATTTATTGGTTTGCCTGTGAGAGTTGGAGTCTGGCCTCATGCCCACTTGGATGCAGGTGGGTGTTCAAACTGTAATGAATATTTGCACTCACATCCTGCTTTCCTGTATGTAGCTTAGATTACTACTTGGACTATAGTAATTTGTATTGCTACTTTTAGTCATATCTTTTTAGCCAGCATAACTGGAGGTAGGGTTGATAATATCTTAAAAAGATGAGGAGCTTATCAAGGATATGTGCGTATCTTAGAAGACCAACCCACCCGTAGGAAAGTAGGCTGAGGAATCTGGCCCGGAGGCAGACCCAATTTTCCTCAGTAAATAATTCTAGGTCTATCCCAATATAAAGACAGTTGGGTAGATGAGAACCAAATGACACCTCTCTTCTGTTTATTACTTTGGCTCATCAGTTGTCATGCTTAACAAAGGTGGTCATGGGTAAGCTATCACTATAGAACTAAAGACCGAAGATCTGATATGGCAAAGAAAATATAAGTAATTATTAATTATTAATTTCCTGATAAATGTTAACTTATCAGATTAAGCAAGTGGAGAAAAAGTTGTAAGGAAGGCATCATAAGACATGTAAAAATTTAGCTTGTTGTGGGAGGGGAGCTGCCCGTGAAGAGAGACAGAGATTGGTGCACTTCTGGGGGATACAGCTCTGAGAGGGTCTGACTGAAAGCTCATTGGTCACCTTGATGGGGAGGGACAAAGGAGAGTAAGTACCCAGAGGGGACCAACTTGACTTTATGATTATGCCCAAGGTAAACCCTGATACTTCGGTTTTTTTTCCTCTGGGAAGTGATACTTTCTGTAAAGAAAATGGGAAAATAGATAAGAAAGCTCAAGTCTGTTGAACTTGAAGGAGTATTGAGAAATTCAGTCAAAGATATTTCAGGGGGAGTCTGAGATATGGGATAGAGATATGGGGAACCATTGATTTATTTGACTAAACATGCTGAATGTCATGAGAAAGGTAAGACTTGCCAGAGATTATAGAAGGAGATAGATTAGGAGGTTGAGAATAGAGACATCTGCCTTCAACATTCCTCACAGGTAAACCAGAACTGCTGCTTTTGCTTCTAAGCATATGATCCTCATTTACAGAATTTTAGAAGCCATTAATTATGGAGATACATTTTATCTCGATAGTTTTCTTTGGCGTCCATTTGAATCCTGGTATGTTCTTAGACTTTTCTTTTCTCTTTGTTTTATTGTCTAATTATTTTCCTCTTTGTAATTCAGGTATGTTTATTAACTATGGTTTGCCCTGACAGCTTATACAATTTTAGCAATCTTTAAGGCAGACCATATGTACTTCTAGTATCTCAAAACTAAATTTTTACAAAATCCTCACCTGAGGACATTTTTTCATTGCTTTTAGAGAGAGAGAATGGGAGAGAGAGAAACAGAGAGGAGCATTGGTTGGTTACCTCCTATATGCGCCCCGACTGGGGATCAATCCCACAACCTGGGTATGTGCCCTGACTGGGAATCAAACCCACAACCTGGGTATGTGCCCTGACTGGGAATCGAATCCACAACCTTTCAGTTATGGGGCGATGCTCCAACCGAGCCACACCGGCCAGGGTGACTAAATTTTTAAGGGCTTTAAATAGGATACATTTTGTACTTCATCATATTAAGGATCAAATTTTATTGTTGTGGTTGGTTAAGTGCAGAAGATGGTATCACATATACCTAGTTTCAATCCTAGTTTGACTTACTGACTTTGGAAGAATTATTTTCCCTCTAAACCTTAGTTTCTTAATTTATAAAAATAGGGTGAATTGTAGTATCTCAGAGGATGGGTGTAAAGAAAAGTGTGAGGCACATAGGACGTGTCCATTGTTATCTCTTGGCTCTTATAATGTCACAAGACGGCTAAGGGAGTGGGTGATTCACTTGGTTTTAGTATATATTTTCTCTGGAATTTTTACCCGTGTTTGAATCTAGGTAGTTTAAGTTGTGTTAGATGATATTTAATTTAACCATGTCATATTGTGAGTAGCTAAAAGGTATGTTGATAACTCTAGGAATTTTTTTATTATTTAATATTCAACTTTTTAGTATAAATATGGCAAGCAGTTTAATGTGGTGGTTCACACATGTCACCACCGATGTTAAATTTCAGCAATCCATTTCTTTTTTGTTTGGGTGAATTGTATTTAGCTTCCTGTCTTTGTTAGATAATAAGAAAGCAATAAAATAATAGCATATGAATTTGATTAAAATTATCTATAACCTTGAGATTACTTTTTCAGAAAGATGACAATATAATAAAAATGTGAATAATTTTGAAATGCTAATTGCTGTATTCTTTGGTTGGGTAATTTTACACTTGAACAAAAAAAAATAACAAGGTATATAAGTATTATACAGTTATTTTAAGGCAACATTTTATAAACAAGATATATTTTCAATATATTAGGAGGTAACTTTTAAGAGAACTTGTTAGTATATTCTATTTTATAAAAGGAAGGGTTATTTTTTGTGATAATTACTCCTTATTTTTAAAGTCATGTTTTTAAATATTTGATTTTTTTAAAGCAAACTCGTATCATGCAACTGTATGTTTCGTGGTTAAATAAAAATTAAAATATTAATATTGTTTTCTTGAACTTTATTAACTGGTATTTTGCAAAGTTGTCCTTTAGATGATAAAAATATATGAAATGTAAGTTAGTGTTGTTCTTTATATGCGTAATATTTGGATTTTACATAGAAGTAGCTCCTTTAGTTTAAAATTGTTCCCCAATATATTTTTCTTGTCCTGTTTTACTACCCATTGAATTTTAATAAGGTGTTCGTTATCACGAGCTATTTTTCTGTTGACATTATTTTAACTTGTCTACTCTTTCTGTTCTGATTTTCATCTAACATTAAAATACGTTTAATACCTTTTATGGATCTTTATGGATATAGGAGCCTAGTGACCTGTGTGAACACAGACACTTCTGGGAATGTGTCCTAACAAGCTGAAATGCTGATGTCCATTTTAAGTTTATAACAGTATTTCAAACAAGCTATTTGAAGTATACGTAGTTTTAGTCAGATAAGGAAAAGTGAATTAGGTATAATTTAGATCAGCGATTTTCAACCTTTTTGGTCTTATACCACACATAAACTAATTACTAAAATTCTGTGACACACCAAAAATATATTTTTTGCTGCTCTGACAAAAAATAGGTATAATTTTGATCCGTTCACACCGGATGGCCATTGTTGTGTTGTGTTGTCACTTCTTTTTATTTGACCATCTAAAGGAAAAGAGGTCAGTGCTCCTGACTACATAGTCAGGTATTGAATATTTTAAAAATTCTTGTGGCACACCAGTTGAAAAATCACTGGTTTATATAAAACATATCCTCTGAGATTAATTTTTCCACCACTGTAGTTGTCAGGGCTCACAACAGGGATTCAGACAGTGCATTGAGCAGCTCATGTTAGCAATTCGTATCCTATCCTGCAATATGCTAGAACATGTATTAGAAAAGGTTTCGTGAACATTGACCAGATTGCTGTATATCTGTGATTTCATTAATTCTTTTCTAGATTTGTAAATTCACTTCTTGCTTTTATACTTATGAGCTAATTAACCAAGAAACTTTTTTGCCGTATATTTATTTATTAATGAAATCTAATTGATCTATACTGATTGGTTTTTAAGACTAAATCAAAGGCCATCCATCCACATAACTGCTAATATATTAAGTGAATCAACACATTTTTATATTGTGCTATTATATGTCGTTAGGATTTAAAAAAATCAATAGTCTGCATTTTAAATTTCTAATATCTTAATTTGCTTACCTTATTATCCAAGTTACCAAAGCTAGAGTAATATGAAACAGCTATATTCATAGGCGACGGTGGGCTAAGGAAAGGTGGTAATAATAATAATAAAAAAAAAATCTCCCCTAGTATAAGCTTTGTCAGTCGCTTCTAAATGTCTAACCACTTTACATTTTAAAAGTATGACTAAAACTGATATTAAATTTCTCATAATTGCATAAATTCACAATGTACATTATCTTTCCCTACCATGATTTGACTTTGAACATATCTTGCCATGTTGCTGTTTCTTTAGAGTTCTTTAGATATTACAAAATGGGGTGCTTTTTTGTAAATAAAAAATAAATGAAATATTTTAAATAGAATATGTAAGTCAGTTATTTAGTCATGAGACTATCATATGTTACTATTATCTGTCGATTATTCTCTTTTTGGAACATATACAGAATTTTAACAAATGCTCTCATTGAATAAATAAATATAAAGAATACAAAGTATAAAAAGAAATATAAAAATATGTAGCTTTATTTTTTCACAACAGAGGTGTGACTAAAATACTTTAGTTTTTGTTGCATGTAGATCTTGTGCAGTTGGGTCAGGTTCTCAGTGCACCTTGCTAGAGCCTATAATGAAAAGGTGAGATTATCTTTTACTTTTTACTATATTTTAGTTTATTGTTCCCAACTAATATTGGGACTCTTTAAACCTTAAACAAATCACTGGTATGGTATTTAGAATCCGTTATGAGGGTATGATAGGAAGGATGTAGTGAGTGGTGTAATTGATTTATCCCCATCACACTGAACCTCCCGCTCTTCTTCCACTTTGTCCTCCCTTGGGCAATAATCACAGGGTCGAGCTGCCAATCTGTAGACTTAATTTTTTCCAGCAGTACCATCTGGCTCCTTGGCACCAGAAGTTATATTGGTTCTTTGTGGTTGCTGCTGAATTTGTCATATTGTTAGACAGCTGATGGGATGTTTCTTGCTATTTGATCCTAATTTTCTTTGAACTAATTATTGATTTTTATTTAGAGAACCTTCTTTAGCCATTTCTGAGAACAGGGCAGAATTTTATTGTGAAAGAATAGAATGCACCTAAACAAATACTGTGTCTGCCTGAGAGTCTCTCTCTGTGTTGTATTCTTAGTGCTCCAGCAGCCTCCCTTTCAAGAGAGATTAATTTGAAGTTAATTGTGGAGGTTTTCTATTTCATTCAAAACCTTGTATCTCTATTTAAAAATTATCTGACTGTGTATTTAAAATCCTGCTATGACTTCTTGTCATTTACTAATCAATGATGAATATTTAGAAATCCTGTCAGTGGCACAGATAACCTCCTCCCATCCAGCCATACCTAATCCCTTTTAAAAATGGCCTTTGTGTTTATCTTGTGCTTCATTTTGTAGATGAGGTAGATTTGCTGTCATGCCCAATAACATCCATAAACAGTTTAAAAGAATAGTTGTTAAAAACACAACTGAGTTTCAATAATTAAAATTTTTTTAAAGCACATGTTTCTACACAGTTAAGCAATTTTTTCATGTCACATAGTAAACTACACATTCTTGATGAAGGCAAAGAATTACTTGACCTATATGTTTCTAAAATAAAGACCATAAACAAAAATAAATTATTTCTTAAACTCTTACAGAATCTGCATATAGAGCAGTTCATTTTGACATGTATTTACTTATTATATTAGATTTCATTCATTTTTAATGGAGCAAGATATATCTTTTAGAAAGTCTTTAGAGGTGTTTATTCATATATAAGTGTTTTTCCTGAGTTTAAACTAACTAGATGTAATCGATGTTGGTTATAATATGACCGTATACTAATATGTTAGAAATATTTACTTTAAATCCTTACTGTTGCTGGTATGTGAGTGTTTGAGGTTCTTAAACGGTGATTTAGCTGGAATTATTTTAATATCACCATATTAGAAGCATACTAAATGAAAACTAGATTTTGAAGATCATTTTAATTTTATGTTAGGTCAAATATACAGCAAAACTGCTGTAATTTGGTCACGTTGTGATGTTCAATCCAGTTGTTTATAATTGTTTTGGTTTAAAGTATATAGGGAAAAGGAGCAATAAATGTCAATCTGTAAGAAGAGCTAAATCAGATGTCAGTGAAATGATTCATGTGTTAACTGGAATAGTTAACATGCATTTTATTCTACTGTCTAGCAGGAGGAGGTGGCTATAGAAAAATGAATTCTTCACTAAATAATTTATAACAATTATATCAAATTTTAATAACTTCAGCTAAGAAGGCATGCATATAATTCATGCTCTCACAGTCACCTGTATTAGAGATTAATTGTGCTTTCTTTAAACAAAAAATGTACTCTTATAAATGTTTTTAATTGGTAAATCATGATGACTTTTATCTTTATAGAGTAGCATCATTTGATCAGTTTTTAGCTATAACTTAGTGTGAAGCTAAAATATAGCAGTTTATCTGCTGTCTCAAACGCTAGCTCATTAGAATTTGCTCCTAATATAAAAAAAAATGCCCTGAATTGTTTGTTGGCTTTATTTTAACTCAAATATGTAAAAGGGACAGTAGAGTATTTTTCTTTAGAATCACAGAGAGTTCGGTGACCTTTTTGTGGCAAATTATGTAGAAAGAAAATATTTATATTCATTTAAAATAACCTCCGTGAAGAAATAGTCTCATTACCCTGTTTGATCAATTTCTTGTAGCCTGAGCTGTAGCATGCTGCTATTGCCATTGGTTGATGGAATACACTGAGTAGTGGCTAATGGTGATGGTGCTCATCAGGAAGGGTTCAGCCAGCGGTCAGCAACAAATAATTCAAGACTGTTTCTAAGTTTGTGGCTGGTGGAATTTGCTTCTTGCCCCAAGCCAGCGGCATTGCTGAGCTGGGCTATTTGATTAGAAGAGAAGCATATTTGCTTCTTAGCAACTGCACATTTGCACAACCCATAGTTCTCTGCCTCCAAAGGTTTTCCTTTTGTGATGGTAGAATAATACTTTATTGTTGATTGACGGACAAAAGAAGTTCTAATACAAGACAGGCTTATAACCATTTTTGTTGTTGTTGTTGGCTCTAAAAATGTTCACTTACACATAACATTTTTTTGAAAAAGCATAGAATAAATATACGTATAGTATAAATAGCCAAGGAAAATCTCAACCCGTTAGAATTTTAATATGCATATTAGCAAGAAGGTTTGTACAGCATGAATACAATTGCATACTGTTACATTTTTGCCCAGCAGGTTCAATGATAGGAAATCAATTCTGACCCTAGTGTATATATATACATGTATTCATACGCTGGGTATATCTTCCAACTAGAATTAATGCTAGGGAAAATTTAATTAATAATGTCGAAACAAAAGTTATTATTAGTGGACTTTTTATAAAGTTTTGGCAAATTTAAGAACTAGTCTTTACGTAAGATTAGAAGTCAAATTGTAAATTCTTATACAATGTGGATGTAGAATTTGGAACACATTTCTCATAGGAGTCAATCTGCAGAAGAAAACATATGTCTTCAATAGAAGACTAAGGTATTTATAACCCAGCAGTTAAGAAACAAGTGAGAAAAGATAAATTTGGGAAGGACAGTCTGAATTTTATGATCCTGGGAAGCCAGGACCAGGAAAAACATTTTTTTTTCTTTTTTTCATGGTTTTATGGCTTTTCTCACTCAAACTATCTGGTTACTACTTGAGTTTCAAGATTTTAAGGAAGATCGTATAAAAATTGATATGACCATAGATGATGTTAATTTTACTTTTGCATTATTTTTGGTAATAAAAAAGCATGCCTACAATATCTTAAAGGAATAATGAAAAAACTATTTGAGCCTATGTATTTTGATATACATAATTTAAATTCATTATTTTGTATAAATTGTTGACACAATTCGTGGTAAAATGAAACTCCATATGTAAGATTAATATAAGGTTAAATTTTTATGTTCTTCTGTGATAGTATATTTAGAACATATTACTTTTTTGTCCAACTTCAGGGATTTTTAAAAACCATTTTGCTGCCTAGGTTCATGATGGATATGAGAGTTTTCATAATTTAAAATGAACAACAAAAAAAGTGCATTGGTGTGAAATTTTCCAGTTAACAAATCTTGAAATGTGTTTTGGGATTTAGAGAAAGTTAAAGCAAGTGCAGACATTAACATAGACATAAAGTGTATATGGGCAAATACTCTCATTTCCCGATAAAAGGACCTTAGGGCATATCAATGTGCATAATATAACCATCACTGTATTTACTTACTAATAAATAGCCACTTCAGTGTCAACCTAGAGCCCCCAAACAGGAAAAGGAAGGAGGTTGAGTGATTTGATAATGCAAGGCAGTAATATGCCTCGTAGTATCAAGCAGCTGTCCCTTTGCAGTTTCAGCTAACATCTTTGAAAACAATCCCGTAACAAAAAATTGGAGCTCTAGAAAGAAATGGAAAATACTTTTAAGAATGTTTTTAAGTTTAAAAATTAACATGTCTGCCAGTAAATTGCAAAAGTTAGGATGTGAGTTTGATGTGATATAAATTAAGATTATAGCTTTTCCAACTGTTTTATATATAAGGTAAATTATGGATTTGATTTAATAAGGAAAGTGTTCTTTAAATCACTTAACTCTCTTACAAATACTTGCAGAAATGGCATTTTAATATTTTAAAATCCTTACCTGAGGATATTTTCTTTGATTTGAGAAAGAGAGAGACAGAGACAGAGACAGAAACCTATTGGTCACCTCCTGCGTGTGCCCCAACCGGGGATTAAACGTATAACCTAGTTATGCTTCCTGACCAGGGATCAAACTCACAAACTTTTGGTATATGGAACATTGCTTCAACCAATTAAGCCACCGGGCCAGGACCAAAAGTGGCATTAAAAGAATTCTAATCTATATTAAAATTACTTGTATTTATTAGATGATATCATTAGTTGGCATTTATTGCTGTGTTCTTTTCCCTATTAATGATTTCTTACTTTGGGGCACATAGGAAAAGGCAGTTTTCTTAGTGGGATCTTATACCAATTGTCACCTGCAGGTAGGGAGGTCTGTTTTATTATTAACTAGGTTCTTCCCTCTATTTCCCACTGGGACTATATGAAGTACAAAGCAATGTACCAAGTGATGTTCTTTTGGACTTCAATTTTTATACATAGATAGTTCCATTTGTGGGGGAGAAGATAAACAGGAACAAAAAGAGCTTTCTGATGTTCTTCTAGGTAGGGAGGATATAGGAGTAGGGAAAGGTCAAGGTGGTGAGGTGAGGGAGATGATGGGATTTCAGTGTTCAGGTGGCTTTCTTAGGTCTGTCTCTAGAGAAATATATCAGATTAATGTCAGTGGCATGCATTGTGAATTGTTGTTTTATTATTGAATAAGGTATGGCCGAACGAGATTAGGTGATTTGTCCAAAGCCACAGAGCAAGTAGTGGTGGAACTGAGGTGGAAATTTAGGATTTTTTTCTCCAAAGCCTATGGTCATTTCTCTTGTAGAGCACTAAAATCTGTCCTATTGGCTGGTAGTGTTTGGAACATGTGCTTTGGAAGCTGTCACACAGGAGATGAAATCTCTGATACTAGCTTTGGACCTCGACAAACTATTTGGTTTCTTTAAAGTTCTTTTTTTAAGTTGGAGTAACATAAGGTTAATAATACCTATTGCATGTGGTTATTTGAGGCCTAAATGAGATAATCTCTGCAAATTTTCTTTGTGGATCTGACTATTTTTTTGCAGTATGGGATTATTGTTTTCCTAACTTAATGGTGCATCTGAGGTCAAGATGATTTGAAGAAGTTGAAATCATGTTTCTTGATTTCTAATCATGGAAATTACAGTCTTTTTAGTCCTGGAAGGGACTTAAAAGTCAATTAGTATGTGACTTCCTCATCTTACAAGTGAACACATAAGACTTAGAATGGCTAGTAGGCTTCTCAAGGTCACACATGTAATTAATGGCATCACTACCAGTACTAGCACTGTGTATTAGAATTTTTTTTACCAGGCACTGTGCTGGAAATTTCTGACATATTATTTCAAATCTTTATGCCATCCTAACATAGGAAGCATTATACTAATGTTATTGATAAAGAAACTGAAATTTAGGATTTTCACACTGCTAGGAGGTGGGGAGTCAGGATTCAAACCAGAATCTGTACAACTACAGTGTTTCTAGTATAATGTCATTTGCTTCCCTTGAACGCCAGGCACCAAACTTCAGCCTCCTGCCTCTAATTAATGAAACATGACCTACTCACACAGTATCTATATTTTCTTTGAAGAATCTATTAGTAATAGCAAGTGTAAAGTTTGAGTTATTTAAGTAGCCTTATTAATCTGCTTTAAAAAAAAAAAACAAATCTTTCTTTTTTCCAGTTATGTGAGAGAATTTATAAGGTGATAGGAATACTGTGTTAGTTTTTTGGATGGAATCAGTTTGCAAGGATATGTATGAAAATACATTAATTGACATAGGTAACAAAATAAATTTCTTTTTAAAGCTATAATCATCTAATTATTATTTTTCTTAAAAGAAAGGAAGTAGTGGCAATCTGGTAGATTATTCCAAAACTAGTAGAATGAACTTTTGACGTAGATGATTTTTATTTTTTCCATGGAAGATTTATCTTCTTAATATAATTTGCTTGGATTTATAGTGAAATTAGTTTATGCAACAAAATTGCAAAATGCCTGGGGAATAGGAGATGGTAAGTTCATGATATTTGGTACACTGGGAGAAAGTGGTCAGTATAAAATATTTTTTTAAATTGGTAAGACAATAAACAATTAATTGTGGGTTGATTATTTTTTCCAAAATGGCATTATAATTCTCCTTGAGAAATAATTGTGCGTTAACTTATGATAATGCACCTTTAGGGGCCCATACAACGGTACTGCCTTATGCTAAGGTCACTTTACAAAGTTGTTCTTTTGTTACTTCAATAACTAGACCTCTTTTTCTGATGGCTAACATTATCTACCCTCTAATGAATGAGTTTTATTTTATAGTTAATAGTGTTTTAATAACTATAATTGGTTTATAAAACAGTGCTTTTATAATATGTAGATATTTTATTATTTTATAGTATAATTTTTAAGTAACAACATTCTGAGGTAAATTAAGAGAAATATAAGAAGCCAAGAATATGTGAATATTTTGAGGAAAATGCTGACATAATAGATAAGGATACTCATAAGAATTAATGATTATCCTGTTAGGGAAACACAAAGACAAGGTCCTTGCCTAGTCATATACATTTAAAATTATAGAACAAAAGCTAATGGTGATATACGACAACATATATGAGGAGACTTTGTTTAACCAGAAGTCAATTAACCAGTTTCCCTTCCCAGTACCACTTTTAGGTGAAAAGACAAATGAATTCATATGAGTACACTTCTACGAAAGATCTCTGGTCTCACCTGGAATTTGTTTATACTCAGCTCAAGAGCTAAGACCTTTCATCTTGAAAGCATAATTTAATATAATATTTGTATTTATAAGCAAGACTGGGGCACTATAAGATCTAGAAATATAAAAATTTAGCGCTCTGGTAAACTTTGCATGGAGATACAAAAGCATGAGGAAAAACTTGGGAGTTATCCATAAAGATTATGGGGCTGCGATAAAGGGGTTCAGTAAGAGCTTGAGACATGAGGTGCTGCCAATGTGGATTTGCCAGTCATCAGTGGATGACTTCAAATTCTAGACTCTGTTTAGATTACATGCAGAGAAGAGGGTAAAAATCATGCTTTGGGGAGATGATCTAGTATTTTTATGAAGCGTGGACTGTTCCCAAGAAACAAAATTTTTTAAAAAAGCGAGACTACATTAAACTAAAAGGTTTCTGCACAACAAAGGAAACTGTCAATAAAATGAAAAGGCAACCTACCAAATAGGAGAAATCATGTATCTGAAAATGGGTTAATAGCCAAAGTATGCAAAGAACTCACACAGCTGAATAGCAAAAAATAAAATAAAATAAAATTCTAATTTAAAAATTGGCAATGGACCTAAATAGACATTTTTCATATATATTCAAATGGCCAATAGGTACACAAAAAGATACTCAGGATCACTAATCATTAGGGAAATGCAGATCAAAACCACAATGAGCTATCACCTCATGCCTGTTAGAATGGCTAGCTTCAAAAAGACAAGAGGTAACAGTAACATCCTAGTGAGGATGTGGAGCAAAGGGAACCCTTGTGCACTATTGGTGGGAATGTAAATTGGTATAACCACTATAGAAAACAGTATGGAAGTTCCTCAAAAAATTAAAAATAGAACCATTATATGATCCAGCAATTCCATTTCTAGGTATATATTTGAAGGAAATGAAATCACTATGTCAAAGAGATGTCTACACCCTCGTGCTCACTGCAGCACTGTTTGTGACAGCTAAGATATGGAAACAATCTTAAGTGTCTATTGACAGATGAATGTGTAAGGAAAATGTGTTGTATATACAAAATGAAATACTATTTAGCCATAAAAAAGAAGAAAGTCCATTTGCAACAACATGGATAGACCTTGGGGATACTGTGCTAAGTGAAATAAACCAGACATAGAAAAACAAATACTGTGTGATTTCACCTAGATGTGGAATCTAAAAAAAAAAAAAAAAACCAAACTTACTGAAAAAGAGATCAGATTTGTGGTTACCAGAGGTGAGAGGTGGAGGGTGGGATGGGGGAGTTGGATGAAGATAGTCAAAAGGTACAAACTTGCAGTTATGAGATAAATACTGGGGCTGTAATATACAATATGATGAGTATCATTAACATTGCTGACTGGTGTATTTGAAAGTTGCTAAGATAGAAGATCATAAAAGTTCTCGTCACAAGGAAAAAACATTTTTAAAAAATAACCCTGTTAAGTGATAGATGTTAACTAAACTTATTTTGGCAGTCATTTCACACTATAAGTCAAATCATTATGCTGTACACCTTAAACTTACACAGCGCTGTATGTCAGTTACATCTCAGTAAAACAAGCAAACAAACAAACGAAAAAAAAAAAAAGAAAGAGAAGCGGACTGTTGTGGGAAAAACATAAAGGTGATCTGGTCTCCAACTGGAAGGCTCTTGAAATAAGAGCAAAGATGAAAAAAAGCCTGATTTTTTTCATTTTGATTTTGGAGAGCAATGGGTCAAATCCTAGAAAGGGGATAGAGGAAAATGAATGAACTAGGTAACTGACACAGAAAAAGAAGAGATCAGAGAGAACTCAATTTATAAGCCCAATGACAAGGATATTAAATTTGTCGTTTACTCAGCTAACAAAATTTAGAGAGAACCTACTTTGCTCAATAGTTCCTCTTATCAGTGCTGGATACACAACTTTGAAAGGGTAAACAGTTATTGAAAGTAATGGTGATGTTCGGAAGAATTACTAAATCATGGGAAAGGTAGTTTAAAATGTTAGTGATGTGTCCAAGTAAAGATGCCCCTCAGAGTCCTGGAACTATGGAATGAAATTGGAGAAAAGAGGAGAAGACCGAAGTAGAGCTATAAAATAGGAAGCCATCTATGTAAAACTTGAGGTTATATTGTGAACTCATGGAAGAAATTGGAATGGAAGAACAAGGGGTTTTGTTAAGTGAAAGGAGGAGAGAAAAAGCTATAGAGGCAAAGGTGGCAGAGTGGGAGTTAGGATGGCATAACGTCCCAGAAGAAAGAGACAACTTTACTTTAGAGAATGACAGAGTCAGAAGCAACAGAGAGGTCAGTGAGTCTGAGAAGAAAAAAAAAAGAACTAGATTTGACAAGGAGGGCATTATTGTTGATCTTAAGGCAATTTAAATTATTTTTGATACATTATTGTTAACCAAAGTCTATACTTAATTTAGATCTCCTCAGTTTTTACCTAATATCCTTTTTCTGAACCAGTATCCAATTCAAGACATCACATTACATTTAGTCAGAATGTCTTACTAGGCTCCTCTTACCTGGAACAGCTCCTCAGATCTTCTTTGTTTTTATCCCATTAGTTTTTGAGCACTTCATTTAGCTCATTTTTACCCAAGTCCTGGAGTCAGCCTTTTCTGTAAGAAGCCTTGGGTCCTTTTCGAAACCAAGACCTGGGTGCTCGCTGTGCTAATGCTGCTGGTGTGTTGTTGCTTCTAGGCTCCTATAGAAGACAGAGCTGGGGAATGTGTGTATAAATAATGTAGATAAATATTTACACATATTTGCAAATGTCTGTATTTATTTCTGTGTCTATTATGGTAACTAATCTCCAAGATGACCCCCCAGTAAGCCATATCTCCTAGTGCTCACCCCCTGTGGAGTCCCCTCCTCTCGAGTCTGGGTTGGCCCTGCCACTTGCCTCTGCCCAGTAGTGTGCGATGGAAGTGGTGCTGTGTGACGTCTAAGGCTAGGTCATCGTTCTGGCAGTTTTGTCCTGGGCCCCTTAGGAGTTTGTTCTGGCTCACCCTTGGGATGCTTTCTCTCAGAAGCCATCAAATATGAGATGTCTCAAAGACTTCTGTAATTGTCACACTAATACTTAACTGTCATTATTTCTTAGGGCTTTAATTTGGGATTATTTGTCTCTAAATATGCTTATTCATAATTTTTCTCATTTTACCATTAAGTCATACATATTTTTTCCTACCCCCTTTTTTGAAACGGAGTTCTTTTCCTCTCTGAAAATTTCATTCACAATTTAGCTCCTTCATGCCTCTTTTGTAGGCCCAACCTCCCTGGTTCTAAATATTGCAATCACTTCATTCCTTTTAGTGGTTGTATATAATGCTGTATATGACATAGTGCTTCTCATTTTTTGTAATACAAAATAACATTTTTTAAAGACATTGGAACCAAAACATGCTCACTTTACTATGATAATAAGTGATATTTTTGAGCACTTGCTGTGTGCCAGGTGTAAGGCTGAATGCTTTACATGTTTTATAGTGTTTAATCCTTGTAACAGCCCAGGCGGTAGGCATTGTTGTTATGCCCATTTTACACATGAAAAAAATGGCTAATAAGTGTTGGAACGAAGATTCAGACCTGGGCAGACTTAATGTAGAACCTGCCCTGCCTTTTTTTTTTTTAATTGTGATGAAATACACATAAAATGTAAAATTTTAACCACTTCTAAGTATATAATTCAATGGTATTGAGTAACCATCACCACCATCTATTTCCAGAACATTTTTATCATCCTAAACACAAACTTTGTACCCATTTAACAATAGCATTCCGCCTCCTTCAGGCGCTGTTAACCTCTATTCTATTTTCTGTTTCTATGAATTAGCCTATTGAACTATAAGTGGAATTATATAATATTTGTTTTTTTGTGCCTGGCTTATTTTATTTATCATAATGTCTTTATTTATCCATGCTGAAGCATGTTTCAAAATTTTGTTCCTTTTTAAGGCTGAGTAATATCCCATTGTGTGTGTGTGTGTGTGTATTTATACACACATACACGGATATATATGCTACAGTTTCTTCATTCATTTGTTGAGGGACACTTGGGTTTTTCCACCTTTTGGCTATTTATAAATAATGCATATCCTGCATTTTTTACCACAACCCTACTCAGATGTGTAATTATTTATTGCTGCATAACAACTTACCTGAAATTTATATATTACTTTATTATTATTTATTATTAAGTAATACAAATTGTATTATTCTCACATTTTCTCTGGGTCAGGGATTTGGGAACAATTTAGGAGTGTGGTTTCAACTTTGTGTATCTCATGAGATTGCAGGCAAAATGTTAGCTGGGGCCAGTCATCTAAAAGTTTGCCGGAGGTGGCGAGTCCACTTTTTAAAAAATTGTACTTTTTTCCATTACCTTTTATTCCACTTACTCCCCCCCCCCTCAATCAGCACCCATGTCCATGAGTCCTTTCTCCTTTTCTCTGAGTCCCTCCACCCCCTCACCCCACCCCCCGCCCGAGCTGTCCTCTGCTCCCCATCTATGAGTCTGTCTCTGTTTTGCTTGCTAGTTCAGTTTGTTCATTAGATTCCACATAGGAGTGAAATCAGATGGTATTTGTCTTTCTCTGACTGGCTTATTTCACTTAGCATAATGTTCTCCAGGTCTGTCCCTGCTGTCAAGACAGGTAAAATTTTCTTCATTTTTACAACTGAGTAGTACTCCATTGTGTAAATGTCCCATAGTTGTTTTATCCACTCATCTACTGATGGGCACTTGGGCTGCTTACAGATCTTGGTGATTGTAAATAACGCTGCAATGAACATAGGGGTGCTTGTGTTCTTTTGAATTAGTGTTCCAGGTTTCTTCAGATAAATTCCAAGAAGTGGAATCACTGGGTAATAAGGAAGATCCATTTTTAATTTTTTGAGGTATCACCACACTGCTTTCCACAGTGGCTGCCCCAGTCTGCATTCCCGCCAACAGTGCAAAAGTGTCCCCTTTCTCCACATCCTCGCCAGCACCTGTTGTTTGTTGATTTATCGATGGTGGCCATTCTGACAGGGATGAGGTGATACTACATTGTGGTTTTAATTTGCATTTCTCTGATGATTAGTGACATTGAGCATCTTTTCATGTCTATTGGCCATGTGTAATCCTCTTTGGAGAAGTGTCTATTCAGGTCCTTTGCCCATTTTTTTATTGAATTGTTTGTTTTCTTGGTGTTGAGTTTTAAAATTTTTTTAAAATTTTGGATGTTAACCCCTTATCAGATGTATCAATGAATATGTTCTTCCATTCAGTGGGTTGTCTTTTTATTTTGTTGATGGTTTCCATTGCTGTGCAAAAACTTTCTAGTTCAGATAGCAACAGTGATCTTGAGAAAGAAGAATAAAGTTGGAGGAATCATGCTACCCTATATTAAACTATACTACCAGGCTATAGTCATCAAAACAGCATGGTACTGGCATAAATACAGACATATAGATCAATGAAACAGAACAGAGAGCCCCAAAATAAACACACCTTTATAGAGAGGAAGCAAGCACATACAGTGGGCTAAAGATAGTTTATTCAATTAGTAGTGTTGGGAAAATTGGACAGATACATGCAGAAAAATGAAACTAGACCTCCTTCTTACACCACACACAACAATGCATTCAAAATGGGTTAAAGATTTAAATGTTAGACATGAAACTATAAAAATCCTAGAAGAAAACAGAGGAAGAAAAATCTTGGACATTGCTCGTAGCAATATTTTTTTCTGATTTATCTCCCCAGGCAAGGGAAACAAAAATAAAAGTAAACAAATGGACCAATCCACTTTCAAGGTAACTTCCATGGCTTCAAGTTGGAGCTGATCATTGTCAGGGGTCCCCAGTTCCTCCTCACATGGGCCTTTCCACTCGCTGCTTCTGTGTCCTCAGGACATGGTGGCCTGCTTCCCCCCAGAGTGACTCCAGAAGGATCCAAATGGAAGTGATACCCTTTTTATACCTGTTTTCAGAAGTCACATAGCATCACTTTAGCTTCATCCTGCTCGTTAGAAGCAAATCACTGACATCAACTTGCATTCACAGGGGAAGGGATTAGTCTCTACTTTTTAAAAGGAGGAGTGTCAAGGAATTTACGAACATATTGTAAAATCACAACTGATGAGCATAAAGAAGAAAACAGTCACAAGTACTAGAAATAATTTCTGCTAAAATTATGGTAGATATCAGTCTAGGGACATTTTCTGTGCATACCTGACCTCATATTATAGATACTGTTTTAGAATCTGATTTTTTAATATTATATACTGCAAACATCTTTTCATGATATTGTGTTTTTCCATACACTACCTGTAAATTTTTGAAGTATTTGCCCAAAACAGTATTTCATTGTTGTTTTAATTTGCATTTTCCCCAATTTTATTGAGATATAATTGACAAATACACTGTTGCATTTCTTTCATTACAATGATGGTGGATTCTTTACACACTTTTATTAATTATTTGCATTTTTGTGAATTTATATATATATGTTTCATATAATTTTTATGTATTTGCTCATTTTTAAAATTGGCATATTCTTTTTCTTCATTAAACATGCAGTATATGGTAAGGAGTCTAAACATTATTACATAGGTTTTAAATATTTCTTCCTTGTTTAGAATTGTATTGATTTAACAAAAATAAATGGTCGAATTTTAGACATAGAAAGATAGCAAAGGAAATCTAGTCCAACACTGATAGATGAAGATGCCTGATTTTCTCTCCCGTCCTCCAGATCTCTTTCTGTCCTTCTCCCATTAAATCTTCACCTGTTATATATACTGTCCAAATATTCTGTGCTCTGCTCATGGTGAAGGGAGTCATGGGTAGATATGATTCATTAGTTGCTATTTGCATTGAACAAGTAAGGATTTCTTAATAACCCCAAACAATTAACCACTGATGATGTATTAGGTAAGAGCCACTAGCTAGTAGGAGAGATTTTGTATTTTTTTAAGGTTAGCAACTTCCCAGGTTTCTCCAATGGTACTCTGCTGGTGACTACTTCCTTTCCCTTTTTATAAGACCGTATCTTAATCATGCAGTTGTTTGTTGCCCAGGAAATCTGAACAGAACACGGGGGTCTAAATGACACACCATTTTTTATGCCTCATCTCTTTCCAAATGGACTTGAGATTACTAAAATTTTGTTATTTCACTTATAGCGCTGCGAATTGTACCTTGTTGATGAATGTTGATTGAATAAATTCTCACTACTTCTAAAGTTATCAAAATAAGGTACTTATTAGTAAGAAGAAAAATTTAAAAATCTGCTTATGAGTTTATCCATCCTATGATCTAAGATAAGGTTAAAGTAGTTAATACTCAGATAATTTAATCTTATTAAAAAGTTTAGAGCTTTCTGGTAGGAAAAGGGTGATATTAGGATATTTATCAAAAGAAATAAATTATTTACTGGAAAGGACTGACATTGGAATCTTTTATCTTCATCCTCTTTGGCTGTATGTAATTACTAAAGTATCTACCATAGGCGATAAGAAAATGGGCCTGAGTTTTAGAGATGGACGACTTAGTATAAACTGAAGCAAATACCGTGTAGCAAGAGGAATATTGAATTTCTGTGGCTCTTATATACCTTTAGGACTTTCTCAGCTTATGTGGTAAAATAGCTTGTTTTGTCTCTCCCTTACCCACTCCTCCCTACCCCTAGGATTATATGAAGCAAGTTATTATAGATGATATATATTGATTTTGAAATTTCTAGAAATGAAAATCCAAATTTTACTAATGCCTGCATTTAAAAATATAAGAGAACATAAATTACATTATTTCAAAAAAAGGTCAGCTTTTTAAAATTGGGCTTCTTCTGGAGAGAGCAGCTCAATTGATTATGGAACCAGTTGACGTTAGGGAATTTTCTTCTTTGCTTTTAACTTATTATGACCATTTCCAAACAGAAGGATTTGATAAAGCAGTTTCAATTAATGTATCAAATACTTCATAGATATTTAACCAATCTCTTATTCTGGTCTTGGTTTCTTTTGAGCTCTTACGTTCCTAAGACAGGCTTATTTCCTGACAGCCAGGCAAATTAATTATTTTTAAAGCTTGGATCTTGCTGTTTTAAAAAGCCTGTCAATATTAGCAAGTGTAAAACTTGACTCATTTAATAGTAGCTCTATATTTCATTCATCTGCTTTTAAAAATGAATCAGTTTTATTCTAATATGTGAGAGAATCATCACCTGCTTGAGTTGAATGTGGCCTCCGAGATGATTTTACAGATAAGGAAACTGAAGTATTGACGTGTTAATGACTTATCCAAGGTTACACAGTCTGTTAGTGGCAAAAGTACTTCTATAGTTTAGATTATATGTCTCCTTTAGGGGTAAGACTTTTTATTTCTTACCCTTCCTGGCCTAACTTCCTGGCCAGTTTATACACAATAGTCATCACTGTTTATACTGCTACATAAAAAATAACCTTAGGAAGCCTTTCCTAGAGAGTTTGGTGTGATTTCATTTACTTTGTGATTTAAGAGTCATCAGTGTTCGTCATAGGCTGTGCTGGGGAGGTGGCCTCTCTTGCTTGGATACTGAGCTGTGAGGACTTTTTATGTAAAGATAGTCCACTTGACACTTCCCTTTTCTGATTCTAGGGCTCAGGGTTAAGGAAAGAGCCCTCTGGAGGATTCCCGAAGCTTTTTCTCACCTTGGAGAATGAGCAGTTTCATTTCTGGTCAACCTAGTTTCATGAATGATAGTTGGCAATTGTGCTTTTGCCTATTTCACATGCAGAAGTTTAACTTAGTCAGGTAAAAGTAAGCCTGTAGGACTTAGGGAAGGTTATCCTGGAAACAGTAGGTAGGTAAAGAAGTTTAGCATTTCAGAAATGAGGTCCTAATTTCTAGCAAACTCCATGTCACTGCTAATTCAGAGCAGCCTAATTGCCATTAGGAAAGGATCGGTTTCTTAAAAGGGAAAAATAATGGGGAAAACTTCTTAAGAGCTTTATTACATTCTTTTTCATGAAATTATTTCTCCAACAAATTGATTAATATCTAACTTTAAGAATTTTATGTAGGCATTTCACCATTATGATTTTGAAATATGGAAAGTTCTTGCAAATATTCTTAGATTGCCTTCTGTCTGTCCGCCTTGTAAAAGATCCTTTTAGTTAAATGGACCATCCTCCTTAAATGATGTCATTAGCTCAGATTGAAAAGACATTGCCTGCAGGGAAATCATTTAATTGAACTAAAGTGCCTTATTTCTGTAGATCTTAGAGCAGCTCACTCACTCTTATCTTCAGATTAGATAATTTATATCAGATAATTTTTTCAACTCTATGAATGATAAAATGTTAAGAAAAGTAATCTCCCTTTTAAGGTATTTTTGTATTTCATAGTTTTTCACTTGTATCAGAGTTAGAACTGATGGTTCTTAAAATGTGGACTAAAGTCTTACTTTTAGATAAAAAGTATTATAGTTCATTAGACTAAATTATTAATGCATTGGGGTTATACAGGTCAGTGGTTTCAAAATATTTGTGACTTCTATAGAAATGAGTCATCCAGTTTTGCTTTTGAGATCTTTCCCCACTTTTGCTATTTTGTTTTGTTCTAAGTCAGGGGTATAATATAGGTACAATAAAATTATTTCTTTTTAAGTATATAGTTTGATGAATTTTGACAAATGTATGGACCTGGGTAACCACGGTCACAATCACGACTGAGATAAGATACAGAATGTTTTAACCACTGCAGAGAGTTCTGTCATGCCCCTTTGTAGCCAGCACTATACCTTCATTCCCAGTTCCTGGAAATCACTGATCAATTTCTGCCCAATAGTTTTGCCTCATTAAGAAGCTCACATATGTGGAATGATGTGGTAGGTAGCCAGGGGAGTGCTTCTTACGCCTAGCAGACTGCTTTTACAATTTATCAGTATTGTTGCATGTACCTGTGGTTCATTCCTGTTTATCCTTGAGTAGTAGTCCATTGTATGGATGTACCACAACTTGTTTATCCATTCACTAATGATAGATATTTTGGTTCTTTTCAGTTTTAACTAATATTAATAAAACTACTCTAAATGCTTTCATCAAGTCTTTGTGAGGGCATCTTTTCATTTATCTTAGGCTTGGGATTGCTGGGTCATATGATAAGTTTATAAGAAACTCCCAAACTGTTTTCCAAAGTTACCATACCATTTTGCATTCCTGCCAGCAATGAGAATAGCAGATGCTTTGAATCCTCACTAGCACTTGGTATTGTCTGTCTTTTCATTTTTGTCCTTCAAGTAGGTGTGCTAATTAGTTGACTCTTTAAAAAATACTAGATTGTTTTGATTCATGATTATAAAATCAATTATAATCATCTGTTTTTTAAAAATTTACATTGAAAGTGTTTTCTACTGGTAGTTCTCTGCTTTTAAGTCATCTTTGCATAATAGAAAGTGGTACCATGTTGAAGGCTTTTTATATAGCATGACTATTTAGTAAAATATTTAAATCCTGCTGATACATGGTTCCTGCTTTTCTTTTTGGATGAACACTATTTTGAAAGGGGATAATTATGTAAAAATTAAGGGTGAGTGAATACTGTCCTAAGATTTTTTTACAATCTCCAAAGCATTAATTGTTTTATACTGGGCACTTTTAAAAACTTAGAAGTGCTAGGATATTACTCTCAAAGGAAATATGAAATATAGTGTTTTATTAAAAGAACTAGCATATGAAAGCTCTTTTGAGGTAGAAGGTAGTACCAACTAGAACAATATATTAAATCATATCAGTAATTGAATTATAACTTGTAAAGCCTTTTCTTAGTATTTCTCCTGAAAACTGGTTGGCTCTTAATTGTACCTCATAGGTTGCTGTATCAAAATATTTCATAACTTGTGTTGTAAAATTCACATGTAATATTTCTAAAAGTTCACCTAATTAAATTTAGGTGATTTCATGTTATGTAGCTCTTCTGTCAGTCATTTGATATGAACCTCACCAAAATCAGTCGCAACATCATTCAATATTCTCTTAGCCTCTAGTTCATTGCTGGGTCAGCAAACTTTTATGGGGAAGGGGATGAAAGGGCAGACTGGTCCGAACAGATAATGGGCAGCTTTTTGTGTCCAGGTGAGAAGGTTCTTTGCTTCCAGACCTAAGTAATTAGGGGGGTAAGAATCCTCCAATAATTCAGCCAATAAAGGTGTTTAATGATAGAATGAACAGTTAGAAGTAATGATTAATTAGCCTGAGCACTTTGGGCTGGCCAGTGTGCATGCAGTAGTACGCACTGGCCATCAGCTGGTAAGCATGCAGCCTTGTAAAGGGCTTTCTGCTCTGACACTGGTCATATATCATTGCAGCTGTGCCCTTTGATTACTGGGAGGGCTTGCAGAGTGATTAATAGCCAGGATCAATGTTTCTGCCCAGCACATGACATTTGGTCACAGAGCAACCATATACTTATTCCCCTTTGGCACAACGCTTAGGAGGAATGAAGGATGAGACCTGCCAATTTATAGCTTAGGAGCTTCCAGTTTATAAAATGAGTCGACTTTGACTGTACAAAATTATTCCCTATTGAAATAATTAGTGCAGCATTAAACACAATTAGAACTAAAACTACAGGAGCATGCTTGCTGAATTCAAGCCAGTTGACAGATGGTTAAGACCTGATATTTGGCTGCCTATGATGACCAAGAGTTATTTTGCTGAGAAAATGAAAAAGCTTGAAAGTGAACAGTGATTACTTAAAAAAAAAAAAAAAAAAGGTGATATGATGCAAAATGCACATTGAAAATACACCAGAATATTAGAATATTCCATTTGACAACTCTATAAATGTCTGTAACACAAACAATTAAATATCTTTGTGTGAACAATGCTTATTACTAATACTATGTACATCCACTCAAAGCAGACCCTGGGTAAAACAAAATTGGGCTACATGAGAGCTACTTTAATATGATATGGTCTTACTGTATGATGTATGTTGGGCTTCTACTTACTTTTAGTGCCATGTATAAACTCTGTTAGAATTGAAGGTTTTTTGGACACCTAATACTGTTAACAACTTAACTATATAGTACAGATGTTTGTGTTAAAATTTTTTTAATGGAAACCTTCACCTTGAAAGCTTTAGATATGTAAATTAAGCTCCTTTATGTTAACTATGTCAACATAGTGGGGGGGGGATTATTTTCCAATCTTCCAGTTTTTTCATAAATTAAAGTCTACTACTTAGTCTAACAGCATAGAACAATGATACTGTGGTCTTTGGTTTTGATAATAATTAATCATGGTTTATATTACCTTTGAAGTGTTGGCATTTAGTTCACAGTGTATTTTACTGTTTCTAAATCAATGCTAGATATTCTGAGTCATTCTACATTCAGAAAATTGACAATGCCTGTAGTGTATACCATATAAATTTACAATTATTTCCAAAATATCTACATATATTTCCATATATGCATTTATGGTTTTAAGCATATGCTTTCAGAGCTATAAGAATTTAGTTTTGGAAGACACTCCAAGAAACTGGTATGAGTAGAATTCTAGTTTTCCAACTTATACACTTGATTTGAGTTGCATTTTATACTCATGGTAACAAAAAGTCAGTTTTCTTAATATGATTTTTCTTCTAAATCATTAAAAAGGGATATAAGTGTAATGTGCTGTTTGGAATTTATATACCCCTTTATTTATAGTTAGAAACAGGCAGGGCCAATTTAAGTGCTAGCAGTTTGGGGTTAATCACTTAATTTATGACATGTCTACATTTCTTAATTTGTAGTGTAAGAAAGACATACTAATTATTACCTGGATTTATATACTAGCTTTGTTTTTAAAGAATTCTGAGTGCTTTCTGGTTTCTCCTATGAAATCTTTTCTCTTTTTTTTCTTAACCACTGAGAAAATAAGGGAATCTAAATATTCTGTGTGTTATTCAAAATCACTTCTAGCCACACTATTATAAAAAGCAGAAATTGTTTCTAATTATCTACCTACTCTTATGTTACTGTAACTTTGTGACAATGTAAAATGGTCACAATCAGCTTTCGTGAAATCTAATGAAATATCTTAAATAGTATTTTATAAAATATTCAGACTTATTTTCTTTTTCTTTCTTTCTCTTTTTTTTTTTTTTTGCTCCTGGAACCTATGGTGATCTCTTCTTATCTATCCACATATAATACTGTCTCTTGACCAATATAATTTCTGAGTTGGTGGCAGTTTGAAAGAGGTGGTTAAAAGTTATTTATGGCTATGGATTAGAGTAAAATTCTGGGCTCACACCGAGGAAGCTGGCTTTATCTTACCTATGTACTAATCTGAGCGAGCTGGACATCAAGTGCATTAAAACTAAAGGTGAGCTTAATGGAAGGCTTTGGATTTCTCCTTTCACTTCATTTCCTGTCCCATGTGGATATATAAGTGTTCCTGTAATTAAAAATTAATTTGTTAGATGGAAAGAGATGCAAAGTGTTAATTACACATTAGATAATGGCTCACTTAAAAAAATTGATCTGTAGGAGAGAGATATAAAAGATTTCCTTAACCTAAAAACAAAACAAAACAAAACAGAACTGGAGAACTCCATAGGTAGAATAAAATCAAAGAATTATCCGCTCGCAGAAACAAAGTTTTCTACAACTGTCACTTTGGGGAGAAAGTGTTTTTTTAGGTAGAGACATAATTTACATACTACAGAGGCCACAACCCTACTCCAGCTAGGGCACTTGTTTATTATAATGGATGACTTTCCCCTTTACAAGGATGTGCACACGCGCACCCTTTGACGGTGCCTGGCTCACTCCTGCGTTGGGTTGATGCTCAGCCTAGTCCTCTGCCCGGAACGCTCTCCCCACTCCCACTTTCCTCCATCTTGACCTGGCTGGCTCTTTTATATCCCTCAGTTCACTGGTCCCCTTTGTGGAGAGGCCTTCCTGGACCACCCTTTCCAAAGCAGCCCCCAACCCCTGACATCAGACTCTGTCCGCTAGTCTGTTTTACATTCCCCACAGCACCCTCCATTACCTGAAATTATCTTACTTATGTTTCTTTATTTATTTGTTTCTTCTCACTAGAATATAATTTCTGTGAAGTTAGAGACCTTGCTTGTCTTGTTCAACTCTGAACGCCCAGTCGTTTCTCTCTTGGAGGAGGTTGAATTCTAATCTTAAAAAAAATTTTCCCCTGGGTCCTAATTTCCCCTGCCATGACTACTAAATAGTTGTATGTGTTGCTAGTATAGCCTTTAGACCCAGGCAAGCAGGGGACCCTGCTTTGGATTCCATACTTTATAGGGCCCTAACCGGGCCCTTCTCTAATTGTACCTATCTCCACAGGTCCAGTCACTGGGGTCAAGGGCAGGTGCCCACTCATGTATACACTTTACTTAATCCCACCTTGCCTTCTACGCCATGCTCTGGGTACCCAGGGTCCCTGAAATCCCTTCCCAGGTACCCCAAGCCTGCTCCCAGGGCCTGTGTGGGCCTCCTTTCTGTTCTGGCACCTGGTAGGTGGATCATAGTGCTGGTGTGTACACCACAGGCATAGGAGGTAGCTCTGGTTTTGTGCACGTGAGTGTGGACAGAGCAGGAATGGTGGGCATGTTACACAAGGCTCCTTGGGGATGTGCTGTGCGGCCAGTGATGGGAAGCAAAGAGATGTGGACCTCTTAGGACACAAGAGTCTAAATTTGGCCCTGGCCTTCCACATTATCATGATGGTATATATTAGTCATGTTTGAAAGATAGGCCATGTTTTAGTTAACAGTTTTGTTAGCTTAATATATAGCATCTTAATATTTGTTTCTTTTCATTTCTGAGTTTGAGAGATTTATTGGTATTGTAGTAAAGACATTCATCTCAGTTGTTTCCCTCTCTCCTCTTGACCATGAGTTAATATTTTGTTTGAATCAAGAAACAAGTATGCAGAGAGGGATGTTATTCTTACATAAACAGTAAAGTGGAAAAAAATTAAGTTTGCCCACATTAAAGCAAGTTAGATTCATGTATTGTGATACCATTAAATCAAGTAAGTAAGGGCTAAAAGTTCTATATGCGTTTCCATTGTTTTACTCAGAGCTTACTCTAATGAATAAAAGTGAATAAAATGTTAGGCATATAAACAGGCTGCTTCTCTGGAGTTATTACCTTTAAAGAGAGCTGAGTGAGTAGTTACCACCACCAAGGCAGTCTGAACTAAAGCAGCCTGCAAATTTAACATTGTAGAAATTCTCAAGAAAATCATTATACTGCATTTTTCTTTAATCTGCGACTAAGCCTTTAAAATATGTGTTTGATCATCACATTATAAAATAATATATATACAATACAAAAAAAACCTACAACATATAGCTCTAACAAAGTATATGTGGTCAAAGATTCCATAAAATGTTTAAAGATGCATTTTCTTTCCTTCTCTTTTCAATATCTAAATTGTGCTTTTAAGAGCCATTGTTAATATGTATACCCTTAAAATAAACCATTTAATTGTATTAAATAAGAATTCCTGTAGTAAGTACATACAAATCAAATTGGATTCACAAGTTAGTAACTGAAATGTTTTGACAAAATTACAGAAAGTGCATCTTTCTCATTTTCCATCTTCATACAATGTTGCTTTTATGCTGTCTGTTACCTTTAAGAAAAAAAACAACAGCAAATATTTAAATATTATGTACATTTAAAATTTTTGGTGGTGGTTTGTATTTTAAAAGAGACAGCTTCCTATGACTTGCCTCAAGTCGGGGGGAAATGCTCAGGAACTAGGCTAATAACAAAAACCAAGAGAAATACTGGTTTACTTTGGTAGCAAACGGTTGTTCTTTGAAGACTAGTGAAGGCAGACAAGACCCATTGCAGTGAAGTCGGCTATAGACAATATTCAACAGTTTACATAAAATTAAAAATTTTTTTTTGAGAACTAAGCTTCTGTATTCACGGATAGCAATGCAATATCTAGTTTATGACTTGAAACAAAATAAATGCCCTTTAGGAAAAAAGCAATATTTTCATTTTACTAATTTACTTTCAGTCAAAACTCCAGTAACACTTTCCTCCTAATATGATACTTCCTCTCTACAAGGCTGTTCCTGGGAGCCAGAAAGCTTAGGTTAAAGGGAGTTAAGTTAGAGAGTAATTACTTGCAGTTTAAACAGACAAGAACTCTTTGCTTCCCTCTTAATGTGCTGATAGTTGTGTCTAAAACAATGCAATTCTTAGGTTCCATTTCTGTTTTTTTTTTTTTTTTTTTTTAAACAATCACCTTTGGAAAGTAATCACATAAAACTACAAAATTAGCAAATGTCTTGAAATCTGTATATAAAACATGAATTATGTCTAATTTCAAACTTTGATTTATTAGTGTACCATTCGATCTTAAAAAATAAAAGGCAGCTGCAAAGATAGTCTTATACCATTCTTTAAAAAGGAAACTGTTCTTTTAACTTCACACCCACCCCACACCCCAATTTCAAAACGTGTCACGTAATTGCCTCGGTCACGGACTTTCCCGAGATGAGATTTTCTGTCTCGCTCCCAGAGCTTCTGGTTCTCAGAACACCCGCGCTCGCCTTCATCCCAGGAGGTCGGTCCTGCTGCTGCTGCTGCATCCCTCCCAGTGTTCTTCATCCTCCTCTTTGCTTCGGGAGGCGTTTCCTCTGGTTTGCTGTCCTCGCTCGTGAAAGGGTTTGTGGAGCAAGGGTGGGAACCGTTGCTTTAGGTTCACCTGACCCACGTTTGATGGCTGTGGCTGAGGCTTTCCCTGTCGCCTGGCTGCCTATGACACATGCAAACTTGGAAACTTCTGTGGACTTTGGTGGGAGGTCTGCGGCTTCTTCTTCAGCTGATCGCTTCTCAGCTCTGCGACTGGAACTTTCCCCTCCGTTCCTGGAAGAAACAGACACAGTTTTCACGGGTTTTTCTGCTGCTTCTTCAGGTCCTCCCATGGCTCCAGTTTGCTGTGGTTCTCAGGCTTCTCCTCTCCCACCTTCCCGTCCGCCATTTCCCCGCAGAGCAGCTTAACTATTGAGACGGATGCTGTGCGGGCCACCATTGGTATTTTTGTTTCAGGCCTGCAGATGTCAGGGGAAGGTTTGAGTGCTGTACCGAATACTTCTCTTCCTCAGGATCCTAATGGCAGGGTCCCTTTCCAGACCTTGAGTATACTGTAACGGTTTAGCAGAGTCTTAATAAAGGTAAAAACTATTTACGCACCTTGTAAGTAAAGAAAATGGCAATACGCTTTTGCTCCAACGTAATAATTTGCTACATTCTGCTATTCTTTTCTTGTGCATGTTTCTAAAACGCAGTAGTTAATAGTCTTTTTTTAGTTAACTTTTTTTTTTTGTAAAAACAAAGACAAACTTTAGCCTACCTGTTCAGAAGATGCTGAAGATAGTATTTATTTATTATAATTTGATGTAGCATATGGTGATTTACATCTGACTTTGTTCTGGTAAATCAGACTTCATGACTTACCACTACCTTTTATTAACTATCAGTTACATAACTATCGTTTAAAGTGATTCTTCAGTGCCAACAAAATAAATTCCTCGGCATGTATACAAGTAATTTAGTGTCTTATAATATATATAGCAACCAGTAAAATCGTCAAATTCTTGTTATGTGCCAGGTATTGGGATTCCATCAGTGTTGCCCCTGTGAAACTTAATGTCTAGTGGAGAAAACAGACATTAATCACACAAGGATAGAAACATATAAAAGCAATGATATCTGCAAGTTCACATGCCATAAAGGAGAGGTATATGTTGCTGATGGAGGAATCTGACCTAGGCAGGAAGGTCGGGAAGGCATCCCTGAGACGGACACCAGCTGTGGTGTGAAGGACAGTGTGAGCGAGGGCAGGTAGAGTGGGTGCCCCTAAGGGGCTCTTTCAGAAGCCGGGGAGAAGCTGACAGGGGCGCCATCTAGGCGAAGTGATGGGGGTGATGGCCAAGGCAGAGCTGGTGGAGATCCTTAGGAGGCCAAATGGTGGGACTTGGTGATGGACGAGCAGAAAGGGAGGTATCAAAAGCTGAGTCTTAGCCTTTGGTTTAAAGTCTTCGTTTTATTTAGAAGTTGCCACTGATTCCATATTGAAATGGAGAAAAAATAAATAAAAAGGCAGCTATATAAAGCCTAAGCATGTTCCCCAGCTTCCTTTTAAAAGGTCTGCATTTAATAAGTTTCCTCTTCAACTAAGAGTTGTTGCAAATTCATTCATTGAAAATTTTAGTAGCAGGTAGATATGCAAATATCTCTGCAGGAGCAATAAAACCCAGGTTGGCATTTGCAGTTCCATCTTCTTTTGACAGGTATAAAGATTTTTTACTGATATATATTGTAATTATATGCAAAGTGAGCAAATGTACCTTTATTTATTCATTTTCACACAGACTTTATCTTTTTTAACTAGAGAAAAAAAGCCCCACAAAACATTACTTTTCTGTTGGGTTTTTCGATGCACCCCTCTCTGTTCAGAGCTGATGTTATGTATGACACACTGTTTTACAGGCGTAAGAGGATCGCATTTGCGTTGATTGTATATTGCTGAGGGATAAGCTTTCATTTTCCTCTTTTATTAAACGTATGTCTGCTGACAGGGATTTAGTGAGTCTGAATAAATATCTTCTCTTGTTGTGTTAAATGAAATCTGGCTACAGCCCTAGTTATCTTGTAAAATAGCACTGGTAAATAAAGTTGGCATTGTAGTGGAAACTTGTCACAGTGATATCTGTACGCTTTTGATTGTGTAACCGTATACCTAATACGGTACGACTTCAGACCCTAAAGAAACGCAGGGTAGTAGCCTTCTGCACTATCTTAGCCATGATTTTTTACGTGGTATGTTTCACTGGGACGAATTGGGGGAAACATTGAGCCCATGAGCTAGATATCATTCCTCATGTGAAAATAAATTTTGCTGTTTGAACATGTACAAGTTAGGAAAGCTGATTACATTCACTTTGGTTTTATAGAGAGAGAAATTATGACTGACAGTGTCTCATATTTTTCAAAGTGTCTAGATTGGCAAACTATAGCCTGCCAGTGGTTTTTATATTTTTTAACTGGTTGAACAAAAAAAACAAAAGAATAATATTTGGTGACTCAGGGAAATAATATGAAATTCAAGTTTTGGTGCCCAGTTTATGGGGCACAACCATGCTCATTAAGTTATGCATTGTCTATGAGTACTTTCAGCGACCGTGCGAGATTGAGTGACAGAATCTTTCTGGCCTGAAAAACCAAAAATACTGACTGTCCACCACTGGTCTAGATATCCCCTATGCAGGAATGGAAGTTATTTAGGTCGTTGAAAACCAATTCCATTATTTTGAAAGAGGGACGACGTAAATATGAACTGAACTAAGCAGAGTAGAACATCTCTACCAAAATAATAGCAGCAGCCCATGTTTATTGGGCATTTATTTTGTGCCCAATCCTCTTTTAAGTGCTTCATACACATTGACTCATTGAATTCGCACAACAGCTTCAAGCTATTAGTTTGTCTTGCTTTATAGGAAGCAGCACAGAGAGGTTAAGTAATTGTCCAGAGTCAGTGCTGACAACACACTAGTTGAGCTGACTTTGAAATTTATCCCAGTGGTTTTCTCACATGTATGTATCTTTTAAGTATTTGCTGTTGGTATGACATTTCCTGAGTACGAGGTAAGGGTATTTTTCTTTGTCTGATACCAATTGCTCCTCACTTCGGGCACTCCTGGGTTGTAGTAGGTTTGTACTAGTAAGAGCTTAATCGGTGCAATTCATCCAACTTCAAGTTCAATCTCTTTTTAGCGATGGCGTCAGTAGATTACATTATAGTACAACAAGCTCTGCAGTCTTAAAACACAAATTACTAGTTTATTTTTTTAAATGGACTTTGTGTTTTCCTCATTGTTCATATGTAATTTATGACCAATCCAGTTGTTTTTTACTTTAAAAAATTATTTTTTATGCCACTTCCCTGATCAAAATGCTCCAGTGGTTTCCCATTCCACTTAAAATCAAGTTCCAATTTCTTAAGGCTGGGGATTCAGCTTAAAAATCTTCTCCTCAGAGAGGCCTCCTTGAGCATCTTTTCTAAAATGAGGCTCCCTCTCTGTCCCCTGTATTATTGTCCGTCCCTGCTTGTTTCCTAAGAGCATTTCTCACAGTTTGTACTGTTTGCATTTATTTGTCACTTATTTTTCTGTCCACCTCCCTCACCCAGTTGTGAGCCCCACAAAAGGCAGGGCCACGTGGCTTGTTTACCATTGTACTCCTCGTGCTTAGCACGGGACACATCGTATCACAGGGCCCCCCTGTGAAAGAGAGGAATGAAAGAGATCTACTTGCAATGCTACCATTTAGTCTGAGACCTCATCACAAAGAATTATTGTGGGTGCCTCCTGAACTAAAAGGATCTCTTACATTTCTTTTATGCTCTCCATTCTAACCTGCCTGTTTGATTGTATAAAATACTACACTGATAGAATCATTTCCTTTCTCAAGACCCTACAGCACTTAAAGATTGCCTGTCGAGTCAAATCCAAATTTCTATGATTGCGTTAATGAGGCTGGCCTCATTCACAAGCCATCAGCATCTGTCCTTTGTGCTCGCGATCTTCCAACACTCATGAGAAGCCCTGCAGCTTCTGTGCCTTCTCCAATAAATCCAGTCCTTCATCCATAAATTCCCATTGCCTGACCCACACTTAGAACTTAGATCTTGATCATGTGTGTGAATAGATTCTCCAATATAAATCTTGTTTGTACAATGGTATTGAATATTCATTGAGAAAGTTTTCCCTCAGAATCTAATGAGAAGCCAATCCTACCTTCAGTACAATATATTTTATAGAATGATATGAATAGAGGTTCTTTGTTATATGGTTGTCAATTTTGGGATTAGAGAAAAATTAAAATGATATCATTTCTGTCTTAGATATTAATTGGGATATTTGATATCAATGAACAAAGTTGCATTTTATGTTTATTAAATTTCATTGATTATAGCCAGGCTTCAGATGTTTCTGATCTATGACATATAGAAAACTGCTTATAAAATTAATGAAGTTCCATTCCATTAATGCAGAATTTGTGCTAATAGGGCAGGAGGTTGTATTCTCTCTAAAAGAAAAAGTGGGTTTCTTCACTGTACAAAGAAAGAAAAGGTTGTAGAGAAAATATTGTCTTAGAATTACTATTTAATGACAGCATTATGGTAATCCTTAGTAAGTTTTTAAAAGCAGAAGGCTCCCCTCCACCAGAACTTTATTTGGAATTATCAATAGATTCAAATTTCTATTCACAATAAAATTAAAAACACTTAGCCCTGGCTGGTGTAGCTCAGTGGACTGAGTGCTAGCCTTTGAACCAAAATGTCGCTGGTTCGATTCCTGGTCAGGACACATGCCAGGGTTGTAGGCTGGGTCCCTGGTTGGAGAAAGGCAATCGATTATTTCTCTCACACATAAATGTTTCTCTCCCTCTCTTTTTCCCTCCCTTCCTTTTTTTCTAAATAATAATAAATAAAATTTTAAAAAGATTACCAATCAAATGTTTAAAAAAAAATTAAGCCCTGGCTGGTGTGGCTCAGTGGATTGAGTGCTGGCCTATAAACCAAAGGGTTGCTGGATCGATTCCCAGTCAGCGCACAGGCCTGGGTTGCTGACTTGGTCCCCGTTTATGGGCATGCAAGAGGCAACCGGTGTATATATCTCTCACACATTGATGTTTCTCTCCCTCTCTTTCTCCCTCCCTTCCTCTCTCTCTAAAAACAAATAAATAAAATCTTTAGAAAAAGATTTAAGAACACTTAGGGTCACCGTCTTATAAAAGTTTTTTTTAATTAAACTTTTTACTCATTTGAATTTATTGCCTCCTAGTTCATTTCAATTAGTGGATTTAACTTCCTGAATCCTTTGAAATTCTAAACTTAAGTTCAGAATGTCTCAGCTATTAAGGCAGACATGATATAGTTTGAAAAAAATGATCATTTTAGTTGCTTTTGATGCTGACAAAACAGATCATTGTAGTTCATTTATTTGGTTTTTTTTTTGTATTGTATCAGATATTTGAAGGAAAGAAAATAAATTTACTTCTGCTTTAAATTTATTTTATGTACATTGTAATATATGTAATACTTGAATTATGTTTACTTAATTACAAAATATATTTCTTTTAGACATATTAAGAAATATATGTGTTTAATATAAGGTGTTACCTTCTTTCCCAGAAAAGTAACTTGCTTGAAGTCATCCAGGTATTAAGTGGAAGAACTTGAACTGGGAAACTCAGTCCTGTCTGGCTCCTGACTTTGACTAATGTGCTATGTTCTTCACAAACATACAGATGATCACAGTGCAAAATAATTAATGCAGTGATAGAAATATGCTCATCAACTCAAAGTTTCTGCGGTCCTTAATGCCCTTTCTGTAGAACCTAAAAGTCTGAGTATATGTGTAGAATCACAGAATATGGGATGAGAAGAGCCTGGAAAACTGTCAAATGCTGCTCAAAGTGCTTTACATAAATTACTTCATTTAACCTTCAAAACAGTCCTGTAGGATTTGTGCTCTTATTGTTTGCTTCTGTAGCTGAGAAAACCCAGGCTAAATAGAGGTTAAACAACTTATGTTCCCAAGGGAGCGTATGCTAAGCCCAGCCCTCTACTTTTAAGTATTCTAAATTTTGCCTCCCTGAAATGTTTTTTCCAGCTCTTCAAAGTGAGGGCTTTCTTGTTCACCAGTAATGATTTTTCTATAACAAATGATTTTCCTATAACTTTTAGTCTTGTCTCTACAGTTCTTAAAACATGCCAGTGTTCTGACCTCAGTCTCAATGGTCAGAAATAAATTCAGGGTCATCAAAAGGGTTTTCTGTACTGCCTTTCCTTGTAGTAGAACTTGTGTAAAATATAATTAATGATATTTTCATGTCAAAAAGTACAGCTCATAGAATTACATATTTCCAGTGTTTTATTAATTTAAATACATACAAATCAGTTTATTTATAGAGGCTGAGTTGTAAAACAACTGGTATGTCATATTTTACCAAGGAATTAGTCTGCTTTTCTATTTTTACCTCAAGATACCATTCATGCTTCTCTTTGACATGTTTTTTTTTTTTTCCTTTTTTAAATGAATTTATTGGTAGAGGGGGGATAAATTGTGATGGAAGGAGATTTGACATTTTTTCTTATCACAAGTATTTTGTTGATTGTTAGTTTTGACACCAAATTCTGGACTTTTATTACAGCCTGCTACCCTGGTATTCTTATGTTTGCCTGTATACAGAAAAGGACCAGCTGCTTTCTGCAGGCAGTTTGGGTACTCATTTATATTCCCACAGCGGTGATTGGTAATATTATTTTGAAACACACTGCTACCCTGTGGATAAGCAGAAGAATACACTGCCTGGTGTTGTGGATCAGCCAGTCTATTTTCAGTGGTTAAAGGCATAATCGCAAGAATAATGAAAGAAAATTAGGGGGTCCTGCACATCTGAGGAAATGCCCCATATTTAAGAACTGTTGGTGTGTACTATTTAATATTGAGAAACTTTCATCAGAAGCAACTTTGATTTCCTCTTTTTCTGTTATTTAGTTTCTTCAGAGAGCAAAAGATCTCACAATATCTCTGAAAAATCCATATAATGTCTAATCACTGGGGCGTACACCTGAAACTAATATAATATTGTATGTCAACTGTAACTGAAAAATAAAAAATGGCAAAGAGAGGTTTACCTTAAAAACCAATAATTTAGACTTTATTTAGTATTATAGTCAGATGTCCACAAAGATGGTATCAACAATCTCACTTCTTTTTCTGGCCATTTTAGGGGGATCATTTGAATTTTATCCTTTGGAGTTAAAGGAACCAAGTAATTACCATCTCCGGACAAGATATATTTTGTTAAATGTTTGAAATATTTGTTCTTTTTTTAAAATTCAGGATACTTTTAAACATTTAAAATTTATTTTCCTCTGAATATCAAATCAATTAGTGATTTAAACTCTCTTAACCTACTGGAAGGCGTAGCTACCATTTTGGTTCCCTCATAGGGTACTCTGGATTCCCCATTTGGAGACCTGTATCACCAATTTGTGAGACAGAACATTTAGGAAAAATTAGTCTGGGGTGGTGAGATCATAGGAAGCAGGTGTATGAAAGGTGAAAGAGGATGGAGAGGTAGGCAAGGGACCGAGTTTGAAGGGCCTTGTGTACTGTGCTAAGAAGTGAGGCTTTAGGAGCCATTGTTAGACCTTAAAGCAGGAATGGCATATCAGGTTTGTATCCAGGTAAGAGCACTTGGCAGATGTTTGGAAACTGGCCTGGAAGATCAGAAGGAGGGAGAAGCTGTTGTAGTGATGCAAGTGCTTAAACTAAGGAAATGGTAGCGGGGAGTAAGAGGAGGGAATTAACTCAAGAAATATTTCAGTGGTAGAGTTGATGGGACTTAATGACGTAAAAGTGAAGGAAAAGAAATTGGTCAATCTGAAGTTTGGGGATGACTAAATATAATAGACGTGGTACTGTGCATGAGATGGGGGTTATAGGAAGGGGAGGAAAGAGTTGGAATTGGGGCAGTCATCGTGAAGAGAAAGGAAGATTATGCATTGGTTCAGTTTTAGACACATTAAATTTAGAAGGTAAAACAGTCATTTGAAAATATGGATTTGGACTTTAGGAGAAAGACCCTGGCTTGTAGTCTTCAGCATACCGCAGGCAGTGGAAGTGACATGTGTGGGTGACGCAGTGGGAAGGTGGGCAGAATTTTAGAAAACACTGAAGTGGAATCTTAGGCGGGTGTCAGTGTTAAGGACTGTGGTGAGGAGGATAAGAGTCTACAGAAGTAAACTGAAAATGAACAGCGGAAGAGGACTGAGAGAGAAGATATTTTTAGGGGAGGGATCAGTGGAGCAGTGTCAGTTGCTTCAGAAAGATCAAGATAAATATCCAAAATTGCCTGTTGAATATGGAAATTGGGAGGTTGTGGTGATTGTAGCAGATACCTGTGGTGTAGCATGGGCAGAAGTCAAATTGCAGTGGATGGAGGAATAAAAAATAAGTAGAGAAACAAAATTTTGGGGGGCACACATCCCTTGGAATACTATTCAGCAATTCAAAGGAGTTAACTGTTGATGTACATGACAACTTAGATGAATCTCCGGGCAATTACACCTAGTGAAAAAGCCAGTCTCTAAAGGCTACAGACAGTATAATTCTCTTTATATTAAACATTTTGAAATGACAGAATTATAGAAATGGAGGACAGAGTAGTGGCTGTAGTCATAAAAGGGCAACATGAGAGATCCTTGTGGCATTAGAACTCTTCATGTCTTGACTATAATCCATACATTAGCCTACACAAGTGATAGAACTTTACACACACACATATGCACATGTACACACACTCAAATAAGCACAAATAAATGGGAGAATCTGTTTAAGATTGATTAATATCAGTGTCATTATTCTGCTTGTTATATCTACAGTTTTGTAAAATGTTAACATTAGAGAAAACTAGGCAAAGTATACAAGGGATGCTGGATTATTTCTTACAACTGCATGTAAATCTATCATTATCTCAACAAATATTTTAGAAAAGTGTAGTGAAGTGGAGGATAGAGGGAACAGCCAGAGGAGATGCAAAGTTGAGGCACTTGATCATGTGTCTATGTTGCAGAGGAGGCAGCAGTTGGAAAGGGAGAGATTCAAGGTGCAAGAGGGAGGGAACTTTCTCTGAATCAGGAGGAAAGTTGTGAGGACGGGTGTGAATACATATGTGTGTGTGTGTGTGCGTGTGTGAAGAAAGCTGAGAGAGCTCCCTCTTAATAGTTTCTCTCTCCCCACCCCCACCTTTGTCTCCATCTCTCTGATTTAGAAAAAAGACACTCATCACTGCAAATTATTTTTTAACCAATACTGTACCAGACATGGGTAACCTGACTTTAAAAAGTTCCCTTTACAATAAAACTAACCAACTCTTTCTTCCAAACCACCGTGTGTGATGTGGGGCCACTTACCCACCAGAGGTGGTAATGAATAAGGTGTTTGTAAACTGATGAGAGTAGCACACTGCTCTTTTTTTTTTTTTTTAATTGCAATTACAGTTTGATCTAACTCAAAATATTTGCGACAGAGTTAAAAAATCTTTACAAATTCTTGGTGCTCTTCCTATTCTTTCTGAGATGTAATTGGAATCAGCACCACAACACAAGTTTTCCTATAAATAGCATATCTTGAGACCCAAAGTTTTAGACTGGCATTGCCTGCCTATTAGACTTTGGCAAAAAAGGAGTGTTGGCACGATTTACATTCATTCAGGGAAAGAGCGATTCAGGACGGTCGCCTGAACTAAGGGGCTGTGAGCTGTGAGGGGTCCGACTGCTCCCTGGGAGAGAGCCGTTGGACCGACAGTGTAGCTGGGCATCTGTACACATATGTACAACTTTCTCTGGTCCTTTGCTCCACCAACGCACATTTCAGCAATGCAGGGAGGCTGGAATTCTTTCTCCCCCCTTTATGCTGTTCAGGATGCATATGGCTCTTTTTTGAAGCCAGTCTCTCTTCATGTTTGTTCTTGTCGTGCTTTTAAAATCAGCCCTTACCTGTAAAAAGGATTGACATGTGGGAGAGAAGGAAGTGTACTGAGTGATAATTTTCCAACCCTGCTTTCCTCAACCACACTCGGCTTCTCAGGTCATACCTTACTGCAGCCTTCCCCCAGGGATTGCAGCTTTGGTCACTGATGATTCAGTTTATATATTACGCTTGTGTAACACATATTATGTAACATGCTGTTGCTTTCCATGTGTAAGATATGTGCCCTTTAAGGGCAGGACCTGTGTTTTCTTTGTCCTTTGTCTCCCCAGGGCATGGCTTTTGACATATGCCAAGTTCATACTAAATGATTACTGCTCCTTAGATAGCGATTATCTCGCCTCGTTGACGTGGGATAGAGACTGTGTGAGAAAGATTGTGTTTGATTCCATTTCTGGCGTCCTCAGCCGATCTGTAAGCAACGCCCACAGCAAAGGGGCAGGGCGCGGTGTGTGTGGCCGCTAGTTGTGGGCCTTCAGAATTACACACCTGAAGTAGCCCCTTTGGTTTTCTTTGGGGGGGGGGGCGGTTAACGTGAGTCTAAACTCCGGAGTACAAAGTGTGTTTCTGGAGAATATCATCCTCATCCCACATGGGGTTGAGTCTAATAGATGGCTCTGAGTTGGGAAGGCCATCAGTGGACTGAGTGAGTAGAACTGCAGGAAGCCTGGGTAGAACACGCTACGTGTTATCACTGGACCCAGCATTATGCTAAGAGTGCAAAATTTCCCATCAGTGTTAAAAGTTTATTAGATATTCTAGGCTCTACGCAGAGCCAAATGAACACGCAGCGTAACTATACAGTGATATTTTATATCTGCCACCAATTAAAGTTACATGCCGTAAAAATAATTGGCTCCCACAGAACAAACACACACATGGATTGAGTTTCACTTGGAATTTCCTCTGGCTGGCTGGATGTGTGCCAAGTGCTTTGTAAAGTGCTGCCTACAAAAAAGTTCAATAGGCCTTGGTTTTTCTGATATTTACATAGTACTTATGGGCTTCAGTGAGAGTTTTATCATTATGTGACTTTGTGGTTCACCATGATTACGTTTGTTTCATGTAGAAAGTAAAAAATAATCTTTCGGTATAAAGGATGATCCCTATAATATATATCTTTATTTAATAACACTTATTTATTCAACATGCATTTATTAAATTATTATGTTCCAGGCACTGTGCAATGGGAATAGGAAGGTGAATAAAGCTTCAGCGGTTCAGCTCCCACGTAGCTTATGCCCACACCTGCATCTCCCCAAATCAGACTGTTATCAAATATAACTTTCTATTTGCTTCTCTTCTGGTGTCATCTTTTAGCCACATGTGGAAAGAATGACCTGAATAAAAGCACTCCAGCTTTTACTTTGGTCATTTCCATTATTTTAATAAAAAATACCGTATTTGATTTATATGCAGTACTTATTCATCTTTTTCAGAATCTGTGAAATCTGCTTTTGTCAGGTTTGTACATTTATTGACAAGCAGATGGTTAATTCCCATTTATACGTGAAGAAAGTAAATACTAAGTCACAAATATAAAGTTGGCAACATAAGTATCCCATTTTAGTAATTATATAAATATTTATCCTATAAATATTTGTGCATTTTCTACCAATCACACAAACAAGCGTGCCTGTCCCTTTACATTTTCTATAGAATGTACAGGAGCATGGCTGACTCTGGCCTAGATGTTCACTATAACTTTGTGGATATCAAAATTATATCACCACCTTATCATTAGATGTACTACTAGAAGTCTGTTGTATCTTTGAACTCTATTTGTTGACTTCCTTTCCTTTAAGCCATCAAGGCAAATTTGGGCAAAAATTCAGATTTGTTTTCTTTCTTGAGTCTGGGAGAAGAGCGTTAGAAGCCAGGCTTTTTGATTAGAGTAGGCTGGTGTACCTTAGCGTTGAGTCCTCAAGTCCCAGCCTGAGTATTATTTAAAAACCTGTTATTACCAGCTATACCTAGGGGGTAAGTTGGCATATTAACAAATTATAACACTTATCTTGCAGAAGCAATGCTTTCTTTTTCTTTGTTGGAAGAAATTTACACCATGTACAATAAACAATAGAATAATGACTACTGTGTTATAAATCATAACCAGAAGGTTCCTGAGGGGAATTATGATTTTATTTCCTTTGGAATATCATTGGTTAAGGCTTACCTAAACAGTTATTATATTTTCCTCCAGTTTTAGTGTTACATTTTTTTCGGATGGGTATAAATGTTATGTGGTAAAGGTAAGATTTAACAAAAACCTTTGCATAAATCACCATATTTTAATGTTATTAGGATATAGAATACTAGAGTTGGAAGGACGCTTACAAATTATCTCTTCTATGTCTGTTATTTTACATGTGAGTTCTAGAAAGCTTGAATTCATCTAGGTACCCGCAATGAAGTTTAGGGGCTGACAGGAGTGGTCTTCTGATTCCTAATCTGTTATTTTTTCTTCTATCAAGGATGACTGTGCCATTGCTATATTCTATTGCACATTTTTCTCAATATATACATTATGAGATTCTATACCTAGTTGCTATGTAGTTATAAAATGTTAATACACACACACACACACACACACACACACACACACATGCACACACACAGTCATATTGGCAGAGTCTACCAGGCAAGAATCAACTATTTTTCTGTCCTAAATATTCAATTCTCAAAATGTTATCATTTGTTTAGCTTTTAGCTTTTCCATATAAAGAATATCTCTACTCTTTATTTTTTTTAAAAAGTTGGAAAAATTGTCATTTGCAATCATGGTAGAAATAATTCAGGCAAGAGTTATCAGTGAGTGCTAAAACATAGTGGGAGAAAATTTGAGAAAGAACCAGGTTATTTACATCTTCTCAGAGAATCTCCCCCATAAGATCCTTATTAATTATAAAATTTAAAATAGTAATGTTACAGTACAGAAATTGTCAGATACCACCTTAAATAGGGATGAAAATTAACACTATTTGTAATGGAGCAAACTGACATCATGTGCCTCCTGTTATGGTGTGCTGTGCCCTAATAATGGTACAAATTTTGGGAAAAAGTTATTGCCTTTTTTCTTTTGGGATTCCTTAGAATAAAATATTCAGACTTTATGGTTTTAGGCCTGAATCTACAAAAAAATATATGGTATTGCTAGATCACTTGTAGTATGACCACTAATTTTCCTTTTTTGAAATTTTCTAATACGGAATATCTTGATAACTTATTTATTAATATGACTAAAAAACATGAGAAAATGATACTCCAGCAAGTAAATATTTGGTATTACTAAAGTTTAAGTGAAAATATTTATAGAAATCTAAAATTTCAGACTTGAAGATAAGATTTTCTTCAGAACATATAACTTCAATTGGTCATTGACACAATTGAAACTAATGCTTGACTAGAAACTTAGTTCAGATAAAATGTATTGTTAAGGAGGCCAGTATTACATGTCTCATCTTACATGGGTGTTATTTTAGTCTCTGATGTGCATATAACATTGGCAAATTAGGTTGCAAGTTTATGATTTTGGTCTTTTGAAACATTCAGTTACCTTAAGCTTAAAAAACCCTTAGAAAATTGTTTTATTTGCATTTAAAAAACATAAGCTGTTTATGAACATCACTATGATTTGAAAAATTAGTCAAACATTAACTTCTCTAGGACTTACTGGGCAACATTACATGTGTGCATTTCACACATACATATACACACACATTTTACGTGTATTTGTATGAGAGAGAACATTAAAATAATCATATGTCCAGAGTCTTCAGGAATTTTATTAGGAGGTTCAAAGGTGACAGTAGACCTAAAAGATTTCAATATGAGTAAATATGTAGTTTGCACAATAGATTTTTTAAAGTTATGTATAAATAGCACTTTGTAATATAATTTAAATACACCAGAGAAATACCACTTTTTCAAGATGGTATGAACAGCATTGGTGCCTGCGACCTCTAAAGCCATTCTTGTGGTTTGAAAGAGATTTAAAGTTTATTTTTCTTAGCTGTTGGCAAACTTTTCTGCTTATCTAATGTGCCATTTTCTTGACATGGACAAATCACCTATAATATCTATCACATTAGTATTGCAGTCTTTTTATCCACTCTGTGTATCAGTCCTTTCAGTAAGGCTAATTAGAAACAGTTGTCTTGTAAGATTTGGTGATGGTGATGTGTGTGATTCTTATAGCAAATTCAACTGACTACCAAATTATTTTGCTTAATATCTGAAAAGCAATTAGATTTTAAGGTCACAGTCTTAAAATATGCAACATGCCATGTAAGACATTTTTACATTACAATTCAGATGTCACTCTAAATTTTCAATGCCAGTTATCACTTTAACCTGTTATTCATTTTTAACATCACATATGAATGTATTATTACTAAATAAGGTAAAAATCAGATTTTTTAAAATTTCAGTATTGGCTTTTAATTATTTTGAAGACTTGGTATTTCATTGCAGTGGAATTTGATATGGAAAGGGAAATATTGCTACAAATATTGAATTAGAAAGTAAACTGGAAATGCTTTTCTCTCTGGCTCTTGTTCCCTCTCTTCCCTACCCCATTCACTACTGAGTTTTCTAAAAGACCAGTTATCTTTACCTGATTCCACTTTCTCTCATTTTAATGAAACTTGGAAGTATGCTTAGCTGAGAACCGGTCCTTCATATGTAAAAATTCTCTAAATGGTTCTGTACGGATGAGCCTTTTTTCTTGGCCAGAAAACTTCTATTTACCTTGACTTAAAAATATTAATAACAAAACAACTTTATGAATAAGCATTGTAGGATCAGCCCTAAGACTTTTCAGACAAAAAAAGTGTGAATTCAGTAAATCAGGTGACTGGGGTCGGGAAGAGAGAGCGGTGAGCCTATTTGTAAACTTTAGGGTTCTGAATGTTAATTTCAAGCTTCCTTTTAAAAGGCCAGCGTTTGTCCGAGCTTATCCTGTCAGCAATATCCTGGGTCGATTGTCAGGTCATGTTTAACGTGTGGAGATGTATTAATCTGCCATAGCTGGCACTATAAGAGGCTGGGATAAACAGAGGGCTCAAACAGATGAAGAGGGATTAACTGTGTGGATTGAGCAAACTCTTCAATCACTGAACCAGTGATTTTACAAAGGATTAGCTGCTGCTTTTACAAATATTGATTACTGATTTGCTACTCAGAATGGAGATGACATAACTTGTCCAGGTGCTGCGTAGTGTGCTGTGTGAAGTGTGCATCATTTATATTAATGGGTTTGTCATAGGCATTATAGGACCTGACAGATTTATTGTAGCAGCAGTTGCTGGAACTGTTATGGTCCAAGTTGTGTCAGCATATCTACTAAAACTTCAGGACTTTAGAAGTTTATGGGAGAGCCATAAAATTCATTTCCCAAGTGGATTTTATAATACCAGTTATAGTCTGGCACAGTTATTCTTATGCATATTTTTACGTGAATCAGTCTGTTAAGTACTTAAGTTGAAGGAGAACAAAAAATACACGGTTGTGTTATTTTTTCAATATCAAAAAATTAGATTTGTTTTATTTAAAAAAAAATTTAAGGTCATCATCAATGCTTGTTTTCTAACCAAGAACATGTCTAGTCCATGTGGACTTCCAAAAATCCATCAGTATTTTTTTCCAGAACAGAGTTTGTCTTGAAGCCTTTGGTTGTTTCTATAATCAGGTGGAAATTTTTAGAAAGTATAGAATGATCTGGATCATTAAAAATCAGTGACTATTTTGTTTCATTTAAGTGACTTTTTAGAACACAGAAAGTTGGTCGTAAGAATTATCTGTGTCAGAGAAAGTATTTTCCTTTAATCTTTTAAAGGAATTAATTTTCTTGCAGATTGTTTTTATCCTGTCACAATGGGAAGCCTTTTTGCAAGTTGAGTTGTGTCTTGAAGGGTGAGCTGGAAGCTTCTAGACAGTGAGAGTGGGAGGGATGACAACGAGACTAAAGTGAGGGGTAGCACATCCAGGCAGAGCAACAGCTGCGTGGGTACGTGAGCCTTGGCCTGTTTGAGGAATAGCCGGGTATGTGAACATTCTCAGTTAGCTTTTCTGGATATGATATAAATAATATAAAAGATTTAATTTAAATTACTTAAAATCCTATATACCTTCTGTTTTTGTGTCTCATTTAAAAATTCTCTATGTAAAAGTTTTAAAGTAATACATGCTGGTAACAAAGAAAAATTTGTTTTCCCCACCAGAAACAACTCTTTAGAAATGCATAGTTCTGAATGTGCCCTTCCAGACTTTCCCCCTCTGAATTGTACAAATATATTTGTGCTAGAATAAATATAAAGTAAGGTTTTAAAAAAATGGGATATGATTATACATGTTATTCTACAACTTATGTCTTTCATCTAAGTATCATGAACATCTTACTACATTAGTACATATCCTTCCCACATTAATACACATAGCTCTATAAGTGCATATTTAAAATGCCTTCATAATGTCCCTTTTGCTGGACATTTTCCATTTTCTGTTGTCACAGTGTCTATTCTGGAACATACACCGTTATGAACTGGTGCTTTATTTTTGTAGGATAGATACTTAGGAGTTGAATTCTTAGAGTCAAATTCTCATCCACAGAGCTGTACGAAGTTACATTCTCAAAAGCAGTGCATGAGAGTACCATCTCTTTCTGTTCTCCTGCTATTGGATGTTATTAATTTTTTTTTTTTTTTTTTTTTAGTTTTTGCCAGTCTCATAAGCTAAAAAAGTAGTATTCTGTTTTAGCTCGTTTCTTTAGTTTTTGTGAGGTTTGTGGATTAATTCAGCAAAATTTAGTGAGTACTTACTGTTCCTGGGCACTAATCCAGGCACTAGGAATATACAGTGGACAAGAGAATTGTGATCTCAAAGCTCAGAAAACTTACACTTCCTTATCTAGTAAAGGTGAGGGGAGTTGAGGGAAAGACAACTAAGCAGTAAACAATGTTTTCTCATACTTATTGGCCTTTGTACTTATTCTATAAATTGTCTCGTTCGTATTGTTCACCTGTTTTTCTGTTAAGCTCTTTATTTTTTTCTTATTGATTTGCAAGAGTTCATTGTATTTTGTAACATCCATGCAAATATTCTTTTCCCATCCACTCCTTGAAAAGTCATCATTTGATAGACGAATGATTGTACTAATTTTTATACATATATGGAACTGTAATACCATATCTGGTTTCTTTGGTTGGTAAGAGATCATTGGACCAAGTGTTAAATTTCCATAATTTTACATCCTTTGTGGAATTTATAAGTTTTTTTCTCTAATTTAATGTGTGTGTATGTGTGTGTGTGTGTGTGTATTTCTCTTCTTTTTTCAGTGTTGTGCTAATTGCAGAACTGTATTTTATCTACTTATCGACGTCCTTTTGATTTTGTATTAAATATTACAGCATTTTTATAAACCCAATAAATAACTCTTAAATGAAGTTTTAAAAATATATATACCAATAAGAGCAATGTAGAGCGTTTACTTCAAAATTGTACCTCTATAATTTTAAGTAAGTACCCTTGGTGATTTGGTGCACATCCAAGTTTGAGAATCATTGTCTTACAATCCTTTGCTCAAAGTCTAGAGAAAAATACAAACTTGTGACCACATGAATGTTGCTCTCCCTGGCCATTCTCGCATATAGCTGTTAAGAGTCATTCCCCTCTGAAGCTAAGGATCAGAAAGAGGATGAGCATGTGGTATGCTTTTATTTTCAGGTACTGGGGGGAAAGGCTAAGAATATTGTATTCTCTAGTCATTTACTCAGTTACATAGGTAACAACACTTTCTAATTCTCTCAGTATTCAGGTATGTATATTATTACCAGCTCATACTGAAGAGTGGACGCAGGCATGTTATCATTCTTAGTAAAATGTCTTGTGGATGTTTTGTTTATGTGAAGTATGCATATGCTTAAACCTTTTGCAAGCTAGAGTCATATGGCACTCAGTTAAAACTTTATGGGCAATTCCTGATTGGTTTTTGTGTTAAGGTGATCTTCATTTAGTCCTGTGTCCTTGAAAAGCTATTAAACTTTATAAATGTTTATGTAAACTTATAAATAAGAGCATATCAACATTACCCTCAACTTGGCTGTTTGTTAAGGGATATGATTTGTATGCAGTAACACGAATAGCTGTGTTAGTTTCTTGAAGGGATTCCCCTTCTGTTTGGGATTTAATATTTAAAGTTTGATCAAGACAAATAGAATTTTGGAAGGATTGCCCGAAAAATATGTAGGACGTCTATTCCTATAGATAATCTGTGATCTTATCCTTGAGTTTAACAGTGCTGTTTGGGAGCTGTGGTTTTATACTCTGTAGAATTACTTTTACTGAATTTTGCTTTGGCATTATGCTGTTGTCTTGATATGAGTGATGTTATACAAAGAAGCCCTATAAACTTTGATTTTACTTACTGTAAAAATGTTATTGTGGACATTGAGAACACATGGGAGAAATTTATTTCTCATTTCAGTACCAGGAACCAGGAATAGTTGTTGTATGTTTCTCCTTGAGCAATGATCTTTATCTGTCTTATGGGCAATGAATCACATAATTTATTATTTTTTGCTTCATGTTGGTTGTTGTAAAGCTTATAACTGCATCCTTAGCCCACCCCTGCTAAGTGTAAATGACTTTGTAGTTCCAACTTGTTTTGTGTTCTACCCTGATTTCTAGTCTTGCCATGATTTTTTACTTATGTATTTTTAAATTTGAAATGTCATTTATAGAAATGACATTGCAGGGATCATACAAAGAATTCCCATTATAACCTTCCCTCACATTCCCGCAACATAATTAGTATTTTTCTATACAGGTATTTTCTTTCTCTGTATACACACACTTTTCTCCTATTTGCCTTTAATTTCCTTAACACATGTGTCTATGCAAATACCTGTGAAATGCTTTTTAGGAGGAATGAAGCAGTATATTCCTAAATTAGTAATAATAATAATAGGTAAGAATAGGTATTGATTTCATACCTATATTTAAAAAAAGAGACCTATGGAGAGACCTGTTTTAGATGGAAGCAAGATAAAGTATGTGTGTGTGAGAGTGTGTGTGTGTGTGTGAGAGAGACAGAGAGAGAGAGAGAGAGAGAGAGAGAGAGAGAGAGAGAGAGAAAGGGAGAGAGAGAGAGAAGGAGAGAGGAAAGACAGAGCACATACGCATTTTAAGAACATACTTACAACACTTTGAATGGCAGAAGGGGGGAAATGCCTAAGGCTTTTTGATTTAAGTAAAAATTAGGGAGTTGTCTTCCTAAACTGAAACAGGTAATAAGTACTAAAATGTGAAGAATATTTGGGAATATATTTGCTTTAGTAATCCACCCCAGTTTAGTAATCAAGTAATCAGAGTAGGACTATAAATAGACAGTCTTTATTAAGAAATATTTACTTTTTATTAACTTCTTAGTCATAAAATGATTTCATATTTGATGCTTTTTATAGTAATAGTTTTCACTTATGTTTAACGACCTCTCAATAATAAGATTTTGGGGGGAGATGGAATATGAGGGGGGACCCCAAAAAACTCATAATTTATAAAAAAATTGTGTATTTATTCTTACATATTTAAACTTCAGTCACCTTCAAAGTACTCTCCATTTGATGCAATTCCCCTGTCAAGATGTTTTTTCCACTGCTCAAAACAGTTTTTGAATTCATCGATTTTGTTGCCTTTTAGTGCTTCTGCCATTTTTTGTTTCACCTCTTCCACATTGGCAAAACATTTCCATTTGAGGACTTTTTTCATTTGGGCAAACAAACAAACAAAAACTTCAGTGGGGGCAAGATTGGGTGCATAGTGAGGGTAGGGCACAGGGGTCATGCCAGTTTTGGTCAAAAACTGCTGACCACTCAGCGCAATGTGAGCAGGTGTGCTCATAAATCACCCATCATGAAGTGGACAAACACTCCCAAAGACTCTTTAAAAAAATTCAGTGAGGCCGAATGCAGCCTCTCACAACAACGCCAACTGGTACACTGATACTTATGGGTTCCTAGAACACTCACGTAGTGGAGGAAGCCTGTACTACAAGGGGCCTGTGTCCTCCAAGAGTTAATTTTATTCTTTTTGGGGGGACCCTCTTCACAGAAAGGCAATTGTTTTTATACCTTTTCTCTTTCTTTAAGGCAAAACCAAAAACATATGCTTCATTATATCATACAGTGTAGAAGACATTCTAATGCTGCATATTCCTATTTCAGATATGAATTTATGTTATTAATGGCTCTAAACTTTTTATACCCAGAATAGGAAAAATAAGTGAGTAAAAATGAACTTTAAAGAATATTACAACTTAGAAAAATGTCAGTCCTATTCTGAAAGTAATTGTACAAATTTATAGCTTAAAATTCACAACATAAAACAGCTGCAAAAGAAAAAGTAAAAACTTGCCCTATGGTCTATGTCAGTGATTTTCAACCCACATGCCACAATTATTTTTTAAAAATATAGTAAATGACTATTTAGTCAAGTGCACTGACCTCTTTCCCCTTAGATTGTCAAATGAAAATAACAACCATCAACACAATAGCTGTCTGGTGTGAATGCCCTGTCTTGAACCATAAATATATAGATCATATGATAGAGTTGTATCTTATTGGTCAGGTTGCATATGAAGTTGTGTCTGATTGGTTAATTCTTGGTACTTGAAATTTTTATATACAAATATAGGCACTTGATTTTTTAAAAAAGTCCCTTTGGAAGAAAAAGGGTAGGTAATTACTATTACTATTATTATTATTGTTGTAAATTAATAAAAATTATACCTATTTTTGTCAGATTGGCAAAAAATGTATTTTTTTTTGTTTGCTGCAGAATTTTAGTAATTAGTTAATGTGCTCCATGAATTGAAAAAGGATAAAAATCTCTAGTCTACCTGGAAATAAAACATACTTGAATGAAAAGGAAGTAAATAATTCAGTCTAAATTATATTCATTTCTTATTTTTATGCAGTTTGCTAGAGGAATCTGCATACAAAAAAGCGTCTTTTTCTTTCTGTAAATATTAGTTTCCCATTACTAACCTGTCCCATGTTTGTGTGTGTGTTTGTAAATCAAAATAGAAGTCTTTTAAAAAGATGTTTTTAGGAAGCAAAGTCAAGTTCTCTGAAATCTTGTAGAAAATGAAATGAAAATTCTAGAATTCTAAATTGAATTAATTTTAAATAATTGTCATTAATGTAATGCCATAGAATGTCACTCAAAGTAACTATTTGTTTAATAAGTAAGAGTGTTCCTTTTTGTTTATACTAATCTTTATATAATACATCAAATATTTTTTCATACATCAGATTTCTTTTTTTTTTTTTTGCTAGGAGAAATTTGCTTTGTTAAAAAGTATTTAAGTTTCAAACTTTATTGTAGTGTTTTATCTTTTCAGCTTTCTTGTTTTTAGAGTAATCTGAAGTGCTCTTTTACTAAATCTTCACAGTTCTCCATAATATGCCCTCTTGTTACCTACATTCAAAGATTTGAAAATGAAATTAATGAAACTAAATATTGATAACTTGTCTAAGTCACAGCTAGTGATCAAGCTGCAATTTGAACCCAAGACCCAGGGTTTTGCCCACAGTTCTAAGATGCAAAATCAGATCAGGGCAACTTTATTGTGTGAAAGAAAACATATTAAATTAAAACCCAGTTCATAATTGTATGTATTTAATTTTATATTATCTAAGAGAAAAATGCATTCCACTTTAAACTTATATCTCATTTCCTCAAAGTGTTTATATATCATAGACTTTTAAAAAAGGCTATTGTTTTTTCTGAACTGAATTAAATTTCTCTTGCTTTAAAGAAGATGATTAAGATACAGGCAAATATGTTTGTGTGTGTGTTAGTAGCCACTTGTTATGTATAATAAGGGATGCAGAAGGTATAATAATAGTCCCCCCAAGAAATCTACATCCTAGTCCCTGGAACCTGTAAATGTGTTCTTGCATGGCAAAGGGATATGAAGTTTCTAGGTGGAATAAGTTTGCTAATCAGTTGACCTTACCATAAGGGCTGATGCAGGTGGGCCCAATGAACATACAAGAATCCATAAGTGGGAAAGAAGGAGGCAGAAGCATCAGAACCAGAGAGAGGCCATTGTGAGAAAGACTTAACTGGCTATTGCTGCCTGTGGACATGGAAAGGAGCCAACAGCCAGTGAAACAGGTCAGGCTCTGGGAGCTAGACGGGCAAGGAAATAGATCCCCCCCCCCACTCCCCTCGAACCCCCTGCCTCAGAAGAACAGTTCTGCTGACATCTTGATTTTAGCCCAGTGCTATGTTTTCTGGGATTCTGACCTCCAAAACTTTAAGATAATAAATTGGTGTTAAGCCACTTTAAAAAAGAGATCTAGGCAGATACAAAGTAACTGAGAAGTTACTCTATACATGTTATAAAAGATGAAATTTGATTTAAATTCTTTATGTGAATTTTTAATGATCTATTATTAAAAAGTGGCATTTACCAAAATATAAAAGTGTAAAGGGTGCCCTTTATTATGAATATATGAAATAGTAGCCTTGTTTTTAGAGTGAAATTTCTTATATTGAAGCAAATTTTTAAATGACTGATTCGGTTTATTGATATGCTTCCATCGCTGTAAATGTTTGCGGAAATCTTACAGGGTTTTCTACAGATCAGTAACTTTGGAATTTTTAGATAAAAAGCATTCTTTAATTCTATAAGGAATAATTCTTCTGTATTATAAAAATGTGATAGCTTGTGGACTATCATTAGACCAAAGAATCAGAAATCTTAAAGAGATTTAAGAGACTTTTTTTGTATATCTAATTTTATGAGCTAAGGACAGCAGTCCTATATTAAAAATTTATCTAAAAAATCAATCTTCAGATATGTAATTACGTAGTTCAAATTCTGGTCATACACTTAAGCATACTCTAAAATAAAAGAAGCAGTTTTAAGTGAATGAAATGGATAATATAATTCTCCTTTTGACCTGTAGCTTTTTGACTGTTATGTTAGTGGATATTGATGAACACACTTGATTTCAGATTTGCCTTAATGCTGATTAATTATTCTCTTAATCATTCATTATCACCATTTGAATTTTACATATTTTGGTAGACTTTCATGAAAATTGGTAGCAACCATAATTATATATGTATATATATATTTTTATATCAATTAGAAGCTTTCGATTAGACTGTGAATAGACCCTTAATGTGTCTTTCGACCACATTTCATGAAGCGTCTCCTGCATGCATATAGCTATAATATGAATAGCAAATGTCTTCTTTGGTTTCAGATAGACCTGTTTGAAAACATATTGAAACTCCCATGAGGCTGTAGGAATTTCCATTTCAAGAAGTGAAGCTAATAAAGACAGACTTGAATTACCCTAATAGTTATTCATTTTTGCTTGGTAGCTTTCAAAGTGACGTGCCACTGTACAGGGAGAGGAGAGACTGACAGATGGCAAACCTGTTAGTTGCACCCTCTGCTTTTGCCCTCAAGTGTCATTACATGGGTCACTGTATTAGTGTTTAAAGCCTTGTCCCCACGGCTTAACCCCCTGGGAATTTTATGGTCTTACTAATTAGAAATTGATCGTCTTTGTGTCTGAGCATGCTATGAGCCTTTTTTTTAAAGGACCAATTATGATAACCTTAGATAGCACCAGTACTAGTCAGTGTATTCATTGATTAATCCTTTCTGAAGAGACTAATAGTGGTGAGAAGATAAGCTCTATGAAAGGACTATGCTGAATTAATGTAATTAGTAATTTTTACTGACTGTGGTGATTTTTTCTTATAGGTTATTGTTTCATTTGTCCATTGAAAATAATAATTTTCTTTTTGCCACTAAAAAACTGTTAAAAAATGGGAAATTCCAAGTTTTCCATGTGAATGGGAGAATATGAAAAATATTTAATTTATGTATTTATTTTCTTTAGAGATATTCTGGACCAAGATTCTAGCTGGAAATTAAACCTTTAAAATGACAAAACAATTCTATGCTAGGTCTAAAGGAAGTTATCAGTTGCTTTACAACAAAAAATATGTTGTGAACAGTTTCCACGTTTAATATCTTTGAAAGTTGAATCCATCTTGGATCTTTGCCATTTGTTAATGAAAGTACAAAAAAAAAAGTATTGGTGTGGATATGTTTCATGGAATCCTAGAACTAGGAGGGCCTTAGAGATTATATAACCTAATTTTTTCATGCGTTAGATGAGGAAACTGATACCCAGAGAGGCTTAGAGCCTGCTGAAGGGATTTTATTACAGACCTCTTTAACCTATACCATGCGTCTTGAATTTAGTATTAATGTAAAACTAAGATTCTGGGTATCTGAAACCATTTTATTTAATATTTATATTCATTAAGTTTAAGTTTCTCTCCTTCATTAGGGAGTAGTATTTTTGTATTGTTTTGTAGGTATATGATGGTATGAGTGAAGTTTTGCACTTAAAACATTTTAGAATAGTAAGAAAAAAAGTGTCAGCAACTCTGTGTCTTTGTATCTGTTATAGACCCTCTAGAAATAAGGGAAATGACATCTAACTTTGTGTGTGCAAATGTGGAGTAAAGTGTAATTAAATTGCACGTGTGGAATAATGAGCTCAGGGACTGAAGTTCAATAGACTGTTTTCTAAAGCTAAGTACCCAATGTGCCTTTCAGCCAGAAATGTCTACAAGCTCCTGGATATCATCTGGAAATATATAGGAAATAAAGCACTTTTCTACCTTTATACAAAATTATAATGCATGAAATATTGAAAGTAATGGAACTCTTCTTCATTTTTCAGATTCTAAAATGTATTACTTTAGAGCTTGTTGGTAGACTACGCCCACTATATACTCAGTTTATTTTAAGGCAAAAATTTTAAGAGATTCTAGAACTCTTGAGTTATCTTTTAAAATAGTGGCCTTGTGAATAAAATACCGCCCTAACTAGTCAAGGAGCATGTATAAATGATCCACGGACATGGACAATGGGGGGGGGGGGGCTGACTGTAGGAGCAGGGGTGGGGACGACAGTGGAGAGCAGTGGGGGGAAAATTGGGATAATTGTAATAGAACAACAATAAAAAGATTTTTTTTTTGTTTCCACTACTGCCTTTCCCCCTTCTGAGTTGCTAGGAATATAGTAGGCACTTGATACATGCTTATTTCTATTTACTGAGACCTTGCTACCATTGCGCATGTTTCGGATTCCCAAACTGCATGTTGGAAGATGACCCGTTCCTTGCCTGCTCTTGTAGGGTGTTATTTTCGATGTTTAATATGTCGAGCTGCTTTAGAAAAACTGGACTATTATACAAGCAATGCATGTTCATGTTATAAGAGGAAACTAGTCTTTGTCAGTATATGCTTATTTCCTTAGAGTACCGAAAACTTGTGGCCACTTAAGCAAGCCCATGTAGTATTTGTCTGCAGTAGAAACAGGCTACTCTACAATATAGGTTAATTCTTTTCTTTCCCCTTAGTTATAATTTCTTCATCAACTACTTTCACCTAGCCAAAAGGAAAAAATAACGACAATGCTCTCCTGGCCGGTGTGGTTCAGTTGGTTGGAGCATCGACCCATAGGCCAGGTGGGGTCATGGGGTCAGTTCCTGGTTGAAGCACATACCTGGCTTGTGGGTTAGATTCCCCGATTGGGGCACGTGTGAGAGGCAGCTGATCAACGTTTCTTTATCGCAATGATGTTTGAAACAAACAAAAATAATAATAAAATAAACTAACTAGAATGCTTAACTTGTGCAGTAACCAAATCATTTTTCTTTCTTTCTCATTAAAATTCTCTAAGCAACATTAGTCTTAAATATACATTGACATCTATTCATTCAAATGATAGTTACACTAACACATAATAATATTTAATTATAACAATTAATAAAAGCTAACATTTTTTGAATGTCTGCTATGTGCCAGAGTATTAAGGATGAGAGTTAAACTTATTTTGGGGACAAGGGTGTGAATTTTGATAGTGAAACTGAGCTGATAATGTAATTGTGAATCTGTTGAAATGTGTAAGTGTCTGTTGCGTAGTTTCCCATGGTGAAGTCATGTAATTGTGGTGTTTGGCAAATGTTTGGCAGCTCTTTTCTGTTGTTCACCAGATAAGGTTATATTAGCCTTCCTGTGTCATTATATCTCGATTTGTATAGCCTTAATTCTTTGAATCAGTGTGAATCTTCTTCAATGGTGGCATACTCTTGGTCATTGTAGGTACAGTGACAGGAGGTCTAAACGATATGAGAATGCATCTTTTTTAAAGAGCAGTTACTACTTTTTATATCTTGTTACAAATTTTCAATTTCTACCATCAAGAAGTATTATGTTAGTATGTTTATGGTGTTATACAAATTAAAATGGTTCCTTTAAGAACTTAAAATCTAGGCGGTTTGGGGGAGGATGAATAAGGCAAAGGTGGTCACGTGCATGATGATGGAAGGAGACTAGACTTGGGTGCTGCGCACTCAGTGGGATATACAATGTACAGAGGACGTGTTATAAAGTTGTACCCCTGAAACTTATATAATGCTATTAGACAATGTTACCCCAATAAATTTAATTAAAAAAATCTAAAGTCCTAATAAACTTTTGTTTTAAAAAAGATTTGCATGTGTATTAAACAAACTGTAGGTATTGGACAAAGAGCAAAAAGGTTTAGACAAATGAATTTCTCTGAGTACAATGAGAAAGAGAGGATATTGGCTATAGAGTCAGAGAAACAAATTTTAGCCATTTGTTTTTGTGGGGAATCATTTTATGTTTTACTTGATAAGAAGAGAGATACGCAAGTAAGAGTAGTATGTATCAAAATTCTTGAAGAGGTAATCCGACATAAATATAGAGATGCTTTCATGATTTATTTGAAATCTCCAACTTCTCTTTCAGGGATTGGTTTCATTTATTTATAATGGTTTCCTCGTTCTTTCTTTAGACTGTAGATTGAAAAGTATTGCCCTTTACATATCATTCATAGTATTACTGTATTTGGGGAAGCATAATATATTAAGATACAGGAATACAGAATTATTCTTTACTTTTTGCTCTTGAGATTTACAGGAGGAGGAAAGGGACTGGACTAGTCTATGGAATGGATCTGAAACAAAGCTAATAAACTTGGATTTAATTAATTTTGATAATTAAGAGTACACAGAATTTAATGAAAGCTGGTACTTGGTTTTTCTAAAATGGATCACTCAATACATTTTCCCCCTTCCTCTACTTCCCACAGGAAACCAGTTTCCTCCAGTTGCCGCACAAGACCTTTCTTTTGTTTTAAAGGCTGGCTACCTTGAAAAACGCAGAAAAGGTAAACTATAAGATTCTAATGATGTCGCTGGTTCGATTCCCAGTCAGGGCACATGACTAGGTTACACGTCAGGGCACATGACTAGGCTGCACGTCAGGTCCCCAGTCGGGGGCACGAGTGAGAGGGAACCACACAGTGATGTTTCTCTCCCTTTCTTTCTCCTTTCCCCGCTCTCTAAAAATAAAATAAATAAATTATAAAAATAAAAATTAAAAAAAAATTCGAATGAAAAATCTAAAAATGGTTTTATCCTTGGATAAAACATGCTTGCAGTATACATTGTGGAACCAATATTCTCTTTAGGTGATTGAAGAGTTGTAAGACTTGGAGAAAATCTGGATGACATTATCCAAACCAAACAATATAACTTTTAGCTCCAAATAATTTTTATAATGAAACATTTGGTCAGGTTTTTAGTTATCAACTTCTGTGACACGCAAATGATTCCAGAACTGTTTCCCGCCTCTTAGAGGAAGGCTGTGGACCATGACCGCAATCTCAGGGATGGGATTTCTCACCATTATCTGACCCCACCAGGCAGCAGGTTACCCTGTGCCTGACCCGGCACACGCCATGTCTGCTCTGGTCCAAGCCTGGTGTATTTTCTGCCATTTTCTATTCCTCATCAGTGTTCCTGTCCACTGGCTATGATAATTGGGAGTTGACCATATGGTCTCGCTCTTTCAACACCCATATATAATGGAAATGAAATATGGAGGTGGTGTGATGATATGAGAAATGGAAAGCAGAAAGTCTCTTCATTACCATTCTGCATATCTCTCAGGGAGTCCCTCTGGGCCTTTCTATTTATAGTCCATTTGTTTTTCCTAGCTTTCTTAGCTGAAGTTTAAAGCTGAAAGAGATAATAGGAATAATCTAGGTCAACTCCTCCCCTCTCCTTTTTATAGCAGATGAGAAAATAAGACCCAGATGAATCACTTATCTCCAGGCTGTGTAGTCAAATGCTTTCTTTTTACGGTCCCTGTCAGGAAAGTTTGTTAGTGGTACTGTCGATCCCATAAATGTAGCAGTTCCATCTCTGCTTCACTTAACTCCTTTTAGCTTTATTTTTGTCTCTCGGAAACGAAGATACAAATTAATTAGTCAGAGAATTTTAGAGCTAAAAAGGAACCTTGGAAATCATATTAACTAACTTTATCCTTTTACAGTAAAGAAATAGTGTTATGTTCACATATGTTATGTGTATTATCTAAACTGTACCCTTTCCCCCTTTATTGTAGATCACAGCTTTCTGGGATTTGAATGGCAGAAACGGTGGTGCGCTCTCAGCAAAGGGGTGTTCTATTATTATGGGAGTGACAAAGGTAGTATTGGCGTTCACTTATCTCAGTGTCTACTGCTTGAGAGTTTGGGAGCCGTTCTTCACCCCCTTTTTTGGTACAGAGTAAACTGAAGACAGATGGAGAAAGAATAACTGGGAACTTTAATGATTGTAGCCTAAGGCTGATTTATAATTCTATTTCATTATTGGACAAATTCTCCAAATTCCAGAATGCCCTAAAACTTAATACAATTATGTTTTATTGAATTAGGAAAGAGGATAAAACAATGTTCGTCTGTGTGGCCTTTCACCTTAGGAAATATTTATCATCCAGGCTATAGTTGTAGAATGTCTGGAGAGGTTAAGACCATTAGGATTGTGGAAGTTTGGCAGTCTGAGCACTTCAGCTATATTATTATCTTGTCTAACTACAGTTCTGGGTGGTAAGATACTATTCGTAGCCCCATTTATTTTACTGTTTGGAAAACTGAGAACAGAGAGGTGAAGTAAGTTGTTCATGGTCACAGAGCTGGTAAATGGCAGATCTGGGCTTTGAACCTGGGCATAATGGTTAGAGTCCATACTGTTAACCACGATTGTCACTATATTAATTTAGAAACAAGAAGATACATTTTGTAACTTCATTTGCTAATGAACAAATCTCTTGGTCATAATCCACATAATTTTCAGTCCATTGTTTGAACAAATAAAGTCATAAAATATTGAAATTTAAAGAATATAAGCTTTTTTAGTTTTGATTTTTTTCTAGGAAAAGGTCAGAATTTAAATATTATAAAGTGTTATATAGAAATAGCTAACATTCATGTCCATAAAGGACACTTAAGGAGAAAAAAGACATAAAAGTTTAATATCACTGAATCTAAGCTTTCCTATGGAATATTTATCAGTATTGTTACTTATCAGTGTTGTTTGGAAATTTATGTTTTATTTGACATTATTTGCAGATTTTAGGGTTTTTTTCCTTATAAAATTGGGCAGATATGATGAATGTATTTCAGATAGATTTGATAAACATGCATGATGCTAGAAGTTGATCTCACCTTTTGGCTAATGGAATCAACAAATTAAGAGTTAATTTAGTTGGCAGTTTGAGTTCTGTCATTAATTTACAATATGTTCAAATGTAATAATGGTATTGATGAAGTGTAAACTATAAATAGCCATCAACAGGCAGCCTTTTTCTGCTAAGGGTAAGTAGGTGATTTTGTCTGAAAATTTAGAGTCTAAGTTCAGTTATGACTATCATAGATCATTAATATGTATTACTATTAAAGAAATGTAATTTTGTACAGCCTTGTGAACTGAGATCAAGATCTTACTTTTCTATAAAGAAATATCCTCAATTTTATAAGACCAGAGGAAGGAGATTTTAAAACCTTGTGACTTTTGTTCAGTTGGGCTTCTCATTTCTAATTTTTTTAAGAATCAGTGAATACTAATGTCTGTTTCCTCACTCCCAGTCCTAACTGGTGTACCAGCTTGTGTCAAAGATTAGCAAGAGTTTTCCAAAAACCTAATGAACGTTTATATTTATTTCAAAGGCTAATATTCAATGAATACATTCTAGGGGCTTTGGGGGGGTATTAATTAGTTACATTCCCATTTCTAGTCTTATTTGATGAGACCTTTTGGTAACAACATTCTTTGTAATTTGTGTTTTAGCTGCTTTGTGATCCATTTAGCCAAGGCTACCACCACTGCTTTTTAAAAATTACTATTCTAGCATTTGTTTTTTATGTGATATTTGAAGATCTGGTTTATATTTCTTTAAACTCTTTTCTACCTGTTGCCATGAAGCCTCCTGTTTTCATGGAGATTTCATATCTGTTTCTAGTGGGTCTTTCCTCTGTGGCTGCTCCCTTTGGAATTCTTGGCCAGTTTTCCTTTTAGGGACTTGGGAGGAGAAAAGTATCTTTAGGCAGTTTTAATTGCTTGTTTGTCATGCTCTTCATTTCCTTCCTTTGTATCTTTTTCTTTCCAGGAAAATTTATGTGTCACGTGAAATTTTTATTTTCTTTTGTGAAATTGGATAACTAATTGTACAGTCTTATTTATCTTATGGGTGAACCATTTACCTAAACTTTTGAAAGCTATTTAGATATATGAGAACTATAATCCTCCAACTAAGTAGGATTTAGATAAATGGATTATAGAAGCACAGAAGGAGTTGATACCACTTACTAGGTTAAACTGTACTTTGTTACTGTTTGACAGATACATAGTTCTTATTTTCTAACATACTGTGTGCTGCTAAAAACCATTTTCACCCATCAAGATAGTAATGGCTTACAAAGAGCAGTTCGAGCCTCTAGGGTAAATAATGCACTTACCTTTGTATCCATAAATATTATCTGTATTTATTATTCATGGCCTTTTGGGGCCCTTAAGTAATAAATATATAGAGAGTACATATTTTATCACTTCATAAAATTGCATCCATCCTTTCATCTCCTTCCTCTTCCTTTGATTGTTTGAATTTCATTCATCAAACTTGTTGGGTAGATGCTGAGGCTGCCTTCAAGGTATTCATTCATTCATTCATTCATTCATTTTTTATTTGCTAAACATCTATTGGATACTAGGCATTGGGAATCCAAAGATAACCCTGCCTTAGAGGTACTCATAGTTGAAGTAAAAGGAAGAGAGGAAGTTGCAGGATTGGAGGTAGGGACTGGGTAGATAAACTGATAATTTCAACCAGGCATAGTAGGTGGTTTAAATTAAATATCTTTGAATCACAAAGGAGGGATGGCTAACTGTCTAGTGAAGTTAGGGAATACTTCCTAGTGGAAAGGATATTGGACCTGAAATAATGAGGGAGGACTTTGTCAGGTGGTGAGAGATAAAATGGGCATTCCAGGCAGAGGAACAGCAGATTCTGAGTTGCAAAAAGCCTTGGATGAGATCAAAGCTGGAATCAAGACTGAGTAAAATAGAGTGAACAGGGGGAGGGGGCCCATAAGGCTAAAGGAATGGGTTCGGATCTGATTAAGAATATGGCTTAATGACCAGATTTAGTTTTTAGGATGTAATTGTAATAGTATCATGGAGGATGGATTGGAATGGTTAGAGACTGGGTCAACAGGGTCATTTACAGGGATACTGAACTAGTGTGTGTATTCAAGAGAGGTTATTACAGGGCCGCTGAGAAGCAGCTAGTGGATCAGTGCGGAACTCTCTGGCTACAAGCTCATGCTCCTTCCACAGCCTAGTTATTATCAGCCCCTTCAACATGCCTGTAAATGATGACTTATTTAGGAACCTGTCCCAAACTCATGCTTTATTTTCTTTTTCCTTTTTTAAAACTTCCATATGATCTTGAATCAGCATTATGAACCTTACTTATCTCTTCTGACTTTTGAAAGAGGAGTGGTTTGTTTGTAGTATTCTCTTTTCTTCCCACTCAAGAGGTTTTGCTGTCCCTACCCCAATTCTGCAATGAGAGAAAATCTTAGTCCCATCCAGTATGTGGCAGCTGCAGGTAGGCTTGGTCCTACCAAATCATCTTAAATGTGTATCAGAAGTCATTTATTACATCAGGGCATTGTAATTTTTTCAGTGTTGTATTTTTTTAATATATAATAAAAGTCATTAGAAAATTGGGCTTAATACAGATAATTAAAAAAAACCTTTTAGATTGGCAAGGAAATAAAAATTTTCATTTAAATTGACCTCTCTGCACTCTCACTTCCCCCACAACCTCACCATTTACAGGAAAAATAGGACATATCTGTTCAGTCTGGATGAAAATTAAAAAGTGTCTTTTGATGTTGAAATAGCATCATCATTCTCTTTGAATATTTTAAAAATACTGTTAAAGGACAGAGTGTTTATATAGTTGGAAGTTCTGTTGTTTTATAACAACCTTAATAAGAGCTATTAAAGCTTGCCTTTTTTCCTGATTCACTTGATAAGAGGCATATTCCTGGCTCAGGGTATCAGCATTTTGTAATTGTATCATGACTATGTCTAAAATGTATAAATGAACTCATTTAAAAATTTATATTATAATTTTGTTTGTGTAAGGACAGATAATACCTTTGTTATTCTTCAAGAAAGAGGAATAATTAATTCTACTTTTTATCAAATTTTTGCAATTTTCATAGATTTTGGGGCCTTTGATATACAAATATTAACTTTACAGTTTATCACAATAAATGTTAAAAGGCCTTTATTTTCTGCCTTTATAGAAGCCTTCTAACAGTACAGAGAGGTTAAAACGTACATTTGATATTTAGAAGGATTTCATCAACGTGTAGAATTATTCAGATATGAAATAAGTCCAATGAAGGGTCTGATGATGACAACTCCTGTTGGTTTGCAATAAAATAGGACACAGTTTGATTTAAAATGTATCTACATCCATATATAGATTGAAGATATATAGAGATTGAAGGTAGATACATTTTAAATCAAACTGTGCACTGTATAACTATTATATAGATAGAGATATATGGATGTTGCTGTATCTATCTGTGTATAGATAGATAGATAGATAAAGGAACATTTATGCCAGTAGACTTTCTTTGGACATCTGTGTGTCAGGTATTATTAATACAAAGTGGTGTAATACATTCGCTCAGAGGAGTGGCCACAGAAGAGACCCATAAAACATTACATTATGTAGAAGCTGGCTCATGGGGGCAGTAGCCAAGTGACGGCCGTGAGCAGGAAAGGATGGGGTCAACTTGTTGCATATCACGAGTTTGGCCTTTCCTGTCTAAGGGACAGTTCGTGTTTGTAAGCATTGGAGGTAAGTAGATGGCATGAGAAACTGTGATTGGATGTTGGAAAGATCGTGCTGACAGCTGTCAGAGAAGGGGAGGCCGAAGGCATGGTGTGTTCTGACGCTGGGGGTGACTGAGAGGTCAGACAGGTTGTTCACCGCCTTAAGGCCGTGAAAGAGCTGCAGGCGACCTTCCGTGTCTGAGCAGCTCCTGTGCTGCACGAGTACAGCCGTGGCCTTTGTTTTCCAGTTGCCATGGGAGACTCTAGGAGGATAGTATCTGTAGGATATGGAGGTTCTCTCTGTGTAATGTTTATCCTAACAATAGCTATATGTTATGATCATCTAATAGACCATATCATAACTATGATCTAAATTTCAGTTGCAGAGAGAAGCAATAGGTCTAGTCAGAAAAGTAGAAACAGGGCTTTAAATTCCCATTCTGCAAAAATGCCTGCGATTTATTTGTTCTCCATTTACATCTATCTCATACTACCTTGTTTTGTTGTGTGTTTTTAATTTTCAGATGATTTTTAATTTTAAACTGCAGTGAAAACATTTTGTCTGTTTTATTTTTTAACTTACTTTGTATTGTTTACACTATTACAGCTGTCCCCCTGTCCCCCTTTGCCCACCTCTGCCCGTCCCTGTACCCCCTTCCCTCTGGCCATCGCCACCCTGTTCTCTGCGTCTGTGGGTTATGCATATGTCATCTTTGGCTAATTTCTTCACCTTTCTTCCAGTTCCCCCTTCTCGCCTCTGACAGATGTCAGTCTGTTCCTTGTGACCATGCCCCTGTTTCTGTTTTGTTCATCAGTTTATCTTGTTCATTAGATTCCACATATAAGTGAGATCATATGGTGTGTGTCTTTCCCTGACCAGCTTATTTCACTTAGCATAGTACTCTCCAGGTCTGTCCTTGCTGTCGCAGAAGGTAAGCTTTTCTTCTTTTTCACAGCTGCACAGTATTGCATTGTGTAAACGTACCACAGCCTTTTTACCCACTCATCTTCTGCTCTGCCTTGTTTTTTAATCATGTTTATATCTGTGCTTGAAAATGTGTGGCTGTATACAAAAAGCCCTTGCTTTTTATTTTAAGTTAAAAAAAAAAAAAGTTTGTAAATGCCTAAAATTTCCTCAGTCAGATCATAGGAGCCAAACTTTTAATTCTAACTAAAATGCCTCCCTTTAGATTCATAAATATAACCTGTGTTTATTATTCAGGGCCATCTCTGGTATCTTTAAATTAAAAAATATATAATATGTAGTATTTTCCACTAAAAATAGTAATACTTTGGTACTTGCTCACAGTATAACTCAAAACAACAGAAGTATATTTCTTTATTAGCATTAGCAGCTGTATTTCTGTGAGCTGTATAGACAAGATAAATGTTCATGTCTTTAACTAAAGGCCTAGAACAATTTGTTAATCAGTGTGTTAAAGTTTATTGGAAGGTATTAAAGTGCATATTTTCCTCTTGCCTGCTAATTCAATGAGGATTAATACATATAGAAATAACATGAGTTTATTCAATAGGAGAAAAGGCTTTAAATATAAGAAGCAGATATTGAAAACTTCTGAACGTGTTGCATATCCTTCTGTTTGCTAGCCCTTTGTACCAACTTAGCATTCTTGGTATAAACCACAGAAACCAACTGTGTTTAACTACATAGACTAGGAGATTTATTGGGAGAATATCAGCTCTCGGACAGAATTGATGGGAAAACAACCAGGCTCAGAAAGCAGGCAAGGACTCAGGAGGGGAGACAGCTAGAACTTCACATGGCCCCAGGGAGACACACAGCTCCCCCTGTGATGTTGCCACTGTGCACTGACACCGATTGGTGAATCCCAGTGCCCTAAGAATAGATTCTGAGCTCTCCTCTGATTTTTTGTTACTTGGTTCAGTTTTCGGTCTTAAGCTTGGGTGATTGGATCTGGAAAAATCTATTCCCTCGAGCATCTGTGGCGGGAAGCTGGCTCTGCCCCCTGACAGTCCCAGAACTAAAATAGGAAAGATATTCGGATTCTGGGGATCTTCAAATGACAAATGCCTGTTACTTATAGGGATGCTCAATGATTTGGAATTGTTTAGTTGTTATGTTTATACTGTATTTTGAATGGTAGGAAAGTAACAGGTATTTTAGGCATATTTTCTGAGAGCCAGGAAGGAAGAGAAAAAGTAGCCCTAACTGGTGTGGCTCAGTGGGTTGGCCATTGTTCTATAAACCGAAAGGCTGCTGGTTTGATTCCCAGTCAGGACACATTTCTGGGTTGCAAGCCAGGTCCTCAGTTGGGGGTGTGCAAGAAGCAACCAATCAGTGTTTCTCTAGAACATCTATGTTTCTCTCCCTTTCTTTCTCCCTCCCTCCTCCTTTCCCTAAAAAGAAAGAAATAAAATCTTTTTTAAAAAGAAGAGAAAAAGTAAGCATATTAGCAAGAAAAATAGGACTGATTGGGTTTTGGTAGGAGGGAGAGAAGATGGACACAACCGATGAATGAAAGGGAGAAATAAAGAATGCTGTTTAGTTTTCTGTTCCGGGGGCTTAGTTAATTGAGGTGCCACTTACTGAGACGGACAGAAAAGAAAGATCACAGGTGCTGGGGGAGTGGCAATAAGATCATCTCCACTGTAGGCATGTTATAGCCATTGTACCTATAGGGCATTTAAGAGATAAAACATGTATAGTGAGCAGATGAAGATTTGGACGTACAATTCTGAAGCTGAACTAAAATGGGAATTATGAGTTGCAAGCATATTGATAGGAATTTAATCTTTGGAATTGGGTGCGGTTGCCCAGCAAAAACTGGAAAGTAGGAAAAGACCAGGATTTGGAGCAGAACCAGCCCCAGGTGTGTTTAGAGGTAGGTAAATGCAGAGGAGCCCGTAAAGCAAGCCGAGAAAGTTGGGCCCAAGTTGCAGGAAGAAATCAAAGATAACATTTATCTTCCCTACCAAGACTTCATAATTACATATTCTAGGACAGTGGTTCTTCAAACATGAAATGTGTATTAAAATCACCTGGGGTGCTTGCTACAAATTTGGTTTCCTGAACCCACCTCCAGGGATTCCCGTATAGCAAGTGCATAGTGGTAGCCATTTCTGCATTTTTAACAGGCGTGCAGGATGATTCTAACATAGGCGATTCTTGAAATGTACCTTGAAAAACATCTTTCTACGGGACAGCGTGAAATGGTTGAATAAGCAAGGCTTTGGAATCAGACTTACATTAGGGTCCTCGCTTTTACAACTTACTGATTGTATGGCCACAAGCAACTTGGTTATTATCAGGTTTGTTTTCCCATCAGTGCTAGGGATATAATAAATACTTTCTCTCTTTGAATTATTGCAAGGTATATATGAGATGTGCTACATTAAATTCCTGACATATAGAAAAAGGAGCTCAGTAAATGTCACTTGTCTCTTTGGCACTTGAAAAACCCAGAACACAGCTGTAAACCTAAAAGCCAGTGAAAAAAGGAGAAGGAAATAGCTATCATTAACCTTATGCATTTTGTTTCATGAGATATTAGAGCCAACTGCTTTTTACCTTGAGCCTACTGAATTAGAATTGTGTAAAATTAAGTTATGATTTAATAGATTTCATTATCTAGGTTTCTCCTGGCAGCCTTCAGTTCTATAGATATTAAATTTGAACAGCAAGATATGGGCAAGGTTAAAGTGTGAGTCAAAAGCTGAGGAAAATTTAATAGAGGGACAAACACCTCAAAAATCTTGAGGGCATCAGTGTGTTACAACAGTATAAATACTAATACTCAAATTAATACTACTAGAACATCGAGAAAATGTCAAATTATGTTTAAAAGAATTGTTTGAGAAGTTGGGGAAGTATATATTTCAGAAAGATTTCCATTTTAATTACATTTTAGAGTTTTGGCACTCAAAGGAATAAGCTTTTGCTATTTAGGATGTTCACTTAAATAAAATATTTTATTAAGTCTTTTACAGTTCTGGGTAGGTCTACTTATATGATCTTATTTCTCATGTGATTAGCATGTTACTGTTTTTAATATTTCTCAAGTCAACAGGTGACCTTGAAACTGTCCATGAAGGCACTGTGGAACTAATTTATATGTAAATTATTATGGATTACCAACGAATGTTAAGGTTACTTCTTTTTCTCTGTCTAGAAGAGATGCTGATGTGAAGGGAAAAGAACAGTCTTATCATAGCCATATTTTGCCCATTTCTTGTCTTGAGCTTCCCATCTCCTAATTGGAAATATAGCTACTTTATGGTTATGGATTTGCAAAAGCTTTTGAGAAAGAATTATGAATGTCCCTTCATTTTCTTCATCCTTTCTGGTATCATACTCCTACCCTCACTTAGATATTTATATGATTACTTATCCTTTGATTCTCAACAATCATCTGAACAGGTTTAAGTGTTAGTTTTTAAAATTATTTTTACTTGGTTAAACAATACCTTTTGTTTTGTAGACTTAGGTCTATCTTTGGCAGAATAAGATTTTCTTCTGTTATATCTTTGATTGTTGGTACTTTTTTGTTACTTTTCTTCTAGGATACCCACTTTTTCTTTGGTATTTTTTGCCAGTCTTCTATATACATCCTATTCCCTTTTGCTTCTCTTCCTCCTTACTCTTTTTTTCCCCCTAAAGGGAGTTTTTTAAGCATCTGATCTGATTTTTCAACAATGTTCAAAATTTTCAACTTATCATTTTAGTACATCATTTGTCCTGCTGCTCCATTTTCTATTTCTTTACACAGTATTTTTCCAGTATTTTAGCAACTTCATTTCATTTTCTCCCAGTCTTAGTCATTTCTCTTTTTATTTTATATTACATTGTTTCATTTTTCATCTCTTTTAGAATCTAAATTTTTTTTATTTTTAAAGGATGCAAAGCAGTTGTTTAACATTGATTTCTGTTTCTTGTAGCTTGCTCCTGCTTTCAGCATCTCAGTGCTGTGTTGTTTTGTATGACATAATATTTTTACAGCACCTTTATCTGTTTGTTTTGTTTTGTTTGGGGGGGGAGGGGTTCTTTGTTTGTTTGTTTTTGCTTTTCTTCTTATCCTTGGACCAGGATCCTTGTCTCTGAATCTGGGTTGCTTCTACACTGGGCCAGGGGTTTCTCTCTGGTTTATCTGACTAGGTGCTGCTCACATCCTCCTCTTAGGCTCTAACAGCAGATCTGATACATGGTCTCGCAGCCTGTATCTAGGGATTTTTGTCTAACGTGTCTGCTAGTCTAAGGAAGGATCACCTAATTTGGCGGTCTGCGTGGTTGTCTCATTCCTAGTTAATCTCGCACAGGAAGATACCCTGTTCCCGCAGCCCTTCCCGACTCGGCCTTTGTATACTGATTTCAGGTCTTTAGATACACTCTCCCTATCTTAGTGGATTTCCATCCCCACTCATGTTACATGGCTAAGAATTTGAGGTCGAAAGCATGGGCTTTGGGTCAGGTGGACCACGTGAGTGGGGCACCTGCGCCCTTGTGCGGCAGGAGAGCCGCTTTTCTCCACCTGGTCCTTGAAAACCCTGTTTTTTCCCGGTGAGATTAAGGAAACCTCTCAAAATTGTCCAGGGTGGCTTTGACAGTTTGCTTTTGATTATTTCCATATCTTGTAATGAAAATTGCCATAAATCCTTTTGCAATCTAGTGGATCATTGCCTAAGGTTTGGGGAGCACTTACATTTTGTGGTGCGTGTGTGTGTTTCAGTGAGAAGGTAGGAAAGGTCTAGTAAGGTGTTACTCGTGTGTACCTCACTGACCCTGCAGCGCGCCCCCACTGGTTTAGTGCTCAGGATAAATTTGTTGAATGAGTGAATGAATGACTTAGTTTTAGAAGGACCAACTGTGCTTAACCATTTATTATTATGATATTTGTTCACCACTATTATTGTACTCAGAGAAGGAAAACTCTGACTCCAAAAAACCTCCGCTGCCTTGCGGCATACCTCTTCAGGGGAAAGGCTAAGGGAGTAAACCCCGACAGAAAATCCGGAGCCGGAGTCCCTAAGGCGGTTTGACGTTGTAGTCAACACCGGCAACTCCTGCGGCGCACCTGAAGCCAAGCTGTATTGACTCCGTCTTTCCCTTGGACCCTTCAGCTGCGAAGAGAGGGGGGGTCTGCTGCATGGGCAACAGCAGACCCTCCATATCACCCTGCCCAGGCTCTGTAGCTTCAGCTTCACTGGAGAGGACACTCCAGTGTCATTGCAAGATGTCGATTCAACACGGGAGGAGACAGATACTGTGTCACTCCCGAGTTGAACTGCACAGCCATTCTCGGCGGTGCAGATAGACTCTTAAGAAGCTACACCATCGTCTCTCAAGACGGACGGCTGCCGACGACGATTATTGTACTAGTTAGGTATTTTGCAAAATATGTCCTGGGAGTACCAGTTCCATAAAATGTTCTGTGAAAACGGGTTCCACGGCCCTGACCAGCATGGCTCCGTTGGTTGGGTGCTGTCCTCCTAAGCGAAAGGTCGCCGGTTCGATTCCCATTCAGGGCCCATGCCAGGGTTGTGGGTTCAGTCCCCAGTTGGTGTGCATACAAAGGGCAACCGAACGATATTTCACTTTCACATAGATGTTTTTCTCGCTCCCTTCTCCTCTCTCTAAAAATAAATAAATAAATCTTAAAAAAAGAAAGAGGCTTCCATAGACCACTATTATAATTTTGGGAAATGCTGCATACTAAATCTTTCCTATAGAAAATCCATTAATGTATTAAGGGCCTCAGGAAGGCTTTCACTAACGAAAGCTGTTTAACTTTATTTAATTTAGAATTTTCCAAACTTATTCGATCATAGAAACCTATTTGTATCTCATAAAACATACTTTGGGAAATGGTGCACTAATTTTTATGATTTTTCTCTACCTCATAGTGTTCATTATAGACCATTTCCACAAAGCAAACTTCAAATTTTTGATTTTGCATAGTTTATTCAATCATCCAAAGAGATGTAAAATATGACTAAATATGATTAGAATGTCCAGATTTGTCAGGAATTGCTAACTCAGATTTTTTTTTCATTTGATGCTTTAAACAAGATGTAATCCTGATGACCTTTGTAAAATGTATGTTATTTCAGGCATTAAATTAGTATATTTAAGAAAAGGAGATAAATATTACTTGGTGCATGGAGCTGAGGGAGCCCATCACCCCATTATATTTATATCTTTATATTTTCCTCGAATTCGGTAAAAGAGACAGTTGTCCTTATGATATTAATATTGTGTGTTAATCTAGGACATAAGCCTGTAGCTGTGCAGCTTTTCTATCAAAATGGAATAACTGGGTGAAATAGAAACGCTAATTTTATTTTCAGTTTCAGAGTATCAAATCCTTTGTTGTATTCCTGCTTTATTTTTCTTTCATATCTGACTAAAGCTCATCTCATCTCTTTTGACACTTCATCGTATGGGATTCGCGTGCGCTCTACTCGTGTACTTTTCAGTGACTTGTTAAGACCCCTTTTCTAGTTGGGTTTTGGTGATTAACTTCTGTACTTGCTGTGCCCCTCTCCATCCGGATATTCTGTTTTGCCCTCCCATCTTCTAATAATTTATTTTGTTTTGTTCTGCTTTGCTTCTTAAATTTAGAGTTTCATTCCTACCAATTTAGGATTTTTTTTAAAAAGAAAAGTTGCATTTTTGAGGCTTTGGGGGTGGTGGGGGCTGTGGGTGGGAGGGTGGTGGTGATGCAGCTCAGCGATTTCTCGTCCGGTCAGGGTTTCCCACTGCTTACTGGGTCTGGAAGAAACGCAGAGTCACGGTGGGTTTGTCTAGCAAGCTTTGAGTTGCAGTTCTTGAATTTGTTTCTACATGAAAGTGTCTTATTTTCATTCATATTTCTGAGTAAGACCACTATCTGCAGACCTCTTCTTCTGGGTCCCTAATACATCCTTTTAAAACCCAACCATCCCAAATACGTCTAAACTTTTAGAATTAAAAGTGGTATCTAGGAACATTATTTAAACATATTATGAAAGCAACATGACCAAAAACTACTCTTTCCAAGAATTGACAAAGAATATCTAAATAAAACATAATTGGACATTTGTTCAATAATAAATGAAATTCTGACTTTCATTTTATCTTCAACAGACAAACAACAGAAAGGAGAATTTGCAATAGATGGCTACAATGTCAGAATGAATAACACTCTTCGGAAGGATGGAAAGAAAGATTGCTGTTTTGAAATCTCTGCTCCTGATAAACGTGTCTATCAGGTTCGAGTTTTTATGTTGTTTTGAAATTAAGTTGATAAAATGTTCTGATTTCATTTATAAAGACATTAACATTTTATTAAAACAACTCTCCCTGACATGTTAATAATAAAAATAATACTGGGTTTTATACACTGAACATTTATATAAGAGGTAATACGTTTTTAAAAAAATTTAGATTAGTTCAAGTGATATCTTCTTGAAAGAGAACATGCGAATATGTAATTTATCAGTTACTTCACATGTTTCATTTTATGTCTAATAGAACTGTGTGATTTCTTAAAAGAATTACATAGTGGAAAGAGTAAAATTATCAGAAGAAAAATATCAGAGTGATAATGCATATTGTAGTGTGTAGGTTTTGGGGAGAAATTGAAGGTAAAGGCATGTATCAGCTCTGCAATTCAAGAGCTATCAGAGAGCATCAATATGGAATGTATGTTTAATAAGTTTTAAATATCTGAGATTGCAGTTGAAAGCCAGTTAATTAAGTTGTCAGATAGTGTGTTGGAATCTGACAAGAACATTTTTAAGAAAACTGTACCCAGCAGTCTAAAGAAATTCATGGGTGTCTTCTAATTGTCAAGGGCAAATTTTGTTCATCAGTCCTCTCTCTGACATTGATGAAGAGAAGCAGCTTTTTTTCCTGCACAGCTGCCAGCTGCTGATCAGAGTTTCAAATCCATCATCCTCTGCTTCAATTACGTAAATTTGTCAAAATTAACTGTACATTATAAGAAGCATCCTTGCAAGAAAAGTAGTATGAGACATGAGAAGAATTACTAATGGTCTTAAAGAAATGATAAGAATATGACATACCTTTCGTTTCTACTGTGGTGATTTTTCTTGTTCTTGTTTGTTTTTTTATTAGTTCACAGCAGCTTCTCCCAAAGATGCCGAAGAATGGGTACAACAGCTGAAATTTGTATTACAAGGTAAGAGCAATCAGTTGAAAAAGTTATTGCAGTCTTTCAATACTGAATAACTGAATAATTTGGATTTCCATATATCAAAAGCTTATTGAATTTCCGTGAGAATGACTAATGGCATGTGATTGGTATTAATACAGACCACTGACTTCAGATATATGAAAGTATTCTATAAGTTCCAATGGCAACTTTGAAATTCACATATTTATGCAACAATAATTTGTAAAAATGTTTTAGGTTAAGACTATAGCATATAATGATGCTGTGACTTTGTAGGCCTGCATTAACTTAGAAAATAGGGTTTTAAAAATCTCATTTGTGTTTTTTACAAATTTACTTCCTAAAATGTGTTTTGTAGATATGGGATCTGATGTTATTCCTGAGGAGGATGATGAAAGAGAAGAGTTGTATGACGATGTTGATCAACCTTTTCCAACCAGCAGTTCACCAGCCAGTAGTCAACCAATTGATGATGAAATTTATGAAGAACTTCCAGGTATTTATTATCTGGTGATTTATTTAAGGATTTGGGGACTTTCTTTTATTTTTAATGTCATCAAATTGACAACTTAAGTAGTAAATGGTGAGCTATTAAGAACAACAAAGAAGAAAATCTTCAAAATTCTATTTTATGGAAAGGGTTCTGCTTGAGGTATTTCAAGTGGATGTACAGTTATGAAAAGTGAACGGAATGTTAAAATGAAGCAGATACAGTCCTAATCTCATGGGACTTTTGGCTCATTAGCATTGTTTATGCTACATAATTTTTTAATTAAAAAATTGACTTGCCTTACAGTTTTTTCCACGAACTCACACATCATTTTTTATGTGTACATCTTGGAATTTCCATTAACCAGAAGTTCCGTGCACACACCCCATATGTCAAAACTTCTGCCTCATACATTCCCCCTTCCTGTAGTGTGCAGCATTGTCTTGGAGGAATATTGGTGAGCTATAAGCAAAGGCCTTTTAAGGCTTGGATTTTTCTTATTTGAAATTGTATCGATATGAATGTTTTCTTATTTTACATTTTCAAGCATGGTTCAGTATTTGTATACTTCAGTATCTGTTACGTAACATAAAATTAATTGTCTGTTAGCTTATTTCACTTTTAGTTTTGAGAGCCAACCTAAAACAGAAAGATAGGCATCGGGACTTAGGATACTTAGAGTATGAAAACATTCAGGGAATTATTGCATTACTCTAGATTAAAATGAGCCCTTTTCTGGCTGTTAAAAAATCAATACAGAATAAAAAGGATTATAAGCAGTATAAGTGAAACTTAACTAACATCTAGAGGGGCCATTTTTCTCTGAATAGAACAATTTAATGATACAGAATATACCTTAAAATTGATTTAAAGAATATGTAAAATGTTACAAATCAATGAAGTCAGTAGAGCATAGTAACTAATGCATGGACTTCAGAATCAAAAAGTTTAAATTCTGGCTGTACCGTCTAGCTCAGTGACTTTAAAAATCAATTTCTTCACCTGTAAAATGGGAATAATATCATGTTGGGGAGGGAAATGAGATAATGTATCTAAAGCTCTTATCCCCATGTTTAAATCATAGCAAGTCCACAGTAAATTATACATTGCTATTGTTTTCATTATTGTATCTGGTAAATTTTTATAAGTGCTTATGTGAGATATAATAATAATTTTCTGAATAAATAAGAATTAATGATCTGAATGGTATTATACATTCAAGATAGATAAAAACTACTCAAAATGTGTGTCTACAAATTGTCTTTTACTACTCTAGAAGAAGATGGTTCATATAAAAACATAATTTGTGGGAAAGGATGATCTGTATATATTTGTTATTTTAACAAGCTACACATACATGTTTATAGCTCCTTTCTTTCTGATTTATCCCAAGGAAATTGCATCTGCCATAGTATCAGTTTTCTTCTAGTGAGGAAGAATATTCTCTTGACTGCTTGCTTTAGCCACACCATATTATTAATGCAATTTCTTAGTTTTAAAATGTTCTTAAGAGCTTGTGAGAATGTATACTGATATAAAATGGAAGAATGTAATGCCTTCAAACATATTAGTGTCATATACATTTCATTCCTTTAAAACCCTCCAATGAATGAGTTACATTACAGTTGTTGAATTACCTGTTAATTAAGTTCTGTTTTTTCAACTTGGTCATTCTCTCCCTGCCCTCCCAAATAAAATATCAGTAAGGAATAAAGATCAAATATTCAGAGTCATTTTTATAACACAAGACCCAAAGAAAATCTCCTGTAAATAGCTTGAAATCTTAAAAATATGAAATGCCTTTTATTTTCCCTCACTTACAGATGTTCTTCTTCATCCCTTTTTTTTGGCCTGGGGCCATATGCTTGTTGGAATTAACTGGTCACTCTTTAAGTAGTCTTATTCCTTGCTGTGGTCCTGGAAGAAATCTAAGCTGCTCTGGGATTCCTTGGCCTCTGCCTGGGATCCCAGTTGCTGTACGAAGTGATTGAGCTTAATAGACCCTGCAACTGTGCCCCTGGGAAGGAAACTGGTGTAGGCAGCTGTGGAATGTCCAGTTCCTCTTTCTTCCCCAGTGGAACCAAGGCCCGCTTCAACATCTGCGCGGTTCAGGTTTGTCGGGTTTGAGCCAGTTGCTACAGAAGGGATTTTTCTTAATGAAAACCCTCAAGTTGGCTCTTAGAGTTAGAGCTTTTTGTTTGATTAGATATCTAAAACTAGAAAGCTAACTTTTTTCCTTAAAAATAAAAGTGATCCCTCTCCTAGGATAAGAATTAAGCCAGTTGCTTTCACTTTAGTGAAATAGGAATACAATTTTGAGAGGAAGTGAAAACAGTGGAAAAGCAGTGAACACATTTATAAACTGTTTGTGTTTTTCCAGTTCTGTACAAAGAATAGCATTTCTCAAAAATCTGACTGGTTAAATCCCCAGAATTAATAAATATGACCATTTCAACATCATTTTCTGTCAATTACATATTAGTGAAAACTAATCCTCTTAGTTGAAAGATGAAATATATAAATGTGTTTGAAGAAAAATCTAAGCATTCATGTGCTACTTTAAATCACAGAGTTCTTTTTCTGAGAAAGTTAAGCTCTTATTCTAATAAATATATATTTTTAATGTAACATAAACCTGCAGTGTTTAGGTCTCAAGAGTAAGAGGAAGAAGACATTGTTTAAAAAATTGTATTGCAAAATATCCCTTGAAAAACATTTATAATTCTATGGTAGTATAAGTATTTTCATTGTAATTGTTTTTCAGTTAGAATATTCCAACTTTATTACAGCAGCTTCTCTTTAATTTCTTGTTCATTAATTTTTAACTAACTTCATAAAAGAGTAAAAAATAAATTTGTAAGATTACTTTGCATTTAGGGAATTTATCCATATGTAGTGAAGAATCGAGAGACTGCTGTTTCTGGAGAGTATTAAAAGTACTGCCTCTTCTTCCAATACCCTATTGTTTTGACACCTTTTATGTCTTAGGACCTGTTAGCACAGGCCAAGACAGGTTTGCTTACGTTGTGGTATTACTGTAGCGAATCTGTGTTTGCAGAGCTACTGTATTAACCAAAGTGTGTTAAACTGTTTCATAACACAGTAACGAGTTCATTTGGCTCAGCATAAATTTCAGACGTTAGTGCTCATTTTTCCATTAGAAGTGCAGAGGAACATTTCTATTTGATTCTGAATCTTGAAAAGAGAAAGCAGCCCTTGTGAAATTGCTGCAGAAATCAACCCAGCTTGCTCATCTCTTCTAATCACTGTGTCACTTGCTTTTTTATTTTTCTTTAATGTCAGGAAATTGTGCAGAAGCAACAACAACAGGGAGATGTTTCTAGCTACGGAGGGAATAAGCCCGGTAACAAGAATGGTAACCACCCATTAGCCTGTTAAATTTGTAGCTTTCAGAGGAATTGCATTTGAAATGCTTCTGGCAAGTGGACTAGAGGAGAGAGGGCAACGTAAAACAGGAAGACAAATTTTCAATTCCATTAACCTGTTTTTTACAAGTGTTAATTCATTCCTTAAAAAAAAAAAAAAAAAGACTGATTGAACTATTCTGAGCCAGAAAAGGATGTTTTGGTCCTTTGGTCATTCCATTTCATTTCAAATTTATTCAGTCCAACTATCTGTATTGAAAATGGAATAGGCAGCAAAATGCAGCTGTAATTCTTTTTTCATGAAAAAAGAACAGTGTTTAGGTCCACTTTCCAGCAAGTGGGCACAAAGGCTCGCTTCATCAATAAGTGATTACGCCCCTCCCTCCAGACACATTTTGGCTTTATTTTCTTGGTGAATGATTATCACTCACATTACCAAGTTAATACCAAGATTATAGGGGATCCTAGAGTCTCTGGTATTAACATCATTGTAAGTGATGGAAAGTTCTGGTTTCACCAGAGAATTTTTCTCATTCCTTCTTTAGAATGCAGTGGAAAGATACCAGTTGACTTTCAGAGAACCACATATATTCAGCATTTTAATATGGTTTGTCCAGCCAGTCTGGTGGCATTCTTTTTCCTAAATGGTACTGAATTACAAAGTTCTTAAGTGTGGTGATATTGTGTTCGAATATATGGTGTGGTAAGATTTTTTCCCAAGTAGATAACTGAGTAGAGTCAATTTTATGTATGGTTTTAGTTCTGAACTCTGTTGAGAGGGTTAACATGAACTTATAGAGTATAAGGAAAACATTCATAAATTAGGGTCACTGCACACATCTAATTGTTTATATTTCTATCTTCGCTGAGTATAATGTGACTTTAGTGTTCTTTATAGAATTGCCTGTTTCATCACATGGCATGAGGCTTTGGAATACAGTTATTCCTGTCATGTAGCTTTGCTCTACGTGGCCGTTGTGTATTACAGATAAATTCTTTTCATTACAAGAGATGGTTTAACATATATTAAAACCCAAAATACCTGTGTGCATGCAAAACATTTCTGTTAGTAGAAAGATTAACCAATTTTTGCAACTTAGAGCTACATCAGTGGTTTTTAACCAGAGGGGATTTTGGCCCCCAGGGTACATTTAATGATTTAATGCCTCGAGACAGGTAGGGGCCAGGGATGCAGCTACTAAACACCCTTAATACACGAGACAGCCCCCACAACAGAGAATTATATGGCCCAAAATGTCCGTAGTGCTGAGATTGAGAAACCCTGGCACAAGGATGTAACAGACAGCTTTGCTTTATCACCTCTTTATCCGTATCTCCTGAGCTATAAAAGCCCATAACCCACACTCTATATGAGTTTATTTTTATGGACACAGCATAGGTTTTCTTACATACAAAAAACTAGGATTACATAGAATGGTTCTAGGTCACAGAGGACCAACTGGACCTGTCTGTCACTGTTTCCTTTGAGTGTGGAGGGGGTTGAGGGTTGAAGTTATATTAATCTTAGAGAAACGAGAAAACCACGAAAGACCAGAAAAGGCGGGAACTATTTTTTCTATTTTCACAAGCTACAGTATGTGTCAGAGGTGCCTTTTTTTTATTGTAAATCTGTATTTCTCTTATCTAGGTGCTTGGTGTATAATATTTTGATAAGGCTGTCTGAGGCTGAACTGAAAGACTGGTGCTTGAGGGCTTGGCTGTTGTGTAAAGTGAGCCAGGCATCCCGGAAGAATGTGGGGCTAAGCGATTCTAGGGCCACCTGCAATTTGACAAGTAGCTTTAAAGGGGGAGGAAGCCCTCTTAGGGCTTCATGGGACTGGGTTTGGAAGAGATTAATGGGCAGATGGCAGGGGCAATAGTCTCTGCCCCTGGGGGTGGACAGGGAGTCACTGAGACAGCCTAGGGGTGCTCAGTGGGGACGGGCTCACCTGAGTGTACTTCCCAGCAGCCCTGTCGGGCGGCTCTTTATCATTCTCTGATGATTTCCTTTTTGCTCTTGCTAAGTCTTAATTTTTAAATCTTTATTTACAAATAATACATGCTTACTGGAAAAACCTTAAGTATTGCCGATGTGCATAAAATTAAAAAGTGAAAGCCATTCACCCCCTGCCCTAAGTAAACATTGTTAACAGTTTGATATGAATCTTATTGTCTTTTCTTTTTCCCATTTAAAAATATGCAAATACACATAACGTTTTTAAATGAAATCCGTTGTTAATTTACCTTTTCTGCCCTTTTATTTTCTTTCCTTTCATTCCTTCCTACTCTCTTAGTACCTGCCTCCATTTCTCTTTCATTTCTTTTGCTCCCTCCCATTTTCCATTTCCATCTGTTCTTTTCTTAATTATAGTACTTTCATTCCTTTCATTCCATAAATACTCTTGAGCACCTGCTATGTGCCAAGGCTGTACCTAGATGCTGGGAATGAGTCCCTCTGCCATCCTTACACAGGCCTCAGAGGTGCAGCTACCCTTTCTGGCCCAAACCTTGATTTGCTTCTATACACGTAGCCCCCGTGTTTATTTATGTCATATATATTTTCTATATTCGTGCCATGAGTTTATTGTTTTAGCTTTTCTGATATAGGAATCCTGTCTTCTAGCAGATAATGTCTAAACTAACCTTGCGTCAAAGCTGTTGTGACAAAACTACACTGACACCTTCTCTCTAGCCATCCTCCTCCTCCTCTTCTTCTCTCACCTGCCTCTTATCTGGTGGCTCCACTCCTGCCCCGACACACAGAGTACCTTTCTGTGTGTCTGTGACCAGTCCGTTGTAGTGGTTGAGAGCAAGGACTTTGGAAGCAAGCACACATTGCTTTGAATCCTAGCTCTGCCCGTTACCATGTACTTTAGCCAGAAGGGTGCAAGGAGGAGAACACAAACAATAGTGGATATAGGCAAAGTATGTCAGTAACTTGATTGATTAGTATATTTTAACTAAAGCTTATTTTTTATTATATTTCTTGGGGTGATATTGTTTAATAAAATGATACCGGTTTCAGGTGCACAATTCTATAACACATCATCTCTATATTGTACTGTGTGTTCACCACCCCAAGTCAAGTCTCCTTCCATCACCATTTATTCCCCCTTTTCTGTCTTCTGTCTCCATGCCCCCCCCCCACTCTGGTAATCACCATACTTTTCTTTCTCCCCTTAATTCTTTCAGTAGTTGAGTGGACAAAAAAAGCTGTGGTACATTTACACAATGAAATACCTACTGGGCCATAAAAGGAAGGAAAACCTACCTTTGGTGACAGCATGGGTGGACCTAGAGTATATTATGCCAAGTGAAATAAGCCAGCCAGATCTCACTTCCATGTGGAATCTAAGAGCAAAATAAACTAACAGAACAGAAACGGACTCACAGATACAGAGAACAGACTGACAGCTGTCAGAGGGGAGGGGGTTGGGAGACTAGGTAAAAAACGTGAAGAGCTTAAACTAAAGCTTATTTCAAATAATTTTTTTTTCAGATAACTTTTAAAATATTTTTTTAAATTTAGAAACATTTTTCTTAGCGGTGATATACCAGAAATAAAATCCCATAGAAATTTTCAAAGTAAGGGAATGGAAATAAATACACCAGGCAGACCTACCCAAAGAAAGCAAGTATAGCGACTGTGTTAGTGTCAGACAGAGTAGAGTTACGGGATAAAGCAATGATAGGACTACAGAATGACACTACATAAGACTAGCAAATACATCTCACTACATAACCTTGAAATCTATAGAGCAAAAGCTTATAAGTTCAACAAATCCTCAATCATAGTGGGAGATTTTAACATACTGCTGTTAGAAACTAGGAGACCGAGGAGGCAAAAAATTAGTAAGGTATGGAAAGTTTGAACAACAACAACAAAAAAGTACCAAATTTTATCTAATTTGGTGTATTTATCTGATACACGTAGAATATTTATGGGAATTGATGCTATGTAAGTTCCCAATTGAAATCTCAACAGCTTTTAATGATTTTGTGTCATACAGACTATGTCCTTGAACTACAATTAAATTTAATTAAAAACCAAAACGAAAAAGAGAGTTAAAAATACCCAAGCCCCTGTGTTTGGAGGCTGAGAAATCAACTTCTAAAGAGCTTGTGAGTTAAAAGAGGAAATCACAGTGGAAATTACAATTATGTGTAGTTCTGAACAACAATGAAATGAGTACAGCTAAAAAACTTGGGGCATGGCACTTCCCCCGCGTGGAGGGAGATGGTGACGAACAGGGCAAATGAGAGAATTAATCCCTAAAGAACTAGAAGTAGGGGAACAGACTGAACACAGACTATAAAACAAGTGTGTTTAAAATGATTATAGAGATGAAAGAAGGAATGGAAATTTTAACAAGAGAAAGGGATTCTATGAAAAAAGATCAGATTAAAAAAAAAAAAAAAAGAACCAAATAGAATTTCACTAGAAATTATTGTTTGGATTATTTAGCCACCAAATTCTAAATATTGAGGCTCAATATTTATGTTTACATTGCCTAAGGTACCATTAGAATACATATTAAAAATTCTGAACCAAAAGATAAGCAATGTCAACCAGTCTAGTCAGATTAAAATGCTAACATTTAAAAGCAAGAAAAAAATTACATGAATAGTGCTGGGCTAATTAAGATTTTTCCGTGAACTTGAGATGAAGAATCCTAAAACTGTGCCAGACATCAGTTATTCCCATTGTTGGTTTTGTATCTCTTAGCACCAAGAAATCTTAAGAATTAGTTTCGAAGCGTTGCTTCTAATCACCTTGGTATCAGACGTTTTAACTGGAATCTTCATACTGCAGATATGGTTTGCCTCCCCTGTAAATTATAAACAGATCAGAGCCTGCTTTTGTTTTTTATTCCTCCATGCTTTCAGAAGACAGAATATGATAAAGTTGATAGTAGCTTCACAAAACTGTATTTCCTTCTTTAGCTTCCAGGCACCCCCCGCCCCACACACACATACACACATACACACATACACACATACACACACCCTCCTTGAACACAAACATCTCCAGAGACAGAATGCAGCAGGAGAGCTTCAGGTTCCACTATTTTTGCAGATAGGTCAGCTGGGAATATCAGCTTCCTAAGAGTACTCAGCTGCTTATTTTAAAGCAATGATTAATAAGAATAGACAAGTTCAATAAAATGTCAGTGATAAATATAAGCACTCTTCATGTCTGGCCTCAGCAAGTGCTACAGTTGAGTAAGTACAAAGCCTTCAATAAAGAGAGGGAAAAAAACCAGTCTACCTTAATTAAGCTTAAGTGAAATTTTACCTTGATTTTGTTTCAAATAAAACATCCTTCTATAGATTTGTTCCTCTGTATTAGAACGTCATTAGAACTCTTATCTGCTTATCCATTAGCCCCTTTGTTCCTTATTACAAAAGTTGAGATGAGGCAGAACATTTTTCTAGTAGGCGGACAATGAGATTCAGATGTAGAGCTGCATTTTCGAACCCTCTTTGGAACCAGATCTCAGATCTCCTGCCTCTTTGTTTGGGCCTCTTTCCATAATCCTAGAACTTAACCCTGTTTCTATTCAGTGTTCAGTCCCTGGGAGAGCTCAGTGCATCCCCGCCCCCACTGTGTCTCTTCACCTGCTCACCTCTTCATGTTTCCGTTCTTATCCTCCTAACTGAGACAGCTTCCTCCAAGTCACCAGTACTGCCCTGGTCATTGGTCTTTGTCCTCAAATTCATCTCTGGAAGTTTTATTTTACTGGCCACCCCTTTCTTTTTGAAATTCTCTCCTTTGGCCTTTCCCATTTTTGTTTTCTTGGTACAGATAGTATTGATAAATAAAGACCCTGGCACTGTTTTAGATTTCTTCATTTCCTTATGCTTACTGAATGTTTCAAGTGGTTTTCTTATTTATCTTTTATTTCTTTAATAGTGAAGCTTTTTGTTTCTACTTTGTCTTTTCTTATCGTCTCATCATTCATTCCTATTATTATGCATTTAATTAATTGATTCAACAAATGCTTATTGAAAGGCCATTACATGCCAGCTGTTGGGGATTTAGGAATAATATTTTTTGATAAGCTATCTACTCAGTGAAGATGTTTTATGTTGTTACGTTGCTCTGTTAAGATAATTACAGATCATAGTTAAGTGCTACAAAGATAAGAGGATGATGTGAAAGGAGTAACTATTTTATATTCTATGGTCAAGAATGAGGTGACAGTTAAACTGAAACCTCTTGGATAAAACTGACAAATGCCACAACGCAAATGAAATACCTTCTAGGCACAGAGAAAACCAGTGCTGAGAAGGCCCGAGGCTGGGGAATGCTGAGCTATTCAGGAATCAGAAAGGAGAACCACGGGAAGCCACACAGAAGGGTAGCCACCCAGAGGGGTTAGAATGAGATTGGAGAGACAGGTAAAAGCCAGATCAAGTGGGGCCTTTGTGCAATAGGACAGAATTGATCTTTAATGCAGTCTTGTGTGCAGAAATGACACTTGAAAAATGTGTACTGAATTACTAAAGTGGGACTGACATGTATAATTATGTGAGGTTGCCCATGTACATCAAATGCTCTTTAGTGGTCCCATGGGATGAAATAATTATATTTGGAGAACTCTTGCTCCTTTACTGTCTCTCCCTGGGCAACTTTATGCCTTCAAGTATGACTACATGTGCGTGCATATGGTTAGAGCAATGTCACAACATAAAACATCTTCACTGAGTAGCTAGTTTATCAAAACATTTTAAAAGATGGTATGATGATAATTGTAACAATAATTGTTAACTCTTAGTATGTGCCAGGTAGGTACTCTAAGTATTATCTCATTTAATTAGCATACATATTTTATGGTTTAGGTACTACTACTTTCTCTATTTTCCAGGTAAGGAAACTAAGGCACAGAAAGATTCAGTAACTCATTTAGAGTCACAGGTTAGGAAGTGGTGGAGTTGAGATTTGAACCTATGCATTCTGACTCTGGAGGTCAAACTCTCAGTCAGTAGCTGACTCTTCAGTAGAAATGTGGTAAGAATCACTTAGTTTTTAGCTGTCAAGTATTTACTGGCACAGGCAAAAAAGACACCGGAGAGAATAGTATGTCAACATCTTCACATCGGGCCTCTCCTCTGAGCTTCGGCCCCACATTTCAAGTGACTTTTGTCTATCATGTCAAACTTGTATCTAAGATCAAATTTATCATCCTTCTTACTGATACTGCTCTTTCTCCTTTTCTGTTTCTATTAACAACATCGATTGCCACACATGTTTAAAAAAATAAAACAAAGCTCGAAACTATCCTTGACTTCTTCCTTGATTCCCGCCCCTTCATCCAATTCATTGCCTATGGCTGCTGATTCTGCCTCTGAAGCGTTCTCCATCCGCAGCTCCCCAGTCAGTCCGGCTATGACGATTTCTCACCTGGATCAGTATAAGAGCTAAATGCTCTCCCCACTTTCTGTGTGCATCTCTTTCTTTCACCAGCCAACCTGATGATCTGTTCTACACACTGCTGATGATTGAGCTTCCTAAAACATAGTGTGGTCGGATTAATCCCTTGCTCAGTGGCCTTTATGGGTCTCAACTTCCTACTGAATCAAGTTTGAAGTCATCTGCCAGGTCCGAACCCCTTCCACATCTGACTCACACGTACTTTTCCAGCCCCATTCCCGCTGCTCAGACCTGTTATACTCCAGACAGACTGAACTTGTCACCACTACTCATTCCTGCCTTGTGCTTCATCTCAGTGTCTTCATCGCCTACACAGTATTCGGTAACCTTGGGCTAAATCAACATGTTGAGTTAATGAAATAATTAAAGGATAAAACTCATTGAATATGTTGTAGATAAAACTTTTATTTTTCCATCTAAATAGTCCACAATCAACTCTACCATATTTTCTTCTTTTATGTGTTTTTTTTATTGTTGTTCTGTAGTTGTCCCAATTTTGCTCCTGTTGTTCTCCCCTGCCCCCCCACCCCCGCTCACATAGTTAATCCCCACTTGTTGTTCATGTCTGTAGGCCATTTATACATCTTCCTTCCCCTTCTTTCCCTCTTTCTCCCCATCCTCTGTCCCCTCTGGCCACTGTTAGTCGTTCCTGTTTCCATGCCTCGGGTTCTATTTTGCTCATTTGTTTGTTTTGTTCATTAGGTTCCTGTATTAGGTGAGACCATAGGTATTTGTCTTTTGCTGCCTGGCTTATTTCACTTAGCATAATACTCTCCAGTTCCATCCATGCTGTTGCGAAAGGTAGGTGTTATCTCACTACCTACAAGATACAGAATGGATGCTAAGATGATGAATAAATAGCCTTGTTCTCAAATATGCTATAATTTAATCAGAGAAACAGGTATACGAATAACTATAGAGAAAATAATAAAATTAACTATATGTAGGTAGGTAGAATTATCAACATTGTCTATCAGTCCATCTAAATCACACTCTTACTAATTGCAAAGTTCGTTGTGTTATTATATATGTTGGCCATATTTTCCCTATCTACACTTATCATAGTCACCCTTTATATTTAAAGAACCTTGATGGTCGCCCATAAGAAACATAAAAATACCCTTGTTAATTCTGTATATTTGTTATACCATTGTGTACCATTACTATAAATATAGTACGTGGGAACATTTTTGGTCATTTGATTAGAAACAATTAAAATGTATATTTACATATTCTGTATATTTATTGGGCATAGTACAGTAATTTAATAAGTATAAAATGGTATTGTACTAAACACAGTGTAGTTTGATGGTATAATACTAAATACAATATTATAATATCATATTCTCTACCATTCTGGGCATTAACCCCTTCATTAAGAATGTCTTAAAAAAATGTCTTATCTGATGCTAGGAGGCAACATCTATAAAATTATTAAAGACTTCCTTTATAAACAGATTAATACTTCTTCATTTAATGGAGAAAATATTTTCAAGAAAAACATAAATCAAGAGTTTCTTAAGGTATATCTTTTTACTGCTTCCAATATTGGTGGCTCTCCACTGGCCGTAGCATAAAGCCCATACCCCTTCTTTTGGCCTTCAGAGGTCTTTTACAGGCTGATCAAAACCTCACCATCATGCCCAGTCCCTATTACACTACACCAACTCTCCCATTTCAATAAACTGAATTATTCTTTCTTCTCCCCAGACATCCCATACTTTTAAAAAAATATGCTGTATTGATTATGCTGTTACAGTTGTTCCAATTTCTTTTCCCTTTGTTCCCCTCCACCCAGTGACCCCCCCAGTTGCCCCCCGCTTAGTCCATGCCCATTGGTTGTGCACATAGTTCTCAACATCTTCCTATCTACTTCACTGCCTCCTACTATGCTTCTTAATTCCTGTATCATCTCCCTCCCTTTCCCCCTTTACCCCTCCCTGCTGACCTCCCCCCATAACATTCCCCATATCTATAGTTCTTTTCCTACTCTCGTTGCCTACTTAGTTTGCCTTTGTTTCGGTTCCCTAGCTTCTGTTGTTGGCTGTTGTGATAGTTTTCATTTTAATGTTCATAGTTTTGATCCTCTTTCTCCTAAACAAGTCCCTTTAACATTTCATATAACAGTGGTTTGGATCTGATGAATTCCTTTGTCCTGGAAGCACTTTCTCTGCCCTTTTATTCTGAATGAAGCTTTACTAGGTAGAGTAATCGTGGTTGTAGGTTTTTGCTTTTCATTACTTAGAATATTTCTTACGAGTCCCTTCTTGCCTTCAGAGTTTCTTTTGAGAAATCAGCTGATAGTCTTATTGGGACCCCTTCATATGTAATTCTCTTCTTCTCTCTTACTGCTTTTAAGATTCTCTCTTTATCCTTAATTTTTAACATTTTGATTATAATGTGTCATGGAGTGGTTCTCCCTGAGTCCAGTTTTTTTGGAACTCTCTGTGCTTCCTGGACCTGTAAGTCTATTTCCTTCCCCAAGTTAGGGAAGTTCTGCTTCATTATTTTTTCACATAATTTTTCTATTTCTAGTTCTTCTTCTTTGCCCTCTGGCAATCCTATAATTCAAATGTTCATTCACTTATAGCTGTCCCAGAGGTTTCTGAGCCTCTCCTCATGTACTTCCCTTTTTGTTTCCTCTTTCTGCACTGGTTGACTGTTCCTTCCCTATGTTCCGATTTGTTGATTTGATCCCTGGTTTTCTTTCCCTCACCACTAGTTTTGTATGTGTTTTTGTTCATTTCAGCATGACTGGCCTTCATTCCTTCCCCATCTTGTTTTAAGATCCGCTGTTAGGTCTGTAAGCATTTTTATAACCAAAGCTCTGAACTGTGCCTCAGGAAGATTTCCTATCTGCTGCTTCATTAGATTAGATATTTGCTGTCTGATCAGCTGTGTCACTGGGATCTCTATCATGGTCTGTGCCATCCTGACAGTTTTGTGTTTACCTTTGCTTCCTGGGCGGGGCTGTCACACCTCCTATGCTATAGGGGGTGGAGCCCCGTGCACTCATCACCACTGGGAGACCCTTCTCACCACGCTGTGGGGTTTTCTGTGGGGGTGGGGGTCCCAGATGGATTCCTGCTGTTCACTCTCCACTGAAAGACCAGGAGCCTCCTCCTCTGTCCCCACACCCTCTGGGCCTCACAGTCCAAGGCAATGGGGGTCTGCCTTCCCTGGCTTTGGAATCGCAAGCTGACGGTTCTGGTCTGCAGCTGGGGGTGCTCCCCGGGTGCTTCTTGCCTCCCCCTAAATACGGGTGTCTGTGCTTACCGCTGTCCTGCCTCTGTTGCTGCTGCTGCTACTGCCAGCACAGCTTGACCTCTTTGCCCTGGCTTCGCCCCTCCTACCTGTCTGGACAAGCACCACTTCTTTATAACTTCATACGTTGGACTTCCATGTATCTTTATTTTCTGGAGCTTCTGGTTATTGCTGGTTTGCAGTAGTTGTATTCCTTCTTAGTTGTGGAGGGAGACGGAGCGTGTCAGTCTAGGCCTCCATCTTGGCCGGAAGTCTCCTGTGTCGACATCCCATACTTTTCTAGCCTCACATTTTTGTTTATATACTTTTCATCTGTATGGGATGCTTCTTCTTAGTTCAGTTTCTAACTAGATTCACCTCACTTTTAAGCCCAGTTCGGTGGGCATGAACTGACCTCTGCTTCTCTGAACTTCAATAGCACCATTTATTTGAAAATTAGGCAAACACAATGAACGGACATTTTTATGTTGTTATCTACTATTCTATAACTCTTATATTAATACTTTACTTTTTATGTGATTATTCAGCAAACAAGAAAATGGATGGATCTTTATCACTTATTTTTCTATTTACAGGGACCAAGCCTTGTATTTCTTAGCATCCCCTAGAGTACTTAGACAAGTGCCTTTTTCATAAGAAGTTAATAAATAATACCTGAATAATGTAGTCTTTGATTGAGGGGCCTGTTAAAGTAGGAGACGCTCTCTCTTTATGGTGATTCTTTTCAAATGGCACCAATTACTGTAGAATGCTAAAAGAATGAAACAAGCGGTATACTATCAGTGGTACATTGAAGTATGGCTGGTCTCCCAAAACCTTGTTAAAATCTAACATTACTACTCCAGTCAGCATAGTCTCAAATAAATAAACATATGAAATGGAATACATTGAGTGAGGAAAAGCTCTAATATCATCAATCTTTTGTACTGTTAAGGCTAGATCATCCACTATGAACAGCAGGACTGACTTGAGTTACCAGTTCCCTATGGTAGGTTAGTCATCTCAAGCAAGATATTTCCCAGAAAATGACATTCTCCTTGACTTCCACTTATTTATAAAAGACCACAGGTAAAGTAGGTCTAAAGAGCACAAGATCATAATTATGATTTTTAAAAGCTGACATCTGCAAGGACAAATATCGAAGTGCTTAATGTAACTCGTAAGAAAATAATGAGCTTCATGTTTAAAAATAAACTTCGCAAGGTTGTATAAGCAGCTTTAACGATGGCGAAACAAAGGTTAAGAATCCATGATTAGATAGACGCTGGGGGAAGGGATTTAAAATTTATCTTTCAAGCCACTACTTTGATTCAGTGGGCAGGGAGGAGTTATTGCAGGGTCCAGAAAACAGGAAGGCTGGTCAATATTCCGTATGCTCACTCCCAGTGCCAGCCACGGCTTACATTAAGCCCTCTATTTCCCTTCTCCATTCCACACCCTTTCCTTCAATTAGGCAAGCTCCTTTTCTCAGCCCGCTGTTTACATGTCCTGCGCCTGATTTCATATTGCTTGTTACACTGCCTCATACAGCAGATAACCTGATTTCACTTCCCCGGTCAGCTTATGTTTCCTTTGAGAAATTACCTTACATCTCAGTTCTTCCTGGAAACCTAGTTTGATTATGTGAGTCAAGGGAAAGGTCAGTTATATATAATCCCTCCCTATATTGCTTAAGACATAACTGTAAGAGACGGTAACCTCAAAGTATATAAATATGCATGTCTAGACACTTTAAGATATGTGTTTTGAGCCTGGTGGTTTATTAATATTTTCTAAGAGTCCGGCATCAATTGAAAGGTATTCTGAAGAGATCATTAAGTATTCTAATAAATGAACTGAAAAGGAAGGGTGAAGAAATGAAATAAAATGATGAAATGAGAAGAGAAAAAAGGAAAGCCCCACATTTATGTAAGTAATTCAGTTACTTGTTATTCATGCGATCAATTATTATCAATTATTTATGTTAGGCACTGGGGGATGCAGTGTTGACCCATATAACTCAGAGTTTGTTAAATAGAAATCTAAAATATAGCAAATACTTAATAAGAAATAGTTTTTTAAAAGTTATCAGAGACTGAAGAGAGACTGATAAACAAGATCAAAGCCAAGTCTGTGCCAGTAGATGAGGTATCTGAAAGGATCTATTCATTCCATGCTACTCATATCTGATGAGCAACATTGGGTTCTGAACACCATCTAAAGTACATTCTAAAGCTGACATAAAATGATTAAGGTCAGGGAGTTTATTAAATGAAGACCCTTTCAAAATGTTTAGGCAGAGCAAAGCAATGGTATGTTTGGAAGAGACCACATTCTAGCATCCTCATGTCATAGAGAAAGAAGGGAATTTATATTTATGAAAAGATTCAAGAGTTAATAGAAAAGAAAAAGACTTTAAAAAACAACGGTCACATCCCCTCAACATTTAAACCTATTTTTTCCCCAACAACAAAAGACTTTCCAAAGGAAGTGACAAAAGAAACCCCATTGCTTGACACCTTCAAAACCAGACGGCCCAAAGCCCAGGAGACATTCCCGCAGGATCAGTCCTTCACTGGGGGAAGCAAAGGAACCAGACTAGTGCAGTTTGTGTTTTGAATCTCTAGCTTAGCAATGCTACAGAAATAAAGATGTATATTTCCTTGGACTTTTCCTGAATTTCTTAGCTCTCCTCTGTGCCCTTACAGCATTCTCTGCTGACTTCTGGTAGGGCTGGCCCCGCGGGGATCGCCTGTTTACGCCGCGCCTCTTCTGCTAGCTCCAAGTATTAAGCGCTTATCAGGTTTTCTCCCTGCCCCTGTGGGAGTGCTGTGCCCTGGGTTCTGGAAATGCTCCTGCACTTGCTTCTACCAGAGCCCCGGGAGTTTCACAATTTTTATGTTAAAGTTCTTGGCTTGGGAATACCACACTTGAAGATAATATGAATTTGGATGTCACTTTGTTTGGGCTTGGGGTTTCGATTTCTCATAGGAAGCTCTTTACCTCCCCCGCTGACCACCATGGTCCAGAGCCCGGGAAAGACGAAAACTTGCTTGTGGCTTCCATGGGCTGGTGGGGTCTTACGTCCAGCTCTCTGCTTCTGCTTGGCTCAAGGCCATGCATGCTGTAGCTGTGAAGGTGTTAAAACTCCAGCCTCAACCCCACCCTACAAATGTGGGCGGAGAGACATTTCTGTTTCAGCTTGGTTGATCATATTTGTGGAGGTCAAATTTCTAGTCGTAAGTAATCAATTGTTGCAAAAACACTACAATACTTAGCTTTATTGTAAGTGCTTGATTTATAAACTTTAATTCAAGTCAAACAAAAATTTGTGTATATACTATAGACAAGGCTCTGTGCTAGGCAACTAATATCTCTTGTCCTTTGAGTACTAATGGGCTATGTACCCTTAATATTAGTTACTTCTTGACTGGAAGAGATTTTTGTTGGTCTTATGAAGGAAGAGATCTTTAATGGGTGCTGAATTTATGAAGTAAATGGTCCTAAATGGCTACTTATTACTACTTAGGGGAAAAAAATGACTATTTGTGCAGAGAATTATAAGTTATATCAAGGTAGAGATCTGCACAGATCCAAATGTGTACCTTGGTTTTAGAAGCTAAGAATAAAACATATTTGTATTTGAGGTCATGCCAAGTGAGGTAAATGTGATTATGTGAGAATATATCTTTAAAAAGGGGTTGACATTCCGATCAAATGAAGTTCTTCTAATTTACATAACATATTTTATTCCCTATGCCAATCAGTCATTTTCTCTCTCAGAAAGTCAAACCAGTTTTTGCACTATTGATTCGCAAAACTTACATGACATAAACATTATGTGACAGAAGTTGTTTGTTATTAAGAGAGAGAATAGCATCTCCAAGAAACTTGTCATCTGGAAATAGGAAAAATCACACAAAGTAATTTTATTTGTATCATGGCTTTTTCACTGTTGGCTACATTTGTGACAGTTGATTTCATATTAAATATTAACAATATTTTGTTTATGCTTGAATGTGGTACAGTAGGGTATAGATTTTACTCAGAACCTTCATGTTAGAAAGTGATACACTTGTGAGCTAGTTATGAAGAACATAAACATTATCTTTCTAAGAAAATTAGGCTACCTCCTTGATGTCAAAACTTTGAACTTTCCCTGGCTTATGAAGTTACTGTTTTTGGAGGTCAAAAGTGGTAATGAGAATTTAATTTGATTCAAACTAATAGAAACAGTTGTTTTCAACAAGTATGGCTTTTAGAAGATCATGGATATTAACGTAAATTGTATGTTTATTAGGAGTCATGGAAGCAGTTAATCTATTGCTGGAAAGAGTTATTGTTGGACTTTTGATATAGGAACCAAATTAGAGTTTATATTTTTCATTTTCAAGAACACTAGTACAATTAAAAAAACATTGTTTTGTTTCTTATACTGGCATAACAAATCTTATTTGTAAATTTTTACATAAGTTTGGTGACATCTACTATAAAAAAGCCTAACTGAATTGCATTGAATCTTTTCGGTTTGTGAAATATGTCTATGATTTGTTTTGTTTTGATATTACTTTTCAATATATGAAAATACCCATGAGATGGGCTCCTGCTGAATTTTTGGTCACTATGTCATCAGTGCTGTGTGTGCACATTGTCAGTTGTTTAAACATTGTTGAATCCACAGCGGGCTGACAAGAAGCATCTGGGAGCCAGACTTTTCCTGTGGACACATGCCAAGTAGTATATTATATTTCCTCACTAAAGTGAACTATATTGAGATAATTTTTCTTCTTGAGTTATTTTAATCCAGAAATTGTTCTCCAAAGCTAAGTGAGGATCATATGATAAAATTGTTTATAACTACCTGAAGTCTATAATAACTGGTTGAGAATTTTATTTAAGTAGAGTAGGTGTAAATAAGTCATGCAATTAAACTACATTCAGCTAATTAACATTATTCTCCTAATTAGACTGTTCAAGAGAGTTCATATGGCATTTCATGTATTTTCTTTAAATCAATGAGTTACTCTAAGGAAGGACAATAAATACTGAATAACCCTTTAATTAAGTACTATATTTGGATGTGCCATTAAATTTACATGTGTGATTGTGTTATTTAATTAGGTGGAAATAAATCCTAAATTGCATTTTAATATATGCAATTATAGCATAATAGTTATGTTAACTAAAAAATACCAGGAAAAGTTTATAAAATGTCATATTTAGCTTTAAAAAATCCGAACAGTTGTGGCTTTGAGTTAAGAGGACAAAGACGTGTTGGCGTCTGGAAAACAGGAGAGGGAGAGGCTCAGAGCATGGGCTCTGCCTGGACTCTAGGAGCCTAGGGTGGCAGGGGTTTGTCTTTCCAGAACAAACAGGATAACTCCTCCTGCTACCCTGGGAAACGACTGCGTGAGCCTCCAAAAAGTAAGATCTGGCTTACCCACCATGGACGCTGGAAATACCCTGGCTCTTGTGCCTAAGAGCAGACATTTTGTTTATGTTGGCTTCCTTTCTAGAATCCAAGTAAGAGGCACTTTGCAAGTGAGAGTTCAACCTTCCCCTTTAGGGGGCCAGCACTGAGCAAGTGTGTTGTTCCTTAAGCTCAAATTTTTGTTCTTGTGTACTTTGAAGAACATCAGATACTATTTTGCAGGAATGAACACCCAAGACCTCTGTCAGCGTGCATTAGTTGTCTAGCCTGCCCTTCTTCCCCCTGTTCTACCTTGCTTCTCTTTGGAAACTCCTTTCTACAAAAATAGCCCAGTTCTAGAAGATCTTTCATTTTCTATACCATATTTTAATCTCTCATTTTCTATAACTATTACATATTTTATCATAAATTTGTGTGTCAAAAAAAATAGCTCTTAGAATTGAAAGTGCCTTAAAACTGTAATTCTGAAAGTCTATGCATAGACCCTCATGGATCCAGGGAAATTTGTATTTGGGGAGTGCTGTTCTTTTGTATTAAGTAAGTGCTTTAATTTGCTGCATTTTTCATGTCTTTCCGCAGTCAAATCTGGTGAGGAACCATAGCTGTCTTCTTTAGGATTAATCAATCTTAGGCTCCTGGCTAGGACGGAAGCTGCTCTCGGCTCTGCTTGCTTCCGGGCTTGGCCTTCTTCTGTCTTTTCATCATATTCAGTCTCTGAGAGGGAGGTGATGGGAGATGATTTTTCCATTTGCAAGCTGCCTTCCAACTGAAAGAAAAATGGAGGGGGCAAATGCCAAGCTTTTCACTTTCTGTGGCCATTACAAACACGACTCCTGTTTTTCTGCAGTGCACACTATTTTTCAAGGGAGCAATTTTTTTTAGACTGTCACAGTAAGCCAAGTTATTTTGTCATTGAAGATTGTTAAAAATAAGAATATATGTCAATATGACATCATGAATATTAACTTTCTCATAAACTGCGTGTCATGGCAGTGGGTTAAAATGCTGTTTAGTTAATTAACTAATACAGAAGCAAATGACCTATATAAGGTCTTACATCAGAGAAACGGCGTAGTGCTTCACAAGTTGGACTCTGGAGGTAAACTGCCTGGGTTCAAATCCTGATATTACTTCTGGTAGCTGTGATATCCTGAGCAAGCTACCTAAGTGTTCCTATGCCTCCATTTCTTCATCTTTAGAACGGGAATAAGATCAACACCTTCTTCATAGGGTTTTGAGGACTGAATGAGATTTATATGCATAGTGGCTAGCATGGTGCCCAATACAGAGTAAATCTTCAGTTATTATTATAATCACTATCATTATAAATCTTCAATGCACTGGGCATTGTATTGGCTACTTCACCTCATTTTATCTTCACAATATTCTCCAAAGTAGATTTTTTTATTTCTGTTTTCTAGATTGAAAATTGTGGTTTGGAGCATTTAATTAGCTTGTCTGTGTTTGCACAGCTAGTAAAAGAGGGTAATGTGAACTTTTGGAGTATGAGTTTTATTTGCATTTCTATAGCTCCATTGTATCTTTTGGGATTAGTAGGAGGTTAATTTCTGATTTACTAATTTCATTATAATTAATCTTACATTAATATTATTTGGGGAGGAACACCTATATTTTGACACTTAAAAGGCAAGTGACATTTGAGGATACAATGTTCTAATCAACTTACATTCAAATAATGATAGCACGCAAACCAGTTGAAACGTTATGCCAAGGAAATCCTCAGAAGATACAGCTTTAGGTCAGTCATTCTCCAAGGCTGGTCCCAGGACCAACAGCATGGGTGGGAACTTGCTAGAAATGCACGTTCTTGTGCAGCCCCCTCACGCCCCCCACCAAGTCTACTGAACCGGAAACTATCCGTGGGGCCCAGTGGTCTGGGTTTTAACTAGGCTTTCAGATGATTCCGATGTCTGCTAAAGTTTGAACACTAGTACTCTCGGTAAACAACACCTCATGGGGCTTTGCCAGGGATATTGATGTACCTCATAATATCTAGTCCCAAACTGGAAGTTATGTATTGCAGAGGGAGCATGTGGGGGTAATAGAAAAATACAAGTGGGCTGTTACTTGATAATTGCCCTATAAATATTAAATATTCAATACTGTGTGCTCAATCCCTTCCATTCCTTGGATTTAGGGCTTCTAAGCAGGTGGTATAGTATTGCTTTCAGGCACAACCAAGTGAGTCACAGAGAGTCACTCCTGACCCTCAAGTCCTGTGGCTGACACACACAGCCAAGGATCAGGATGGTTAGTTTTTCGAGTATTTAGCAACTAGAAATCTTTAAGCGGAATCAATGCTAAGAATATGGAGAAAAAGAAAAAGCAATAGACAGTTATTACCATTGCATCTTTTTTGTCTTCAGATACAGTTTAAACATGGAAGTAGCATATTAAAAAATGAATGAGGCTGAAGGATATAGGAAATAAATAGGGAAGCTGCTGTTATATCCAGATTTAATTGTGGGAAAAAAATTAGACAAAAGCAGTTGTCAACTTAGAATCTGTCATAGCCAGTGAGGAAAAAACTGGCCACCAGCCAGACATAATTGCCTGGACTTTAGGAAGGCACAATTCAGAAAATTTAGAAAAAGAATAGGCACATGTGTATGGTATTAAATACAAACAAGCAGTTTAAAATACCATTTAATCTCAAATGATTCCAATGAGGAAAAAAGGGAGATAAATTAAAGAAATCACTGTCCTTGTGCTAGAATCTCTCCAATGAATGCAACTTTAAAGAGACTTATATTAACCATTGAAGTGGCCAAGATAATCAAAGAACATATGAAAATAACTGAAATGTCTAAAGTATGCTAAGTACAACAAAGGGTGTGTGATTCCTATGTGGTTTTGTTTGTTTTTGAAATTCACTAGGGACAGTAATTCAAATAAAGCAATTCAGTTTCTGTTTTATTTGCACCTTTTCTGTCAAGAATTATCCTCCAACTGATAAGATTGGTAAGAGGTAATAGAAGCCCAGGATGGGCAAAGAGAGTCTAATAGAATACATAGCTAGCCAAAATCCATTCGGTTTTCACTCAAGAAACATTAATGGAAAACACTTTTTTTGTTCCAGCTTGTGTTAGGCTGTGTAACATAGACATACAGGGAATTCGCACTGGGAGGGAAAGTAGACTGACTAGTAGATAGATGTTTAGAGTAGCCTTTGAGAAGAATGGTAATGAAGGCTGCACCAAGGCTGTAAGAGCACAAAGAGGAGGAGGGTAGGGGTGGCCAGCTGTCTGGAGGGGTTTGGGAAAAGCATCCTAAGCTGGAGAACATTTGAGCCGTGTCTTAAAGATCAGTAGGAATTGTTTGTGTTCTGGCCCAGATAAGACTACATCACAACCCAACTTGTGAATGAAGTCATTGAACTGCTGTCACTGATTTTGTGGGAAACACGGAAAATGAAAGAGATGTTAGAAGTATGTAGTCTAGCAATTGAACTGTAAGCTTTTTAAAAACAGTAGAAAGTTGTAGTATCTTAAATTGGGCTCCCTGAAGCAGACTTGGTGAGTGGTCTTGAGAGATACCCTTGTGTGAAAATGAGGAAGGTAGATAGAACTGAACCAGAGAAGCTGGCCCACAATGCAGCTGTGACTGAGGCCTCAGCTGAACTTTCTTTCAGGGAGCCATGGGACTGGGATGAGCCTTCAAGATTGTGCCAAATTGAGGTAAACGGGCCTGACTTTCTATTCCCACACCAGCTAATCATTGGCTCCAGGCTGTTCCCTTGGAGGGGTGTGACCTTCAGTGAGGCAATTTCCTGCAGCCAAGGGCAATTTCTAGGAAGGGACACAGCTGTGAGCCAGCAGTGATCTGAGTCCCGCAGTTGGAGGATGGCTTTGTTAGCCCTGAAGGGGGCATCTGGGAGGAGCACCGCATTATCCGACAGAGGTGGATTCTGCAATTTCTAGACAGTTTGGGGACTTTGAAGTGGACTCCAGAGAAGCTACCAAATAAGGCAGCAAAGAGTCCTTTATGCTATCCAGAAGAAGAAATAACAATTACTAGAAATCAACATGGGTTCAGAGAAATGACAGACATATAACTGGACATCAGTAAGTCATTTGGCCAGGATTCTCATGAAAGCTTTAGAGATATAAAGACCATTGGATAACTGATTATGCAGCTGTGTCCTAAGGGTGTTGATTAATTGATTTTGTGCATGCCTTAGGCTTAATTCTCAATATTGTCATATCATCATATTAATCAATACCTTGGATGAAGATACACAGGCAATGCTTTCAATAGACTTAAATCATGGATCAATTAACAAGGTGAAATATGATAGACTATCACACTTGCTTCAAAAATCTCATTGCATGAGTCTGAGAAAGGAAAGACTTGGCTCCGCAAATGGGAAAAACACAAGGATTTTGGTTAACTGTTCAATATGAGTAAACAGTGTAATGTAATTCATTCCTGAGATTGTGTGCTTTGGGATATAAAATAATTATCAGTGTTGTGGGTTAGCGGGATGTCCGTTTTTTCATAAGTGGATCAACAACTACACTACTCTAGAAAGTACAGGGCAATGATTCTCAAACTTTCTGTTCTCAGGAGCCCTTTATAACCCTAAAAATTACAGAGAACCCCCAGAAGCTTTGGGTTATGCCTCTCAGGATTACTGTATTAGAAATGAAAACTGAAAAATATTTTAAATGTTTAGTAAGTAAGTAAAATTACAATTGTAAACCCATTACATGTAAACATAAGCAATGTATCTTTAGGAAAAATAGCCATATTTTCCCAAAATATCAATAAGAAGAGGAGCACGGTTTTCATTTTTTGCAGATCTCTTGAGTGTATCTTAATAGAAGACATTTAGACGCTCGTATTTGCTTCTGCACTCACTCTGTCATGATACGTCATTTTAGTTTAAGTGGTCAGCAGATGAAGAAAAGCCAGCCTCATACACATAAGTAGTAAGAAAAGGGAAGTATTTTAATAGTTTTTTGCAGGTAACTATGCGTAATCTTCATTGATACTGTACTCAAACTTGACAACAGGTAAAGGTTAGTTTGCAGTGTGGAATCCAAAACCATATCAATGAACTTTTCATACCCTGTTACATTAACATCCATGGGTCTGTCTTGTACTTAGAATGGATCTTGTACCCCTGTGTGTTTTTGTAACATCATTGGTCAGTTGGAGAATGTTGGTTCACTACTTTGTGCAGAACTTGCAAATATTGACACAGTTAAAAAACCACATTCACTACGAGCACCACCAGGCTCTTCAGGAAGGTCTTTAAATACTGGGGAGCTGTCAAGCTCACAGTGACAGATGTACGTTTCTAAAATTCTAATTTCTACTTGAAAGCTTAGATTTGATCATTGGCAATAAACAACTCTCTGTTGTTTTCTTTGACATAAGAAGCTCGCATAGTTCATTTTTTGTGAACTGTCTGCCACATTCCCAAGTCTGAGTAAGCAGTTTGTCAGTGATTCTTTCCAGCACAAACGGTGGTCCCTGGGGGAAGCCACTGGGTCAGCTCGCCATTCACTCTCCCGCACATCAGGAGCTGCGGCAGGAACACTTTCTGTGCTCTTCCCTCTTTATCACACAGGAAGTTCCAAAGACGTGTACTCAGGGCTGTTCTCAAATGAAAATAAGACTTTCTGCTGCTTTATCAAGGACACCCTTGGCTGAAATGGGCTGTTGTTTGTTTGTGTTCAGTGCAAGGCAGTGAAGAGCACAGAGACAGTTGGGGGCCACTGTGCCGATCTGTGCTGCGGTGTCAGCAGTTTGCCCATCGGCACATTGCAGCGTTCGCGCGAATGTTAACGCGGTGGAAAAGGCAAATATCTTAATTTTATTATGAAAATAGTTTTGACCTCCTAGGCCCTGAAAAGAAACCAGCACTGGTGCCAGTTATATGGAACCGGTGATGGGCAATGTGTTCCCTCTGAAGGGTCTGTGCTTTTGCGGCCTTGGGTCCTTGACATTGAGGTGAAGGCGCACTGCCTGTGAAGGGGGGGAGTGTATTTGCATAAGCCAGGGGGTGAAAGAGAGCCAAAGCCAGAGACCCCTGAGCTCAGCATCGGGGTTCCTGCTTGTCCCCTAAGGTGAGAGTAGGCAGTTGTATGTAGGTCCTTGTAAGACAGCCACGTTGCAGTGAAACGATCTTCACACAACCTGTGTATGACTAGATGGTATTTTTTTCTGTAAAAAACAAACCAAACCAACTTTAAAACAAACCAAAATCTAAGGTGAGATGAAATATTTTGCTTTCTAAAAACGGAGTCAAAATGGTTTATAAGGAAACACATAATAACATTTGGGATATTACTTAAAATGAGAATAAAGAAAAGCCAGAAACTGAATAAAGGTTCTAGAAAGGAGATGTTAATGGTGGTAATATAGATAGGTCTTGAATGATTTTTAAACATTTATATTTTTTACTTACCTCTTATTTCCTGACTTCTAGCAATGACCAGGTACTGTTTTTGTAACAAAAAAAAGTATGGAAAAGGTTAATTTAAATTTAAAAAATGAACTTACATGTGCCAAACTGTAATTGTACCAGAAATCCAGCGCCAGATAGGAGTTACTATAACTGAGAAGTAATTTAATTTGGACTTTCTTGGGTTAAAAGAATTTTAGTATTGCAGAAATGATCAGTTTTAATTAAAAAGCTAAGAATTTGAGCTTTAAAGATGAGAAGAATTTTATATTACAACAGATAGTAATTATAAGACACTGGGACAAGAAAGAACCACATGTCATCATTTCCCTTGCTCAGTACTTTTAGAAGTCGGATCATTTTCTGACTCATAGTTGTATCTGACAGATTCTGGCCTATTCAATCCTTATTTTTAACCTGTGTGCTTACTTTGCCTGTCGTAATTGCCTTTAGATGGTCAAGTCTATATAAGACCTCTCCTGAATAGCCAAGTACCTCGAGAGCAGCAGCAGGCTTGCTCAGAAATGTCTGTGGTGCATGGTCCATAGAAGGCAGTTCAGGGAGAGAAGAGCAGGGTGCCAGGTGCATGACCTTGGCCACGTCACTCATTAGCCCCCATCCAGTTCCCCTTCAATGAAAGAAGGGAAGTATAGCTAAGGTTTCTTCTAAGTTTTTCCTCCGATTCTATCAAATGAGATCCTTGCTTGAATTTTATTTTTTTTCCTCAACACCCCAGCCCGATGTTAACAAATTTAATGTCTGCAAAAGTCATTATTTTTGTACTTCCAGAGTTGTGTACAAATTATTAATTTTAATATAGTACAGAAATTGACTGTAGTGACATCTTTTTGCTTTTGAAATGCAGTGTTAAACCCTACAGGAATGAATGTCAAGGCTGAAAATGAGATTGTGTGGTTGAACAACTATTGCTTGTTTTGTTGCCTTTTATATCACATTAACCTTCTTGGTTGCTCAATTAATAAATGGTTACAAAACACCTAGCTCTTCTGGTAATTAACTTGCTATAACATGCTCATTGTGCATTTTTTCTCCTCCTGAGAAATGTGATTATCTCATTGTCCTCCCCAAATCCTGTTAAAGTTCTGTGGGGTAGACAGTCTTTTCACTTTACAAAGATGACACTGAGAATTAGAAAGTGCCAAGGTGACTTGAGTAACTAGGACCTTAACAATAGGCCCCAGTTTGCTCACTTGGCAGAAGAGTAAACATGACTCTAAACATGGCATTTCAGTCATCTTTATCTTTTTATTTTGAAGTTTCGGTAATACTAAAAGGACACATACTTTTATCTTTACAAAAGTATATTTATTATTGCTGTAAAATACATCAGTCTGTTAAAATAGAAAAATTCTTTAGAAGTGTCATGTTTGAAATCACCAGTAGTGCAGGGTGTACCGGCCTTTAAGGAACTCACTTTTCCTCATCATAATTTTGAATTCCCGTGTCCGTACCCCTTGGGCTCTGCTCTTCCACTTTCCTAACCCTTCCACCAGCTTCCTAGCTTGTCCCGGGTCTTGTGAAAGAAGACGGGGAGATAGCGTTTGTGTAAATCCTTCCCACATCTCTCCCTCTTCCACACGGTGCTGCTTGGCCTAGCCCCAGCTGTCTCTGGTTCCCCGTCTGTCTGTCCCATTTTCTCCTGCCCAGGGACATCTTGCTTTGCAACGCCCTGGACCTGAAACCTTGATGAAATGTGCAGTGTAGCCAGTTGCTCTGAAATGTAGGTGAACTTTCCGATCGTGGTTTGTAGAAAGACTCAACCGTCTACATTTAAACGTATTTTCCATATTGAAATTAAGTGAGAAAGAAAAGCTGGCGGAACTAAAAATAAATCCATTTGCAATTATGAGTTTGCATTAGAGACATTTAGAAAACATCAAGTACTGCGTGCTGGGTTTGGGGCATTTCAGCCTGTGGAATATTAGATGTGGGGAGGGAGAGGCAGGAGAATAGAAAAGAGAAAATGCAGGTTTGGGGCGTCTCAACTTGAAACTCTGTTTCTGAACTCCTCGCTAAAAGGATCACTTCACCTAAGATGTACTTCAAGTACAATGATGTGGTAGGATAGAATTTACCCATTTATGTGAAAGTGTTTTCCAAGTTCACAAACAGCCAATATTTGAATGAAAATTTAGAAAACAATCCATCTGTAAACTGAAGATTTTAATGAGAGTCAAGGAAGTGGCACTGTGACTTAGAACAGGGGCTTTAGAGGTACATCCTCAAGTTGAAGTCCCAGCTCTTGTTCCAACTGGATATGTAAACCTGGACAAGTTATTCAGGCTCTGTAAATTTTACTTCTGCATCCATAAAATGATGGTAAAGGTACCTAGTATTATATTATAGAATTGTTATGAGGATTTAGTTACATAACGGATCTAGTATGAACATTTAAGCAATAAATATTAACTTCTTGAGACAAATATATAACCACATAATCAAATGAAGCCTGGACAGGTTGAGATTTAAACCCAAGCTTTATTTCAGAGCATAACTTTTGATTCTGTGTTTTATGTCTTTTAAATACATTGTAATTCAGTAGAGCTCTTTTCTAAAGGTATTAAGTGAGAAAGGCAATAATTGTGTGAGTCAAAGATTTTCTTATGTTGCCATCCTCCTCTTCTCTCTAGATACATGATAAAGTAGAAACAGACTCATTGATACAGAGAACAGACTGACAGCTGTCAGAGGGGAGAGGGTTGGGGGCTGGGTGGAAAAGGTGAAGGGGTTAAGCAAAAACAAGAAAGAGAAAGAGAAAGGGAAGGAAGGAAGGAAGGACAGACGTGACTTACAGACACAGACAACAGTATGGTGACTACCAGATGGAAAGAGGGGGTAGGGGGAGGTAGAAGAGCGTAAAGAGAGGAGAAATAAATGGTGATGCAAAGAGACTTGACTTAGGGCAGTGAGCACACAATACAATACACAGATGATGTGTTATAGAGCTGTACACCTGAACCTATGTAATTTTATTAACCAATGTCGCCCCAATAAATTCAATAAATTTTTTTTAGAAAAATCAATCCTCAGCCCTGATGTGAACATTACATACCCTGGTTTGGCCCTTACAAATTGTCCCTAGCCTTTTTCAAGCAATGTCAGTTACATATGTCATTTGCTTAGTTTTTGTTGTTGTTGTTGTTATTTATCCTTAAAAAAAATTAGTAAGTAAGAAATAGCCATTTTGTGAAGCCTGCATAGCTAGACAGATTTGTGATTCTTATGAGGGTAATAATCTATCTGTTATGGAACTGGATCAATTTGTAAATTAAATTGATTAATCTAGCAGAAAAAAAGAAAGGTCTTGAATTTTTCCACAGTAAGCATTTCCTCAAATGGGCATCATCCTAAAAAAGGCTCAATCTGTACTTAAACGGATGAGTGAGAGAGAGTGGAGTTTAAGCTTTCAGATTCTACTGGATCTGATTGCTCCTGGAAGTTTTATATTTTGACAGGGTTTAATGTTAAAACCTTTCAGTGACTACCAGCACATTTCTGATACCCACTGATTGGTTTAGTAAATGTGTAACTGTATTCGAACTATATTCTGCTATTTCTCTTTATTATTTTCATCTTGTCTGATAAAAATAATCTCCTGATGATCCCTGTAACAATGTGTGATTGGAATAATAACTTCACATGTTGAAGAGTTTGTGCTGCAGCTGAGAGGCATGTAAATACAAGCTGCTTATTTGCAAGAAGCTTCCAGATTTGCAATATGATTGCTATGGAAACCACATAATGAAAACCTTATAACCATCTGTGTGGTTTGATGGATTTTACTGCATAGCTGAACTGTTTTTGTTTACTGTTATTAAAATGTTGAATGAAATATCTTAACCCATAAACATTGACTATTTAAGGTATTAATTAGTATTGTATAATGACATTGTGCCTCAACACCAAAATAAAATATGTTTAATAATAAACCTAAATAAAACAATGTGTTTCTATTTCTAATACAGTGTGAAGGTGATTATTACCTAGGATTTTAGTCACTTGTCCTTATACATAGTTTTGAGTGGTGCACAGAGGTTTGCTCTGTTTATAAATTAATATAGTAGAATTTATTTTAATGATTTTTGAATCCATTTGTTCACTCAGTATTTATTGGACATCGCCCTTATACCAGATTCTATTCAAGATTCTGTCTGAGGTTTTTTCCCTAAGATTAAAATATACACATACACATACCAATTTCATTTTGTTGTCTTTTTTATGGAAGCTGTTTGTATTGTTAGCACAAGATAAAATGAGTTGTTTGAACATTGTTAAGAAAAAAATTGATGTATGAAACGCAGAAGACTTTGACCTAAAAATATCAGTACTGGGTTTGAAATGGAGAAATGAAGTGTTTTTAATGAGCATCTCCTGCTCTAAAATACTGCTTTTTAAGCATTTCACATGGATTTCCGTTTTGATACTTACAGTAAATATTGATACTGAAGTAAATATTTTTAATGTCATTCTGATAATTTAAGAATATACTGTGCATATTATAGGCACTTAAATTTTAATAAGATAAGAATAAATTCATAGTAATAAATTCTAACTTAACTGTGCCAGGAGCCAGGTTTTTTAATTTAGTTATTATAATTCGTTTGATATCTTGATAGTGACTTTGGGTGGTGAGTCTAAATCCCATAGTCTCTTCTTAAGAGCCAAGAATATGTCTCCCTGTATGGTTGTGGCTTTTGACTTGAGGACAGGTGCCCTTAACTGTTCTTTAATTTACTTCTTACTATTGCATTAATGACCAAATTGTAAGAGGGGGATTGCTGGGGGAAATGCAAGTGTGAAAAGTAAGGAAAGCTTTCTCTTTCACCTTTTAAAATATTAACCATCTGTAAAATGAGTAGTTTAGATTAAATGACTGTAAATATCCCTAATACCCTTAAAATTTGAAGAAAACACCTTATTAGCTGGTGTATGATAACTAGGCCTTGAGGTTTGGCATCAATGGGATAACTGTAGTTGACTAGAAAAGAGACAGGATGTAGTATCAGACTTATTAGGTCTTTCATGTATTAATTACTATTTGACTAAACCATGGTAAATTGCCAGTGCTAGGTTCAACTTAATATGTATAAATCACCAAATATTTCCAGCTCTTCCTTATATTGGAGCTTTTCATTATTTTGTTTGAATTGAGTTACAAAAGTCTGAAATAATTGTATTTGTCTTTCAAGTACGATAAACCGCCCGCCCCCCGCAATGCTTGATTTAAATGCTGATTTTTATTAATCACCACTCCAAAATTTGCATGAGCCTTCTAAATTTACATGTGCGGTCCTGACCCCCCACTAGCCTTTCCAGTCGCTGCTGGACGTTACCTCTGGGCTGTCCCACCAGTGTATTCAGCCTCCCACGTCAGAAACAACTCCTTGTGTTTCCTCAGCAAAATAGCTTATCTCTGCTATTCTCTTTTATAGTAACGATGTTCCCATCTCTCAGTCAGCTAAGCTCAAAACCCCAGCCATCCTTGGTTGCTCTCCCCACTCCGGAGCCCTCCCCGCCCAGTCAGGCCCGAAGTTTATCAATTCCAGTTCCTTTGCCTCTCGTGACCATCTCCTGTCCATTTCCTCTGCCCCCTCGGTTTGGGCTTCCTTCTCCTTTAGCCAGACTCCGCGTGTCTCTCCCCATGCCCCGCCTCCAGGAGCTGACAGCGGGACCACGTGACCATTCCTCAAGCATCATTTCAGTCCTGCCCTTTCTCCGCTCAAAAATCTTCTGGGATTCGTACTGCCCACCAAGTAAAGTCTAAAGGCCATAGCAGGGTGTGCATGGCCCTTCAACAGCTGGCCCTGAGGACCAGCATCCTCTCCCACCCTGGTCTCTCCCTCTGAGACCACGTTCTTTAGCTGAAAGGGATATGGTGGTGCCTTGTTCTTTGGTCTCTGCCGTTCCCTCTGCCTGGTATTTTTCTCTCTCCCATCTCTTCTTACTCACATTCTCTCCATCTCTCAGAGCCTTCATGGAATTCCCCTGTTGGGTGGTTCCTTCTTTGCACTCCTTCATGCCTGGACTTCACATGTCAGGTTTTATGCCTCTATTCCGTTTTCTTTTAGATCCTCTCTTCTGCCCCTCTAGGTAGTCAGCTTCCTCCAGGCAGAAGCTCCCTACTGACCTTGCCTCCTTGGTAGGATCTCCCTTTTACATGTAGTTAACACTCAATGAAGAGTTATTGGTTGAACCATTTAATAGTCATAATAGCTATGTTTATATATTTAGCATAATTTTCTTTATAGTTTTAGGTTTTTCTTGAAATTGTGATTCATTTTTAACCCAGTGTTTCTTTGGCATACCACTTCATTTATGTACCCTGCCTTAAATATTTCTAAGTTCTGTTTATCCTTAGGTAAGGAAAGTGGTAATGTCGTGTTTCTTTGATGTAAAAGGATCAGTCTGCTGACTGTATTAAAGTTGTTCTCCTTTCATCTTACCATAGTTCTTCCTGTAACTTGGAGAAGGAATGTGATGGGGAAGTGGAAATAATGTAGATAAGGCACTTAATATATGCAGAACGAGCAACATGGCCTTTATAGTCACAACCTTAAGTTTGAGTAACAAAAATTGGAAATTGCTTTACATTTTCGATTCTCGATTTACTCGTCTGTAAAATGAAGATTTAAAAATTATTTATATATGAAATCTTTATGTCTGCATATAATGTGGTCTGTCCATGTAGTGCTGGGTGTCATTTTACTGGATGTCAGGACTTTTCTGGATCTAAGATTGTCCCAGATCAGTTTCTATAAGGTCTTAAAACAACATATGCGAAGCCGTAGTATGTATCTTAAATTCTATTAAGCCAGCTGGTAAGGTTGCTATTTGGAAATAGCTTGAGGTTGATTTGTTCAACTTCAGATGATTGAAAAGGGAATGTGAATGCTGAGTGGTTCCCTTCTTTGAAAAGGAATCTTTATGTATTCTCAGCTTTTAGCTCTGCTCTTCAGATGGGGTGAGTACTGTATTGTTATCCGGGAGGAAACCCTTCAGTGTGCCGTTTCTGTTGTTTACTTACAGAAGAGGAAGAGGACAGCGCTCCTGGGAAAGTGGAGGAACAAAGGAAGATGAGTCAGGACAGTGCTCATCACACCGCAGGTAATGGGTTGCACAGCTTCCTGGGAAAGCTTATTTTGGTTCTGTTCACTTTCTTACTGCTCTGAAGATGTATACACGGTTCCCCAAAGTTGGCTCCTTCGGTGTGGATACCTTATGGCTGGTAAACTGCTTAGCCCCATTTAGGATGCATGAAAACCACTTGAGAAGGATTTATAAAGTAAGCCAATTTATACAAGGTATTCCTTCCTGAATTACTTTGTAATGACTCAATTAGCTTTCATTTCTGCACAAAGGAGATTTAGTTGCATAAATTAGCTTATCATCATTGAGGAAGTGTCACTGCTAAAGGACAGTTTATAGATACAACATGCAGTTGCTGTCAAACCTATAAGAATGTAATATAGACATCTGTGTATACTTTGTGCTTGAGCAGAACAGACTTCTGCCATTCAGAGACTAGCAGGGGACAACAAGTTGCCCAGGGGACTGGCAATGTAGACATCTCTGAAAAGGTCAACTTGACACAGGCTCTGACAATCGACCCACAGCTCTGTCTTCTTTGATAAAAATCAGATAAACTTAAGGCCGCTAATTGATCTGCAGCCTGTTTAAATGTTGGCCATGCATATCTTCATTGCATATGATTAACACAGAAAGCAAATGAATTGGGTAAGAAATGCCGGGGTCCAGTGACAGCGGCTTAAAAATTGAAAAAGGACGCTGGTGGCCTCCCAGACTAGGAAGGATAGTCCCCTTATCCGTTTCCACTTGGCACATGGCCCCAAGTACTAATTATGACTGAGACTGGAAAAATAACTGCACGTGCTATGGACAGAATCACATGATAGGGGCAGCTTTTCTTGCTGATTGTTATTTCCAGACAGCAGGAGATAAACCATATCTGTAGTGTAAGCATGAGGTGAGTTTTGATAAACCAACAGTTATGTCAGGGAAAGAAGAGGACTGCCTTCTTATCAGACTTTCCCCCTCTTCATAGCCTCGTGTCAGCTGGGGCAAGGTCTGCCATATCATCCCATGTCCTGCAAAGAGCTGTAGTTGGGGGTCACCTTCCCCTCTCTGATATGTCCATACATCACTCTTTCAAGCTGTCAGAGGCAGGGTAGACAAGAAGTGTGTGTTCAGGAAGTGGCTTTCCAGAGTCCTTCCTACTGTGACATGTGGAAAGGAAACAGAGGCCCGATTTCCGGACCTGGACAGGAAAGCAGGAGCAGGTTGCTGCAGAAGGTTTTGGTTTGCTTTTTTCAGAAAGGAAGTGAGGATGGAGTCATTAGATGTTAGCACTCAGGTCCTGGAAAATGCAGCTATAAAACACTCTGGTGGAGTAAAACCTTGAGGATGCTGTTCAGTAGTAATTTAAGTATATATGTTTTATTATGTGTCATAAAGCTGCTGTCAAAAAAGCATGTAGTTTTCTTTTTTTAAATTTCAGTGCAGGTGTAGAACATAGACACATATATTCTTTCCACAAAGGTAAGTATTTTGCCTCAGAGCAATTATGTTTTTCAAAAACCCTTTTATAGTGATTATCTTCCAAATTTTTGCCTTTGAGGGAAGGGGAAAAAAATCGGGTTTTCCTCAGAGGAATGCATTAAATAGATCTAGCTCTTCCTGCAATAGCTATAAATTAGCACTGTAATAATTCTTATCTTTCGTGACATGAAATTCTTTTCAAGCAACAGTTTTAATGCTTTTGCGTAGCAGTAACCTTTGCTCTCCCTAGGCTGTCAAAGATGTAACACTAGAAGTTTGTTTGCTGTGCGGGGCAGTGAGTTGACAAGGGTATTACTATCTTGCTGAGCATCACATGATGTGAACTTCTAACCTTACTCAAGAATGTTATATATTTTCCACATTGACTGATTTTATCAAAAAAAAATAAAATCAGACTACTGTAAAATACATAAGCAAAAACAAAATTAATCTTGGATTTCTAACGAGTTCTTTCATGTTCAAGCTTATAGATCTTGCACGTTTATTATAATTATAATAAAGATTCCATTTGATTTTTTTAACATTGTACAGTATGCTTACCGTTATGAAACAGTTCTTAAACCTGTAACACTACTCAAGAAAAGATTCTCCATTATCTTATTATTGTATATTTCACCATTGTCACCATTTTCAAAACCTTTTCGTTTTTACGAAAGTATCGCCAATGTTTAGTTTATGTTTTTGTATTTTTTAAAAAGCAGGAGCAAGTATATTATTTAAATCTGTCACAGGCTGACTAATTTAGTTTTTTTTTTTTTTTCCTTTTTAAAAACTATTCATGCCTCTCAGGATGAGAAACATAAGGAGGTGATTTTTCCTTTTTTTTTTTTTTCTTTTTTGTAATTTTGAAAACAGATCATAATGTGCATAGGATAAGAAAATTAATCCATGCTGTAAAGACAAGAGACTTAAGTTTTATTCAGAATGTATGCCTCTCTGTGGTTTATGACATTATGCTTCACCTCATGTTTTGCTGTTTTTTAAAAACATGCTTCGCATGGATTATTATTTCGGTGGACAGGAAACAGTGTTAGTTTTTGTTAACCCACTGTGTGCTTCAGAGGCTACATCAGTGCATAATTTTCTGGTGTGTGTTTAACCACACTGAAATTTTTAAAAAGTAAGCCAGAGGTGCTCACTGCTTTCTAAGGAATAAGATAATTCCTAATTTTTATGTGTAGACTTTCTACCAAGAATCTTAACGTTACTTTCCTGAGGAGACTAAGGCTAAGACACGTGCACTTCCAGTAGCTGCGATTCTCCTTTATAACTAGTACAGCGGGCTCAAATAGAACAGTAAATTGTGTACACATGGAGCCACGTGACACAGACAGCTTACTGTTCTTTAACAGAGCTCACATATGGGACACCGGAATGAGGTTGGTCTTTGGGTAGCATCATCATCGAGATTATAGAATGCACAGTGGAAAATGCATCTTCTCCCCGGCGCCGCCACACCGCTAGCTCCGCTGCCTCGTAAGGCAGTGAGATTTAATGAAATGCTCATGATGCACATCTAGGGAGAGATGCATTTTGCACGCGGTGGGGGTCTCTGTGCCCCTCATGTGCTCCTGTAACTCCCATTAGCGTTAATGGGAGTTTCACCAAGCGCATCGAGGGGAAGAGAGACCCCAAAGTGATAAGGATTATTATGCATTAGAAATCATCATATACTTTTCCTTTCTTCCTTCCCCCAACCTCTTGAAAATCTATTGAATGAGAAACTATTGTGAGAGAATCCGAAAGAGGAAAGAGGAAAGAGCAGGCAGCAGGCTGGGCAGCTGCGGAAGCCCCTGGGGCATCCTAGCCACGCCGCAACTTCTGCTCGACTTTTCAGCCCAAGTTTCGTTTCTTCAGCCTTTTGGGATCAAGCCCTAGGCTGAGCAGCCTGGGAACTCACAGGAGCCTTAACTTTTTAGATCCTTTCACCCCCTGGCCAGTGACTGCGGGGGAGGGCCGTGCATGTGAAATGATGTCATCCGCTCTGCGCTCTAATTCCTGGACTTTTAAACTGACACTGACGGACGGCATGGGGTGCAACATTTGACCCATTTAGCAGCTGACTTAATCTGACGAGGATGTTTCAACTTCTAAATCTCTATTTGTCTAAATAAGTGGTTTTTAAAGGAAATCAGTCACTTTATTATTAAGTAATTTTTTCTAAAAAAAAAATTGAAACAATGTTTGGAGTGATCTGTCCAGCCAGAGTGCCCTCTAGTGTCCACTTATAGAATTTACTTAATACGTGCTTTGAGGGGAAAATGTAATGAAGGGCGGCCGCAAGCATTGTTAGCTCTGGGTTGGATTGCCAGGCTTGTGCGCATCCCTGCTGGCATCCGTGATGAGTGCTCAAATGCTAGAGTGGAGAAGTCAATAAGGTATTCCTCTCTCTGTCCCCCTCTCTCCCTCCCTCCCTCCTCTCCTACCCCCTCACTTTTCCCTCCCTCCTTCCCTCTCTTTGTTTTAATTCTTAGAAAACAAGAGAAAAATTTAATTGGAGGATTTTGCTAGGTTGTGTATTCTAGTCCTTGTTTATTTTCTTAAAAGTATAATTGAAAAGTCACATCTTCCTAAATATTCAACTCCCTATTATTCGGATTTTCTTTCTGGCTTAAAAAAATCTCTTCGATATTTAAAATTTCTAATAAACACAGCACTTCATACATATCACAAGCCATGTGTACTAAGATGAGTGCCCTGATGACACGCTAATGTAACTAGTTGTGTCGGAATTGCCAAGGACCCTGCTGTTTGAGAGCCGTGTAACAAAACTAAGATGACAACCCTGATCCAGTGTGTGTCTCCACAGTCATCCCCTCAGAATTCAAAGATGACATTCAGTGATGGAAGTTGTCGGCACATGTATGTTCTGCCTGGTTAGTGAATACCCGGACATCTTATTGCTATCACTTGCATTCTTTTTGCGTTAACTCATCAAAACTCAATTATCATGAAATTAAAAACAGGAAACCGTTCTCAGGGTAACAAAAGCATCCAGTGTATTTAACTCTGTGCTGTGTTTCAGGAGACCCACATTGGATAAGTGACAAAGCATTTATTACCCAGTTTATTGTGGTATTACAGAGCGGAGAGCGCTAAATAATCAATCAGTTAATGGTCTGTATGGCAGTTTGAGCACATCACATCCATTGTGCTTATGCCGTTAGAAGGATGAGCTGATAGCTCCAGTGCATGTTGCATGTTTATTCAGAGCCTAATGTCCTAAACTAGGGCTGACAGAAACCTTGAAAAATGCAGCTTCAGCACTGGCAATTTCTAAGTTGTTAAAATATTTTTTAAATAACTTTGAGAGGTTTTGGGTACAAAAGTCCCCAAAGATAAGAGCTGGAATTACCCTTTGTATTATTTCCACTTTATCCTCTTTCCTGAACTAGCTTAAAGGTTTTAGAATTTTAAAAAGATTGTTTCCTAATTTGGGTTAGATTAGTATCTTAACTCCTTTATTAATGTTTTCACGAAGTAAGTGTCCCAGTTCTGTTAGGCGCTTATTTCGAAATGTGTTTATCACATCTCTTGGATATTGCTCGTTACACGGTGTGGGCCTCATCTTCAAAGCAGGTTGCACGTAAGCTTAGGTTCATATATAGAACAAGTGGGAAGTAACTTTTAGGTGCTGGATTGATGAGAAAATTACAGGATTTAGATGAACAACGAAGGGAAAGAAAAAGAAAAGAAAAGACATTCAAAATCAGATCTTTTTGAAAATGGTCCTTAATTAGATGACAGTAAGAAGTCAGATTCTTGTGTGGATGTAATAAACGTTTTCTTTGAATCAAGACTGACTCTCTTAGGCTGTTTTGGTGGTTTGAGGTGTCCCCATAACTTCTCTTGGTTCATTTTTAAATGGGGGTCTATTACATGAAAGCTCTAACTCATGTTTTCTCTTTTTCCTAGGGGATAAAAGCACCGATTATGCCAACTTTTACCAGGGCTTGTGGGACTGCACAGGTGCTGTTTCTGACGAGTTATCGTTTAAACGTGGCGATGTGATTTACATTCTTAGCAAGGTAAGAAGACACTCAAATATGACAACTGTGAAGGGTGAATACAAAGCTAGGTCTGTATGTGTTTGGATTCCAGCACTGGGGAAAAACGCCAATGGAATTCCTCTAGGTCCTTGTTAACAATCGGGAGTTCACAATAATTAATTATTTTGTCAAGTGAAATATAATCAAAATTTAAACACAATCAGATAACAGGATTCAACTTAACAGTGTGTTTACCTATCACTTCAGCCTTTGGCTCACATCCACGCACTGCCTTCTCCAGAAACAATATACTTATGTGAAAGTTAACATTGTAAGGTATTAGGTTATTTATTATGTTTTTCTTTCCTCTTCCTTTTTATTCTTCTGTGTGCTTATTCTGATTTTGTCTGCCATTCACTACTGGAAACATCGTGTTTATAGAACAAGCTTTTCATCTTTATGTAAATACATCGGGTGTTCCGACAATTTAAGAGCAATGCTTTTCTATTCAGACAGGTTTAGGTAATTTTTTAAGTTTAACATAATTGTATTTGTAAACATAATAGCAAAGTCTATTGCTATGAACCCATCTTTAGATATTAAAAAATCATGTCTCTGCCTCTTTAAGTTACTGGATTATTCAAAATCTTTCTGCCCTTCAATATAAAAGCTTCTTATTGTGATTACTCTTCTGATGACGTGTGTGAGCTCCTGTAATCTTCACATTTTAACTTTTCCTAGTGTAATATGGGTATTAAAGAAAAAATCTCCTTCAGTCTCCTTTATGAGGCTATTTTAGAAACAAATGATATATGGAAACTGTAAGCATGGCAACATTATATAAATCATAAGTCTAGTAATTTAACGTGGTTTCTTGATTAGAAATATTTTGGGCTTTTCAGAAAGATAATATGATTGTTAGATACAGAAGAGAATTTGGAATTTGGAAATAAGGTCACTTATTGAATTTTAACACTAGTTTCCTGGTGCATAAAATCATAACAGGGAATTATAGAACGACTGAGTGACTGATCATCTGTCTATTCATGGTTTTTACAGGTAAGGGAACTTGGGTCCAGAAAGTGCCAGAGCCTGTACTTAACCAGGCGCCCTGACTTCCAGACCAGGGCTTTCTGCTCTTTTTCTTGTGCTTGTATCTTCCTTCCTTCTTCCATCCCTCTCTTTTTTCGTCTCTTCTCCCTCTCTTTTCTCTTGAACTGTCATAAAGTATCTATAATGTGCCAGGTCCCGTTCTAAGCAGCAGAGATGCAAAAGAAATAAGATATAACCACTTGTAGATTATTGGGGGGAAATATTTAGTAAGTAAATATAGCCAACTCCAGTGACTGCTAGTTGGGGTGCCCAAAGCTAAGACTTGTCTTTAATTTCTCAACCCTCTGCTCATTAGTATGTTTTTTTTTATTTTTATTTTTAGAAAGACATTTTTATTTCTTGGAAGCTATAGATAACCATATCACAACTCTTGGATTAAGCCTGTTATTGAGCATTTAATTGCCTGAGTTAGGCAATTAAACACTTTTTGAGTTAATATAGGAACAAAACTGATCGGTTTCAGTGCTTGACAAACTTTCTTGACGTCATTCTTCACATTTACTTAGCTCACAGTTTCTCTCACTAGTTTAGCTGTAAAATTAAAATGTTGATTAGCTTCCCCTCAGAATTTCAGATTATAGGGATAAATGGCAGATAGCCATTATATTTTTATGGTAAAATATGAAACTCATGAAGCCCGGGTGGATCTGGTCTTAAAGTCGTCTTCCTGAATCCGGTTGTCTTTGTTGCTGCTGGAAGCCTCTGAGCACCAACATCCATGGGAGGCTGCGAAGCAAGCAACATCCCCGTAGGCATGGATCACTCCTACCATTCATTGCCTTTGAAATCATTTTCTGTTAATATGGAAAGAAAACTGTAATCACGTCATGCATTGCACTTCTAGGATTCCAGGGAAGGTAATTCCAGTGTTCCCAAAGCTGTTCTGTGGAGATCGTGATTTTGTACGTGAAGCCTGATCTTAGAGGCAAGGTTAGTGAGGGTCCAGCATATGGGAAGAACATCCTGCCATCTAAAACTTCTAAACGCTATAAAACACGTGATCACCATTGGCCGAGTGATTAACTATCCATAGTCACCCAGCTGTGGACCTAGTAGACTCCACCAGGTGAATCTCAGTGAGTGTGGAATGAAGGACACTGAGCGATATATCCCTTCATGAAATTTGGACAGATTTCGGGTCATTGGTGGGTGTTTTGTCTGTCGGCTGTCAGGTGCCTTTGGGGGTTGGTATATGTTTGTGAACATGCTGACTCCTACACTTCGCTTTGGGCAAGTTCAGATCAGAATCTCTGGAAACTAAATTTTTACTTGGCTTGGCCTTTCAGTTTTTATCAAAAATTTGGCAAAGATAGACTGTAAGTTAATATTGTAAGTTCACTTAATAAATGAATGATGACAGCAGTTTGAATACTTGGCATTACTGTAAGTTCAGAATTCAAAGTCCATAGAAGAAGAGACTGAACAATTGCTCAAAGGGCTTGTTTCTAGATCAAAGTACAGCTCATCTTATATACTGATAGGTTATTTAAAAGTACAATTATTATAGAAATCGCTAGATTGTTACATGCCTAAAAATTTGTTTAATCTTTCTCAAAGTTATATTTAGACTTTGTGGTGATGGAATGAAATTTTACCCATTTAATTTATTTTTACACCATCTAGTGGCTCAGAATGAGTGGTGCAGGTAATTGCAGCTAATGTGTACAATCAAAATGATGTCATAAATCCAACTTTAAATCCAGCTATGGGCTATTACTTTCCCATCTCATGTCAATAAAGTATTAGCATTAATCATGAACATTTTTTCATTGTTCTGAATTAATGTAAAAATTGTATACATGAGGAAGAATACACAATATTTATGGAGGTGTAGAAAGTGTGTACTTTGTGACGAAATTAATGCTACAGCTTTTCTAATAATAACACCATTTAACAGATTTGAAAGAACTATAACCTGCTTTCAATAATTAACTGATCTATAATTTGCAATATTTAATTATCACTGTTTGCCTTATCTTCTAGAAGGTTGTCAGTTTTGAAAATACATTTAAAAGGTAACACAAGATAGTTTAAGAAAAGATGCATTCTTTCAATATAAATAAACATTAAACAAGTCATGAAATAAAATGGCATACACTATATTAAGGAGTGTTTTAATTTTGTGAATGTAATGACAGAAAAGATTTAACTGATTTGATGATTAGACTATCTTCATGAAAATTCACTATTGAAAGTTTCATTTTTAAATTCAGTTTTTTTTCTATATTTGCAAGGAAGCCTTGATGGGGTGTCAGCTGTGCTCAGTCAGCCTGCGGGTGGTTTATTTATTTTGAGGCCTCTTTTCAGAGTTAGACAGATCTTAGCCTTTCTTTTTAAATTATAGTGAAAATCAAATGTTGCAGTAAAGAAAGAAGAGTAGGCAGATACCTGCCCTTCCCCCATGCCTTTTTAGCATTTTCCAATGAGCAGCTGTCATGTGACCCCTGGCTGAGCTAGCCCCTCCTTCAAAGTGTCCCACATTTCCTTAGTTTTAACCTTTGAACCTCACAAATAATAAATCTAAATACAGCCTAAAAAGGCGAGCCAGTAGTAATGTTTTGCTTACAGGTCTTTTCACATAGGGTTGCTGCTGGTTTTTTGTGTTAAAATAAAACACGTTATATATACTTCAATAGTTCAGTGGAGGTTTAGAAATCCCCTTCCCCAAAGTGGAGCACATTATCTCCCCCCTGAAAGGGGAGCACATTATCTGAGGTGGATAAAACTGGAATTTTTTATTTTAATGACAACTGCATTGTTAGCGAATTAACTCTGAAACAGATTAATTTGATAGGTAAAAATATCATATTTGAGGTAGAACATTATTTATTTAGGAATTAGATTGTTTAAAATCATACTAAGTCTTTTTACAAGTTTGCATTTCAATTTTATTACCTCCTTAAACCTGGACATATTATCATCATTAATACTATTTTCCTACAAGTATGTTCGTGAAATGTTATTTTAACGGCAGGATCCAGGTCGTACAGCTGGAGGCATGTTCCGTGGCCCCGCCTACCTCTTTGGTATGTTATTGTACTTGCTGTTCTGGATTTACATCCCCTCTTAGTTTATCTTTCAATCTGTTCTCTCTGGTAAATTGCTAACCACATTCCTATTCTTACTTTTAAAGCAATAAATTATTTTTAGAGATGCAGAGACAGAAGAGCTATGCTTCAGCAGGAAAGAGGCATGCTACTTTGTCTGGTATTAACAGAAAAATTAAGAGAGTTAAGAATCCTGGATTAGTTTATCTGGTCTAGGGCATATGTGACTTGAGTTCACAGCTTTGTGAAAGAATGTTTAAGTCAAAAACAGGACCTGTAGGTTGATAGTGGTCACTGATATTCAATAAAAGTCCCCCCCTTTTTTTTTTCACTAGTATATATTGGTTGGAATTCCAAGCGTTGACTCTTCTTCTATTTGTGACTTTTTCCAAGGGCTGGTGAATTGTGACTCACAGATTGTTTGCTTTTCATTGTGAAAATGTAAAGATTCAGTGACTAGAGCTTTTCTTGGCTTCAACCTCACAGAAAAGTAAAATAAAATGAAAGTTTCGCTGAGCTTTGCTGGCAGAGGGCCATACAGGGTTACTTTTTAGCTCTCTGTTTTCCTTTGCGACCATGTGACCCAGTGAGCCACAGATAGCATGACCGACTGCCGAGGAACAAGGACGTCTCAATGTAGGACACGCATTGTTTGCACCAAGCTGGCTCCCAGAACGTGGTCATATCTTCCAGCCTTTTGGGAAGGAGAGGGAGTATTGGGAGTAATTGTACTTGTCACTGTGATGGTTTGGGTTTGGTGGCATTTGGCTTCTCTGCTGTCAGTACGGGGCGGGGGGGTTGTTGTGGCCTGGGGTACAGTGGAGCAGGAGCCCACCTCCCCCCAGTATTGATATGCAGTTTATGGGCACAGCACCGTGTCAGAAGATGTCCCGGTCTCACTCGTGGGAACTCCTTATCTACTTGGGAGCAACATGCTTGAGTACTTCCCTATTTTCTTCTCTTATGTGAAATGGAGGGAGCCTTCCAGGAAAATGCTGACAGATGAATGGGAAGGCGCTATTATAAAGGCAGGCTGGCACGCTCAGCCCCTGCAGTGGCTTGAGAAGTAGAGGAGGAGCCAAGTGGTGGTGTCAGAGGCCAGGTGAGCTGCTGGCGGCAGGGCCTGTGAGATTCAACTCTCCACGGAACACGCAAGTGTTTACCAGAAGCAAAACACAAAAACGCAGCAACAAAGATGCCTCGAAGAAAAGCACTATGCTGATTATTATTTTTAATCCTAAATTGAAAAATCCATGATTGCTTATGCTCTCCACTCCCCCCACCCAAATTAGGAAACCCCTCACTGTGCGTATATCGCCTACTTTTACTCCTTTGAGATGTCTCCTTCCTCATCCCTTTAAAGGCTGGATTCCCTTTGGCCCAGCAGGTAGAGGACCGCTAGTAATAACAAGACTGCCTTAGCTTGCACTCCAAAATCCTCTATTTTTTGTTGTCATGGTATTTTGCTACACCAATTAACAGGAAGGTAGAGGGAAGGAAAGTATTTGTTGCATACCTACAATATCCAGTTCTAGGCACTCATCTGGTTCATAAGCTAACCCTGTGAAGTGTATGGCATTATAATGTTGCAGATGAGGAAACTGATGCTCAGAAAGGTTACTATGTAATCGCCTGAGGATACCAGTGAGCAAGGATATCAGCTAGCAGATCTGACCCTAAAGCCTTTTTTCTTTCTGCTTTGCTATCGAAGTGGGCCCTGACTAGCATGATCCATTTTTCTCTCTCAGCCCTGAACTCCTTGAAGTAGACAATGTGTCTTAAGTCTTTTTGGTATCCCAAATACCTAACATTATGCAAGTAGTTATTTATTATGTGTTATGAAAATACAGTTGACACTAGGAAATAATCCCAAACTTCTTAAAAGCATTAGAACCATAGAATCATAGAGTTAGCAAAACCTTAGTGCTAGCCCTTCACTTTAGAGGTGATATTTCATTGAGGTTTACTTTGCAGTTTTCTGATAATTAATGCTGTTGAACATCTTTTCATATGTCTGTTGGCCATCTGTATGTCTTCTTTGGAGACATGTCCATTCAGGTCTTTGTGCACTTGATTGGATTTTTTGTGGTTTTGGTTTTGAGGTGTGTAAGTTCTTCATAAATTTTGTATATTAACCCCTTATCAGATGTATTATTTATTGCTGAATATGTTCTCTCATTCAGTGGGTTCCCTTTTCATTTTGTTGAAGGTTTATTTTGCTGTGCAAAAGCTTTTTTAGTTTTATGTAGTTCCATTTGTAGCTATGAGAAATGTTTGAGGTTTTACTGCCTATCTTTTCCTCTAGGATTTTTATGTTTTTGAGTCTAGCAGTGAAGTTTTTAATCCATTTTGAGTTTATTATTGTGTGTGGTGTAAGAAGGTGGTCTAGTTTCATTTTTGTGTGTGTGTGTATCCATTTTTCCCAACACCATTTATTGAATAGGCTATCTTTATCCCATTCTATGTTCTTGCCTCCTTTGTCAAATATAAATTGACCAGAAAGGTGTGGTTTTATTTCTGGGTTCTCTGTTCTGTTCCATTGATCTATATGTCTGTTTTTATGCCAATACCATGCTGTTTTGATTACTATGGCTTTGTATTATAGCTTGATATCAGGTAACATGATTTCTACAACTTTGTTCTTTTTCCTCAAAATTGCTGGGGCTATTCAGGGTCTTTTGTGGTTCCATATAAATTTTTGGAGTATTTTTTCTAGTTCTGTGTAATACACCATTGGTATCTTGATAGGAATTGTATTGAATCTGTAGATTGCTTTGTGTAGCATGGACATTTTAATGATGTTAATTCTTCTGTCCATGAACAGGGTACATGCTTCCACTTATTTGTATCTTCTTCAATTTCTTTCTTCAGTGTCTTATAATTTTCCAGCTACAGGTTTTTTACATCTTTGGTTAAATTTATTCCTAAGTAGGTTTTTGTTGTGTTGCAACTGTAAATGTGATTGTTTTCTTAGTTTCTCTTTATGGTAGTTCATTATTGGTTTACAAAAATGCAAGTGATACTTGGATATTTATTTTGTATGCTGCTACTTTACTGAATTTATTTATCAGTTCTAATAGATTTTTGGTGGAATCTTTAGGGTTCTCTATATAAAGTATCATATCATCTGCAAATAATGGCAGTTTTACTTCTCTCTTTTTAATTTGGATGCCTTTTATTTCTTCTTCTTGCCTGATTGCATTGACTAGGACTTCCAGTACTATATTGAATAAGAGTGGTGAAAATGTTGGGGACCACTGGCATATCACTTTTATTGATTAGTGGATATTGTACCAACCTTGCATCCCCAGAATAAATCTAGCTTGATTATTGTGTACGATCTGTTTAATCTATTGCTGGATTTGGTTTGCGAGTATTTTGTTGAGGATTTTAGCATCTATGTTCATCAGGGATATTGGCCTATAGTTTCTTTCTTTGTAGTGTCTTTATCGGATTTAAAAATTAGGATAATGCTGGTCTTGTAAAATGAGCTTGGGAGTCTTCCCTCCTCTTAAATTTTGTGCAATAGTTTGAGAATGATAGGTGTTAGTTCTTTGAATGTTTGGTAAAATTTACCTGTGAAGCAATCTGGTCCAGGACTTTTGTTTGTTGGGAGTTTTTTCACTACTGCTTCAATTACATTAGGTGTAATCTGTCTATTCAGATTTTCTGATCCTTTCTGATTCAGTTTTGGAACATTGTATATTTCCACAAATTTAATCTTCTTTTTGTCCAGATTGTCCAATTTGTTGGCATATAATTGTTCATAATATTTCCTATAATCCTTTATATTTCTTTGGTCTCAGTTGTTACTTCTCCTCTTTCATTTCTGATTTTATTTTTTTGGGTCCTCCCTCTTTTTTTCTTGATGAGTCTGTTTAAAGGTTTGTCAATCTTGTTTATCTTTTCAGAGAACCAGCTCTTGGTTTCATTGATCTTTTGTATTTTTTTAATTCTATTTCATTTATTTCTGCTCTGATCTTTATTACTTTCTTCCTTCTACTCACTTTGAGCTTTATTTGTTGTTCTTGTTCTGGTTCCTTTAAATGTAAAGTTAGATTGTTTATTTGAGATTTTTTTTTGTTTGTTTCTTCAAGCCTGTAATGCTATGAATTTCCCTCTTAGGACTCCCTGACTGCTTTTTCTGTGTCCCAAAGTTTTTGGATTACTTTGTTCTCATTTTCATTTGTTTTAAGGTAACTTTTGATTTCTTCCTTGATCTTATTGTTAACCCATTCATTGTTCAGTAACATGTTATTTAGCCTCTGTGACTTTGTGTGTTTTTCAGGTGTTTTTCCTGTGCTTGATTTCTAGTTTCATAGCATTATGGTCAGAGAAGGTGCTAATATGATTTCAATCTTCTTAAATTTATTGATACTTGTTTTGTGTCCTAACATGTGGTCTGTCCTAGAAAATGTCCCATGTGCACTTGAAAAGAATGTATATTCTGCTGTTTTGGGGTGAAACATTTTGAAAATGTGAATTAAATCTATCTGATCTAGTATGTCATTTAAGGCTGCTGTTTCTTTCTGTCTGGAACATCTATCCATTGATGTCAATGGAGTGTTAAAATTTTTGACTATGACTGTATTACTCTCAGTCTCTCCCTTTATGTCCATCAGGATTTGCTTTATATATTTAGGTGCTCCTATGTTGGGTGCATAAGTGTTTACAGGGATATATATATCCTCTTCCTGAATTGTTCACTTTAACATTATGTAGTGTTCTTCTTTGTCTCTTACTATGGCCTTTTGTTTGAAGTCTATGTTTTCAGATGTAAGTACTGCAAACCCGGCTTTTCGTTTCATTTCCACTTGCATGGAATATCTTTTTTCATCTTTTTACTTTTAGTCTGTGTGTATCGTTCACTCTGAGGTGGGTCTCTTGTAGACACCATATATATGGGTCTTGTTTTCTTATCCATTCAGCTACTCTGTGTCTTTTGATTGGCGCATTTGAACCATTTACATTTAAAGTGTTATTAACAGGTATGTATTTATTGCCATTTTATTCTTTTAACTATGTGGTTCTGTTTTTTCTTTCTTCTTCTTAATGAAGACCCTTTAATATTTCTTGTAATACTGCTTTGGTAGTAAACTTCTTTAGCTTTTTCTTGTCTGAGAAGCTCTTTACTTCTCTTTCAACTTTAAGATAAAGTAGCCTTGGTTGTAGGTCCTGCTTTTCATCACTTTGAATATTTCATGCCAACCCTTCTGGCCTTACATGTTTCCATTGAGAAATCAGCTGACAGTTTTATGGAAACTCCCTTGTACGTAATTAACTTCCTTTCTCTTGCTGCTTTTAAGATTCTCTCTTTGTCTTTAACTTTTGCCATTTTAATTACAATACGTCTTGGTGTGGGCCCCTTTGGGTCCAACTTGTGTGGGACCCTCTTTGGACTTGTGTGTCTTTTTCCTTCACCACTTAGGGAAGTTTTCAGTCATTATTCCTTCAAATAGGTTCTTAATCCCTTGCTCTCTTTCTCCTCCTTCTGCACCCCTATGATGTGGATGTTGTTATGGCTTGGGTTGTCCCAAAGGTGCCTTAAACTATCCTCATTTTTTTTTAAATGTGTTTTTTTTCTTTTGCTGCTCTGATTGGGTATTTTCTGCTACCTTGTTTTCCAAATGGTGATTTGATCCTCTGCTTCATTCAACCTACTGTTTATTCCTTCTAGTGTAGTCTTCATTTCAGATATTGTATTCTTCATTTCTGACTGGTTCTTTTTTTTATGATTTCTGTGTTCTTTTTCATGCTGTCCTAGTTCTCACTAAGTTCCTTGAGAACCCTTATAACCATTTTATTAAACTCTATATTTGATAATTGCTTGCCTCTATTTCATTTAGTTTTTTCCCTGGAGATTTCTCCTGTTCTCTCATTTGGAATATGTTTCTTTGTCTCACCATTTTGGCAGCCTCTTTGTGTTTTTTTCTATGTATTAGGTAGATATCATATGACTCCTAGTATTGATAGGGTGGCCTTATGAAGTTGGTGCTCCGGGAATGTCCCCTGTGTGGGTTATGTGGGCCCTGCTGTTATAATTGGGTCATGATTGCTATTGGCCCATTCATGCGTGGAATCAACCATCAGGCTGGCTGGCTGTGGGGACCGGCCCCGACCACAGAATGTGAGCTGCTGTGCAGGTGCTGACCACATGAAGCAGAATTCACCTCAGCAGGGTCTGGTGCCTGCCGAGAGCCTCCTTTGGGTCTGCCCCTTTGAAGCTAATTGGATCCTGCTCTCATGTTGTCTGGAGCTCACCACTGGGTGTGTTGGTTCTGGGGCCTCTTGGGAGGGACTCTGGTGCAGGTCAATGTCAGATGCTACCTGTACTGCCTGTCACTGGCCCTGGGCAACCTATTTTGAGCAACAAAGTGACCCACCATTTGTGGCTGTCTCTGCTAGGCCTGGCTGTGTGTGGGGAGGACCATGCTGTGCACCTAGGCTGGCTTTTACCAGTACCAGGCCTGGGGGCAAGTCAGCAAAAGTCCCAATGCACCCCAACATCTGCCTTCACCTGCTGGCTGCCTGTCAGGCTCAGTTATTGGAAGAGCCTATGCTGGTCCTCAAGTTGCATGAGGTAGGTTCTTCGTGAGGTACCAGGTAGGGGTGTGTGGTGTTCAGCAGATTCATACAGGTTCAAACTCAGTGCCAGTGCTGGATCTGAGGCCACTCAGAAAAATGTCCCAGAGTATAAACGTCTATAGCTGCCACCTGCTGGGTGCTTACACACCTTTGTGTTAGGGCGGGGTCTCAAGGAGTTGTCAGGGTGAGGCCAGGAGAGTTGATCAGGCCCAAATAGGCAGTGATTTGGCCATGTGAAGGGAAGGCTCTGCACCAGTTGGGCATGCCAGGGGAAAATGGCCCTATCCTAGAGCCACCCAATTCAGTCTGTCCCATATTCTTCCAGGAGCTCAGTTTCAGTGGGCAGGGCCACTGGGAGTTGGGGAGATGGGACTAGTTGATATCCATGAGGCGAGGTGCTTACTAGGCTTGGAGGAAGGTGGGGAGTGTGGTCCCCAACCCAGAGCCGCACACCTCAGTCTGTTGCACACTCTGCCCAGACCATGGCAGGGCAGAGCCACCAGGAGCTGGGAGGGAGGGCTGCCGGAAGCTGGAGTATCTCCCGTGAGGGAGAGGGTGCCAGTCTGGTTCTCACAAGTATGGGAGAGATGGCCTCCGCCCCAAAGCCATGCCACTCGGTTACTGGTACCACCTGAGTCTGCCCAGATCTCTACGTGCCAGCTCAGGCAGCTGACTTAGCAGCGCGCTCCTGAGCAGTGCAAGCTCTGCAGGGTGGGCTACGGGGGCCCAGAGGGTGGGGCTCTTGCTTTCCCCCAGGCTGATGCTGTGTGGAGGAGAGTTCCACCCAAGAAAGACGATGGCATCTGCAGTATTGGGGGGGGGGGTTTGACTCAGCACAGGGACCCTTCTGCTCTCTCCCCACGCAACTGTGTCTACTCTGCACTAGGGTGGCTGCGAACCAGATTCTGTGCGTTGGCCCTTTAAGAGGGTGCCTGTGCCTCTAATGGACCCCCACCTGTCCCCGGTGGACAGAAACACTGCTGCTTTTCTCAGCCAGATGTTAGGTGGGCCCCTCTTCCCAGCTCTTGTGCCCTGGGCTAGGGAGCCCTCCATGGGGCTGAGGCTCCAGTCTTCTCAGGGGGAGCCTTTGCAGCTGAAATATACCTCCAGAGTGTCAGCCACCGCCTGTGGGAACAGGGCCGGCCCTTTTCGCATCCCTTCAGTTGGTTACTCAGGTTGATGGTTCTGTATTTTAGCTGTGATTCCGGTTTGGCCGGGAGGAGGTCAGTGTAGCTTCCACCTATTCTGCCGCCATCTGGGTTACTCCGAGTTTGTCCTTTTAGCTGAGGGGACAAACCAAGGTACATAAAATCCACAGAAGAACAAATGCTCAGCTTGACATGAGAGATGTAAGTATGGATTAGATAATTCACAGAAACATTCATGACGGGTGGGTAACTTGAGTCGGGTCTTAGTCTCTGGTTAGGATTTGGGCGGGGAGGGGAGCCGCGCCCAGGGAGGAAGCACCGCGTACAGAGGCAGCCATGAGCGTCATGTGGAAGGTTGGGTTCCGGGGCCCGGAGCAGAGAGAAGAGTGTTGCTGGCAGGGGCGGGGGTGGGGGGGCAAAGCCACACGGAGGAGTTCACAGTTAATGCACGAGGAGCTAGTGTCAGTTCTGGAGCAGCAGGGTAAACTAACGGAGGAAATTTCAGGAAGGAACAGAGAGGCAGAAGTGATGATGCGGTAATCCAGCGTGAGGTGGCGAAGCTGAGCACGGGTGGTGACAGCTGGCACAGAGGGAGAGGGTGAGCCTGAGAGCAGCTAGCGAGCCACGTGCTGGCTGGGGAGGTGCACGGAGTACCAGGGCCGCCTTCTGCCGAGTCCGGTTGGCTCTTTTTTTGCCTGACAGTATCTATGAGTCATCGATCCGGACAGCCATTCTGACTGTACGGTATTGTAAATGTTGACTGGGTACAATATGAATGAAGTGTGTCTTGACTCTGGTATCTAAACTAAAATGTGTTAAAAGAATTAAATTCTCATATTAGTTTGCTTACTTGTCCTTGCACAGTGCAAGAAGGAAAAAAATACAGTAATTCTTTGAGTTAGAGTGACTCAAAGGTCACAACTGCATAGTAAATTATAAACTAATAAGATTGATTTTCCTTAGCCGCTAGGAGACTGTTCAAGCAGGTTCATGAATGGTGTTCAGATATCAGGGGGACCTTAGAGATGGCGGGTGTCAGCTTTCTCACTGAGCGGGTTAGGAGGCTGGTTGGAGTCATTAATGTGTAGATAAAACTAGTAAAGCACAGGTTCTCAAGTCCCTGCTGTGCGTTTGAAGAGACCCTCTGAAATGATGGATGTATGAGAAACAGAAGGATTGTTATAAAGTTTCTAATTGGAGATAGTAAAAGGGGGAAGATTGAAGAGGTAGCCTTGAAGAAAGTATTTCCAGATTTTAAATAATTATCTAGTTTTCGTATTACTACAATGTTTATGAATAATTTGAAAAAGTGAAGCTATCGCAGTGAATAGTTAGAAAACAGATATGTGTTTGAAAAAAGGACTTTTCTAACACCTGCCGCTTTCAGACAGATTGGTAACTAATTTCTGAAAGGGGGAGCACATCACAAAATCTTATTAGTGTTTCAGGTTTCTGTTAAGGCAGCATTCTTTTACCATATGTTTAGTAGAAAGTGAATTGACATACTTGAAAAGTAAGAATTATGGTGTTGAAAAGGATTTAAGTGGTAAATGTTGGGGCCTCATTGAAGTGTAAAATAATACATTTCAATTTAGATTTAGTTAGTGAGTAAACATGGACATAATGTTTGCTGTTGTGCTGGATCGAGTCCCTGTTTCACTTGATCAAAAGTAGTCCTTTTTTCCTGCCTTATTACACAGTCACTTTAATTTATTGCTTAATACCTTGTAATTGAGGCCTAAAATTTTAACTACAAAATAAAACTAATAAAAGTGACTTTAATGGTATGAAAATTGTAAACAGAAGTTAGATCCCAACTGTTCAGGGCTTTACGATTATTTTCTCGGATTATTGGGCAAGGTTGGCTTTTTTCTTCTTTGACTGCCACATTGCATTTTGCCTTGAAGCCATCCATTTTGCAGATATTGAATTTTGTTTGAGTACTCTTTTTATACAGTAAGTATTCCCTCCACCTCAAGTATTCACTCCACCTCTGGATCTTGATAGCATTACTACCAGAAGAGAAAGAAGCTTTGTGTTAGTAATTACCTAACATTGTCAGAAGCTGACTGCAGGCCTCTTTCTAGTGATAACAGAATAACCACATAATGTAGCTTTATAGCACATGATTAATAGAAAATAATTACACGTCCTACAAAGGGATGCAATATTTCTTATAAATTGACTAGAATGGTTTCCTGTAGATTAAAGGACTCTTCATTATTTTATCAGTCCTGCTGAAGTGCAGTCACTTGCCTGTGTTAGCATTTCAGTTGATGTTAAGACTGAATGGGGTGAGGAATGCCAGATGGCAGATCACCTTGTACCTGAGCTCTCATGTGCCATAAAGTTGACATGATGCTTCCTAACCTTTCAAAGATTCTGGTGGCAGCCTGCTATGGTTCTGTCTCTTTATTTTTTGTTCATTAACAAGACCAGGTTTGAAGGTGGTTGTTTTTTGATGACCCACCTGTGACTTTTAGGACAATACTATAATCAGTATGTGGACCGCAAGACAACATTGTATGGATTGTATTATTTCCCACTGTAAGTAATCTGTCGTTCATAATCACATTTGTTTGGGGGAAGGCAAAGAAAGGCAGATTTTCTTCTTCAAAGGCATCCTTGTATGATATTGAATCTTCAGGCTGAAGTTTAGAATACTGTACTCCAAGAAGCATCTTCATTCCAATTTATAGGCTGCAAATGGTTTAATTGGGATTCATGTTGCTCAGGAGGCTCATCCAGAGGATGGTAATGATAGAAGTAACAGCTTCTGTATTCGCGGCCTCGTTGACATGCTCTGTAACGGCTGCAGTGTAAATCCATAAATTTGCCTACTAGATTTTTACCTCGCTATATTTTATCTTACCTCTTAATTTCACACAGGAGTATTATATGGAATTCTTTACAAATGTAAAGTAATAAACATTCTGGTTTTTTATTTGTACCCTTTTCTGATTTAAACCTGTGATATTCTAGAGTGTTTTTATGAGGTGTGTATTTCATATGCTTTCAATTATTTTAAATTAATTAAGTGAAGCATTTAAGATGATTTCAGACTAAAACTTCTTTCTTCCTTGAATGGTACTTTTAAGGGATTTGTTTACAGCCAGATAAGCTCCTCCCTGCTGCTTGCTACTGTGTTTTCTCCTTAACGAGCCTCACCAGTTACTGTCACGCAGAATCCTCTCGCTTGTGAACTATGTCATCGGTCCGTTGTTGAAGTGATTTGTTAGAAATCAATTTCTCAAGTTTGGATGTGAGTCAGCTTTCTGAGAACAATAATATATCCTTAATTGAGAGCACAGGTTATAACCGCAGCAGCATATTATAAAGTAATATGAATTTTCTGGTTTGTAATTAGGCTCTAAACATTGAAACACAGATTACAGACTATTCTCTGAAAGCAGGTTAGGGTCATAATATGCCCTCTTACCAAGTGTGTTCTGTGTCTGCCCTTGGGGGGACTTAGTTTCTATACTCCTTCCAAATAATCGGGAAAACCTCTGATTGGCCTTGGGTAAGAGCTCTCACACACTTACCCTATTAACCAGCCATTTTGAAATTTTACGATGTAAGCCTTTGGCCTCTGAAAGGTTAAATACATTTGTTTTGTTAAGCATTAGGCTCTAATTGTATTCATTGCCTTAAAAATTGAAAAGGGCAGTTTTATTAGGTACCTATTAGGATATAATGGTTGTTAATCTTAGTTTTCAGTAAGTTGGTATTTTCTTCTGATAAATATGTCCTACACACATTATAGTCATCGTCACTGAGTTCCAGGCATCAGACTATTTTCATTTCTTAGACAGTTTTGTCCACTAAGTTCACGTGATAAGAGAACGTTTAAACTTAAAATCTTGAGTCCATTGCCTCGTGAGCCAGATGTACCCTCGTTAGCATCAGCACTGCAGGGCTGGCCTTTCTCCCCCTTTGCCTCCCACCTTGTTCTTCCAGCAAACCTAATTCTGACAAGTCACAGTTTAAAAGAGTACATGTAGGTTTTAACCCAGTAATCTCTCTACTGATAGACTGCATATCAATATACACATTAATGTTGCTACATTTGTATTGAAGAATTATATGATTTTCCCCCCTGATGCTCAATAGCATGTTAATGAATACAGATGTTAAGCCTGTGCATGTGTTAACATTCCCTCCCCACATGTACTCAACATACATGTCCACATTTGTCTGTGACTCAGATGTTGGAAAATTATAGCCTATTCAATTACTTTGGGGATTGATTTTAAAAATTTATCTATATGAAAAATTAAATCTGGGTACTCCGGTGCTCTTATAGAGTATTACTTTTGAAAGATATTATTCTTGAAACTTGTAATTCATTTTACTCTGTTTGTCTCTCACTAAACATAAATAAACGAGATAAAAATACAGTAGCCAATCTGGCAGATGTAGGAGACCAGTTGTTCATGATGCCTGAAGCAGCGGTGTGACTGTCAGTGGAGGCAGAAGGGAGAAGCGGGGTGCAGGGGTAGCTCCCGTTGCAGAGCAAGGGCAGAAGTGACCCATGAGTCACTCTTGTTTACAGCTGGATTAATATGTCGCGTGTATAACTTGAGGTACTTTCATTTCCTGTTGCTCTTCTACTGTAAGGGTGAATCTAACACCACCTTTAAATTCCTTCTACCCTTCCATTATCTATTATAGTTTATGATTAATAAAAAGAACAATCAATGCTGTAGAGAAGCTTTTTTAAAGGAGCTCTTCTGTGAATGGTTTTGTGAATACTTTTTTTGGTATTATTAGTGTTTCCTTGTTTTCTTTAAATTACCGTTTAAAAAGTCTATACTCATACATTACATCTTTTTAAGGAAGGGGCACACCTCTACATTCTAAATCATTTTTGATCATATGAGTTTAAGTAGGAATTAGTAGCTTATTGTGGGGGAAAGAATCTTGTCTTGCTAGATGATAAGCTTCCTGAAGGCAAAGATAGTAAGTATCTTAAGGAACCCGACTGTAACGCTGCAGCCTCTAGCAGGGAGGGACAGGGGGAGGGAAGAAGGAGCTGCCCGCGGTTTCACTTGCTAGGTTCTTATAAGCAGCTCTTCCTGTGTTCTACGCCCAGTCATAAACAGGCTTTGTCTTATACATTAATTTAAATCTTTGCCTAACACCATTTTTAAAGTGTCCAGGAACAAAAAAGGATTAAAATGTTTCAATTTGCAGCTCAAGCTCCTGTAACTTTATAAAAAGAAATACCATTTCTAAGAAGTTGCACACAAACGACATCGTGCTTGCACCAGCCTAAAGGTTAATACTGCATATTGTTTTCAATTAGGAATACAATAGATATGGCTGGTGGGTAGGAGAAGCGAAGGGAGCCATTGGCTTGGTGCCGAAAGCCTACATAATGGAGATGTATGATATCTGAGAGTCCTGGGTAAGTACATTTTAATCCAATATCCTGTAATAGCGCGTATGTTCTCTTGGTCTCTGCCTTATGAGTCTTTGCCTTTTTAAAAGTCGTCGTAGTTTTCTGATAATACAGAGATTATGCTCCCTAATCACCATAATTTTTTTTTCTTCTAAATCTGGTTGAATTTTAACAATAACTTCATAGAATTTATTTTGGAAATAGATTACTGAGGGAAAGCCCCTTTGATAATTGCCAGCTGTTTTTCCAAACCCTCTCCTCTTCAGTAAAATGCCACTTGGTATGGCCTTTCTGAGGAACCAGATTGACAAAAGGTTGAGTAAATATTCATTTTTCCTTGGCTAACATATGTCATTTTTGTCTAAGCAGGAAAAATCCACATTTTGATCGAAGGAAAAAATTATAATGCAACTTCCCCTTTCTGCCTGCAGCCAAGGATATTTCTCCTGCTCCCCGGCAGACGCTTTGGACCCAGAACCGCCATGAAAGCACGGGTGACAGCTCACAACCTGTCTTCGTTTTGTTGGGCATCGCGCGTCTGCATTATTTGATGTGTTCACTATCGCGTCCCTCTGATGGGAAACTAAATGGAGGATATTACTGTAGGTCAGATGCAAGCAGTAAAGTTATACCTGTTGCTATTTTGCAAAGAAATAATTGTAGTTTCTTACTTACTCATTTGATTTGTGTGAAGAATTCCGCACTATTTTATATGTTCTACATAGTCACTGCTCCCTCCGCTATGAGTTGCAATGTCTCTCAATATTGGACACCAGTTATTTTTTAGATTGTAATATATAATTTCATAGAAATTTAAATTGAATATGTCATGCAAGCTTTGGGTAGATACTATTTAAAGAATAGGGCTTTATTAAAACTTTTAGATGATTTACCCTAGTACTTACTTTTCACACCATAGTAACATGTTTCCATGAAAGAATTTCTACTAATTGGCAAATTACTTTATGTGAAATATAGCCACAAGAAAGAAATGAGGATAGAATTGCCAGTGGCAATGCGCTGTCACCTTCTGCAACACACCTGCAGACCGGAGCCGCGACGCGCGCGTAGTCCTGTATCAGTAACATATGTCCTGCTTGGATGATGGGCTTGCCAACATTTCCTTCCATAAGAAACCCCATTGTCCATAAATAATCACAGTGTAGGAAGGTGTAACCCAGCACTCTCTTATCCTGCCTGATCATGGCTGCCATTAAAGTCCCACCACAAAACAGTACAACTCCAGGTGTGGGTCCTCTGCACACCCCCAAGCAATGAAAAGAAATGCAAGGCTCCGAGAGGGAGCGTGGGACGACAATGGAGTTCCCCGTGTGCTCGCTGCCTGAGCAAGACCTGCAGAATTCTCTCCTTACCTTTTGTGTATTTTTGAAATCAAAGGTATTTTAAATGTCTACAAGGTACCAGTGTGGCCTTAATATGTATCAAAAGGTAGTACGGAATGGATAATTATTTGGAGTAGATACAATTTCCTTATATTGAATCATTGATTAGTAGTACGTACTACCTTTGTGGAACTTTTCAGATCTTTGTTTCATAAAGATAAAGATTCTGACCACACACACAAGCTGGTAATATTAAAAAACCTCCACTATTTACATAAAACTATTTACAAGCATTATTTCAGGATGTGGCCCCTAAATACCATGATCATGTTATTTCAAAAAAAATTTTTTAATATTAAGTTTGAAGATTTGGGGTGAATTCTAGTTTATATAAATTAGACATTGCTGAGTTAAAGCTTTCAGAAATTAATTTGCGCACGCATTAATCTTGTCCTAATAGAAGGCCATTGGGATAGATTGAAATCATCTTGGGAAAAGTAAGACGAGCAGAGATGAAACTAATGGACTGGTTTCCAAAGCCCAAGAAGCTAAAAAGCAAAAGCAGTCGTGGGTTTCCACTGAAAACGTGGACTTGTGTGGAGTGGACACAGGTTTCGTGCCTCCGGCTCAGTGAAGGTTTTAGCCCTGGGCCAGCAGATGGCAGCAGCTTTTCATTGCACACCAGCCACTCGGAAGCCCCTCCCCCACTCGGGCCCAAACTCACGCAGAATGTAAAGCACTTAGAACATTTCTGCCTCCTTTTACAGTTAATCCAGGAGAGGGAGTCCTTTGCCAACTGATGACCAACAATTCCAAGCCAGATAGTCTCTCTGTGAACGGTGACAGTGCAGAAATGAAGTGTTACTTCTGTCCCGAGCTCCTCTGGCCTTTGTTCTTTTTTAACTTGAATCTACGCTGGAGAGAAGAAAGATAACAAAAGATACAAAATTGGAGTGGCAGGAGAAATAATCATTACTTTCGATTCATGACAGCCTTATATTCAGTTGGTGGAATCATTTGTATACTACCAGGGAGAAAGTTTTCTTTACACCCTTGACAGTATATCACACACTCTTCAAGATCATAATAATATAATTAATGTGAATTTAAACAACATGGCTTGTTAGAAAATATGCTAATTGCTATGTTCTCATTATGTTTGCTTAGCTTTTATTTGTTTTTCTATGAACAGAGAGCTAATTTTTTTCAAAGGTGATTGTAAGTCATATTTTACATAGCATTTTGCTTGATTATTTGCTCTGTACTGAATCTGTACTCTATTGCCATTAGATCTTACAATAATGTTCCACTCTGCAAATTTTTAAGGTTCAAATAAAGTTTAATTGTTTGCAAACTGTTATGATGCTAATAATTCAACAGCCTGCTGTGTTACTAATGAAATTACTTTGTTATGATTAATTTGGAAAATAGTGTGTTGATTGTAGTAATTAAGCACAACAAGGTGAAGTAAATGATTCTAATGCCATCTGGCCTCCAAAGTGAATGAAGAAATGAAATAGGGCTGTCATCTGAATTTATTCAAAGAAGTAAGGATAATATAAATGATATTCATCGCTGTAAGGATTTACACTTAACCACAGCTCACTCCATTCTGTTTTTGCCACTTTGTTGCATATGACACTTTCTTTTATGAAAAAGAATGCTGTTTAGCCTAGCAGTTGTTTTCAATACTTTATTTTAAGTCAATTATTTTTACCTTGCACTAATTTAATTACAGATAATTACATAAAGTAGTATAGGATCATAGAAAATCACATTTCAACCATCTGTAGGTGAAATATATATGTGTGGGGTTTTCTGTTTGTTTTTTGCTACTGGTATACAAACACGTTGCTTAGAGCCTTTCATAGAGAGTAGAGGTTCCATTCAATTGTTCCTAAAATGTTTCTAGTCAAGATTCTCTCACAGTCCTTATGATTTTGACTTTTTCTATACTTTCTTCAGTCTGATGTATTCCTATCACTTCATAGAGTCTGGTACCTTCCAGGGTCATGATTAAAAACAGAACCCAGGAGTAGGTTATATATTAGCAACCAAGATTTGCAGTTCAGCCACTGTAAGCAAACTGACCCTAACATTTGTTTCAAAGCTTGAACTTCATCAGTGAGACTGAGTGAAGCATTGTGAAAGTTTTTCAGTCACACAGAGTACTTCTTAACTTCAGGTAAGTCGACTGTATCTCAATCATTGAATGGAATTTTAAATACAAACTATAAAGGATCACGTTTACTTCTCTTGAGTTCCATAGATTTGAGACTATTGAAAAGCAAGCCACATAGTAAAGAAGGAGGTATGGTGGAGGTTAAGACATGATGAAACCATAGAAAATACAGCCACACTCAGAGGATCAAGAAATACAATTAATATATAAAACATGAAAACCTTTGCCAGATGGCCTAGTTTGTTAGTAAAATACTACCAACAAGTGCACTGGATTGGATCGCTGGTAACTGAATCGCATGAGATCATGGATAACAGAGTGTCAGTGAGCCTAGAGAGGCCTCCTCCCTTCCTTTCCCGTGTTCCGTGTCCTCGCTCTTTCAAAGAAGGCTCAGGCCGCTTGGGCAGCTTAGGGCAAGTGGTCTCGTTTCACCTCTAGGACACCCCCAGTCGCTGCTGCCCCACCCGCCACCTGCGCAGCAGCAGGTGCTTCCCATCTTGGAAGCCTCCTCGCTGTCGCCTCGGGCAGATCAAGTGGAAGTTTCCCTGTTGTTGCCAAGTCCAGCCATAATCTAACTTTTGCCCTTTTTTTTGTTTTTTTAGTCTTTACTTCCTATTTCTTTAAAGTTGTATGATTATGTTAACTCGAGTGCTTTGAGTCCCCGAGATGATAGAAACCGGAAGCGCAGGAAGTGGCCTCAGTCGCACCAGAGTCACTGAGGTGGGTCGTGTTGGAAGAGGGGCTGGAGGTTGAGCGCACCAAAAAGACTGGTGAATATGAAGTCGCCCCCGGAGCCTGTCTTTGACGTGCGTTTCTTGATGTTGGAACCTTGGGAGGTTTCCCTGGGTGTTTCTCTTCATCGTTGCCCCTCGGAGAGGCAATACAGGCCCGCACTTGTCTGCTTTACATTTATTGGCCTCAACTTTGTGATAGAAAAAAATATCACCCCTGCTAGAATAAAAGCAGGTACCACTTGGTAGCTTGAGCAGCAATTGGTCTCCTGTTTGAGGAAACGGTCACACAGGCACTGTCAAAAGAGAAAATTAAAGACACCGATGCATGCCAATTAGGAGTGACTGCTTTAGAGAAGGAGAAAGTTCCAGCAAATAAGCAGATTCCCATGGGCAGCCTCCTCTCCCAGGTCCCGTGGGAGTCCATTTATAAAAGCCTGTGTTCTTTAACTATCATGTCAAAATGATAACCGTTTAAATAAGACTAGTAATAGCAGTGGCTAACATTAACTATACTACTCCCATGCTGTGTGCTTTTCCTTCAGTCTACTCACAACCCTATGAGGTAAGTTACGTTGTTTCTTCCCATTTTCCTGATTAAGAAACAGGGTTGGGGGTTGGTTAGTAATTCGTCACAAGGTACAGGAGTAAAAAGGTACCCAGCCTTCCTCCCTTGAGTTCAGCACCATTCTGCTTCCCAGTACTATGCTGAATTCAAACCAAATACTTAATTCTACTCTTTCCATGTAACTGGCACTCAGTAAAAGCTTACTGGCCATTCATATAAAATAGCCGGAAGCACATGAAAAGAATAGTTCCAGGATGGACAATCGGACAGCCAAATTTGCCTCACTAGTTCAAGTACACCATGGTGACTGTGTCGAGTCCAAAGCAGCTAAGGATCCACATGTAGAAGAAACTTTTAATGCAGGAAGCGATCTGCCATGAACTTCCAGTCTGGCCGAAACAAGGAAGTCTGTCAAAGCAGAAGAGTTGAGAGAGAACACAAGTGACCTTTTCCTATCCTCTCCACCTCCCCAGAAGTCAAGTCCAAAGACCAGCTAGGGAAGGCTTGGAGAGGATGTTAAAGCTGGCTGTCTCTGTCTCAAATAGTTTTTAATGATGTAGGGTTTTTTTTTTTTTTTTTTTTTTTTTTCCAGTTTAAAAGATTATTAAACTATTCAGGCCTTACAATCCATGAGCAAACTTCATTATAAAACTTGTATAATTCTGTGACCAAGTGATGGCCGTGTCTGGCGTGAGACTTTTACTTATTAAGATAGGAATTCATTTAAGGAGAACTCTCGCTGGGTTGTCCAGCAATCAATACAAGGTCTTTTTCCTTGGGCACCTACATGGTGCATTGTACAGCGCTCCATAACGGAAGTCTTCTGTTGTGTTTTCTAAACAAATCTTTTTTTTTTTTTTTTTCATCTTCTTTTCCTCTGTGATTGGAGCCTGGCAGGAACGGGGAGTAGGAGGTGACTGAGGGGTAACATTCATTATGAGGCTCTGGACTTGGTCCAGAGGAGGAGCAGGAGTGAACTCTCTCGTGGTCAAAGGTGCACCCTGAAGTGCTGGCTGTCTTAGAGCCCAAACGAAGAGGGGGTACTGAAGGTCAGTTCCCGAGGAGTATTCCATTCTGTATCACACTCTGAAGCGTCCCCATGCCCGGTACTCATAATGTCATGCTTCTAAAGGACAGGGAGGGAATGGCTTTGCACTGTGCTGATCCCCAGCTGCCCACCAAGTAGATCCCAATGGTGTAAAATGGCCTGTCCCATCCAGGTGGATAGACTTGTTCCTGATTCCCGGTGCCAACATTTGTGGGCCATGGAGTCTATCACTCCTTGCTTCCATCTCCTTCCTCCACCGTCGTCCTCCTCAGGCTTCCCCAAGAGCTTAGCCATATGAGGTACGAGACATAAAATTCCGTCCCCGTTCAGAGTTACCAATATCAGCCATGCTCTCTGCCTTCTGCGGAGCCAGCGAAAGCAAAGCGCAGCCACGTTTACCCTGCTCTGTGCGTCCCGAATTGGCTGCCTTGTGAGTGCGCGTTGTTTTCTATCTGTTGCTTCGCTTCCGTCGGTCAGCATCTTTGCTTTATTCTTTATTACCGTCTCAGGGCTTGCTATTTTTCTTCCTATCTAATTAAATGATTCCATTTTGAATAATTACATTTAAGTGCCAACAGTGTGCTGGGGGCATTTCAAACATAGAATTCGACACAGTCTTTCCTAAGCAGACTCATAGTCTAAATAAAATAGACAGGACATTAACTCCGGGAAGGAGAACAGCCCCAGGAAGCTTACCTTGGTGCAACCCTTCGCAGGTTTAATCACTGCCAGTTCCTGAGACATAACAGAAAAGGTTCTCTAATTTCGTTACAGCTAAGCCTGGCAGACTAGGGATACTTTCTTACATATACTTGAACGTACAGAGAGGAAGAGAGAGTTTCAATGCTGGTTCCGATGAAAGGATAGGTTTGGGGAAAATTTCTGAAATGCTTGTAGCTACTGAATTGTGAGGGGAACCAAACTGCTGTGTGTGAGCGAAAGTGAACATCTTCTGCAGAGTTGCTGCCAATTACGGTAAAGCATAATGCCGGGAGCCGAGACCGGCCCCTACCCCTGTAGGGCTCTTTGCTTTCAATCGGGGACAGGGTTGTACCAGGGGTATTCAGCCCAGAGTGGGTGGGAGAAAGACTCCTGAACCTGCAGTCAATCAAAACTCTAGTTGCAGCTCTCTGCCCCAGGAAAAGTTTCCTTGTCTGCAAAATACCGGTGGTCCCTGTTCTCTGTACCTCACAGGTGCAGTCAGGCTCAAGTGAGATGGTATGTGGCGGAGACTCGTAAAATCAGTGACAATGTAAATATGGCTCTCCTGCCCTGGCCGCCGGTGTGAGAACTGAAATGAAACATTGGGTCCAAATAAACATTTCTCCTTCCCACCAGAAGCAAGGGAAGGGGGGGATCAACACTTAGTACTATCTGTAATACTGCTTAGAATAATGTTAGTGAGCTGCTGGTTTTGTTATTTTATAATGAGAATTGATGGGAGTTATCCTAGAGGAGTTTGAGATTAAATTCTCCTGTGATCTTAAATATAGTTTTGAATCAAGCCATTGGTTTCCAAGCTATGATCATTTCTGTTAATAGAGATTTCAATAACAGATGTCACTTCTATCGGTAAAATTTCAAAATTAATTTTTCCTTTGACATTTAAATGCATCAATCTGAATAATAGACTTCGGGTATATGTTGTCTGTAGCTGGTTGGACTTAGCAGAGAATTTCTTTTTGGAACAAATACCCAACGGAAAAAGTTTGTACAGATTTCCTTTGGCCAATCTCTGCTCCCTCTATGAACTATTTCTTCCAAACGGGCGTCAGTGATTTTTGGCATGTGAACACAGATTTTGTAATTAAACATTTTCTTCAGAATCATGTCTAGAACTAAGACGATTTTATTTGAACAAATCAGCCTTGTACTTCAGCACTAATCCCCATTTGTAGCTTGTAAAAATATAGGACTGGAGATAAGGGTGAACCAGACATCATTACACGTAACCTTAACATTTTAATGTTATAACTTTAGGCAAAGCTAATAAAAAATGCAAAGGACTCCTAAATAATTTAAATTATCTAAAAGATGGAGCATATTCCTTCAAATAATAATGGATTTCATGATCTGATTTTTTAAAATTCATTTCTCATGTATTGAATAACTTAGAAGTGTAGATATCAAAGTAAGTTTGAGTTTATTTAAGATTATTAAAGATATTTGTTATCATATAGCATCATTGAAAATTCCATTTTTTAGCCTAGCAATTATAATCTATAATGTTATGCAGCATATAATTCCAGTAGCATATTTGATAATGTTATTATAGGACAGAGTTAACTTTTAGCACTTCTCTTTAAAACAGTGCTCTGTAATGTGATTCTTTGACTATTTTAAGCCATTCATCCATTAAACTCTACGGGGAAATTATTACTTTCATAATGTATTTTCATCACTACACTCTTTTAGTAAAGGAACGTAGTTGAGAATACAATAAACTGTAGTAACTGTGATTAAAGTAAGAATCGGTCCATTCCTAAAACTGCCCCCTCCTTCCTATATGATTGCAGTAGAGAATTTTGACTTCCTCTTGTGCTGTGGTTTATAGCAATAAATACTCTGTATTGATTACTACTTAATTCTAATGGAAGTATACTAAGGCTGGAGACTCATTATAGCTTAGCATTTAGTGCCTTAATTTTTAAACAGTTTTTAAATTTTAAAAATTGATACAGTTGCCCTGAATATGCTTCTGTTATTGGATCCATATTATGCTATAAAATTATTTTCATTTCATATATTTTCTAAAGATTATTTTGTTCACATATTTCCCCTGGCACTTCGTTGCTGTTTTTGCATAACTGAAAATCTGTCATTTTCATTTTAGCTCAGTTTGGAATACAAAAACCATGTCAGAGCGACACATTAAAGATTAGTATAGAAGCACAAAAAAATTAATGGAAGAGAGCCACATAGAGTTTAAATTTAGTCAAATTATTCAAGTGTGCAATTTTGATCCATTAATCTGGTTTGAGACTGCTTAAGAGAAATATTTCTGTCTGAACGAGGTTTTTCTCTGTCAAGATATATTGAAAAGAGAAATCTCTCATTTAAAATAAATACTTAAAAAAAGGAAAATGTTGAAGGAAGAGCTTCCCTAATACTGTGTTTTAATTTATTCTTAGTCAAAAACAGATTGCTATTTACACACTAGGTATTAAAAGCTAGTTATAGTCGTTAAAGGTGGTCTCTAATGCTGGTTATTAAGATACTCAGTATGAGATTTATTTTCAAGCTATTTTGGGGCCACAAGGGAAGGCATTTTCCTTAAGAAGGGAATTCTGCATTTGACTTCATTATTTGTAGGTTTTTGTTTTGGGTTTTTTGTTTGTGTGTTTTTACTACAAAACAGAGAACACGAAGCTGGTTGTTTCTTTGGATCCTAATACAGTACGTCTTCTTAATGAACCTGCTGCAGTGCCCAGAAAGCAGCTCCC